>NW_012136636.1:3484586-3486221 GCF_000956105.1 Propithecus coquereli | reverse complement strand
AAAAAAAAAAAAAAAAAAAAAAAGAGGAAAGGGAGGCAAGAAAGAAGGTTGCTGAAGTGGGCAGGGGAAAACCATGTCCAGTCTTACAGGCCAGATCAAGGAACTTGGATTTTATTACAAGTGCTATGGAAAGCTTTTGAAGAATTATAAGCAGGGGAGAGACACAACCTAGTTTTGTTCTTAAAACAGGCTTCTGGCTGCGTAATGACGTGGAGCCAAGAGGAAGCTAACTAGACATTGCAATAGTTCAGACAAATGAGGATGGTCTGGACTATGGAGGTGGCAGTGGAGATAGCAGGAAATAGATGGATTCGGAGACAGGGCTCCTGCGCTCCCCGAACAAGTGGAAAGAGTAAAGCAGGATGCAGAAATGTCTCATTGGAGCCACCAAGTGAGCACAGATGCTGCTTCTGAGATGAGGAAGATAGAGAGAAATAAATTTGAGGGGAAATTAAGAATCCAGTCTCACCAACATTATCTTTGAGATGTTTCATTTGAGACACACTCTAGATCATTAGAAATACCCCTCAGAGAAGAGGTCTGGCTGGATATGTAAGTCATCTACATATGAATTGTATTTATAGCCATGGAGAAGAATGGAATCATCTAGCAAGAGGGAGGCAAGTGGGAAGAGAATAATGTGCAGAACAAAGAAATCCCAAATATTCGAGGTGCAAGAGAGGATGGGGAGCCCAAAAAAGAGATGGAGAAGAAGGTGCTAATGAGAAAAGAAAACAGGACAAGGTGGTATGAAGAAAGCCAAAGAAAGATGTTTCAAGACAGAAGAATAATTAAATATGTCAGTAAGATGAGGGTTGTGAATTAATCATTCAAGAGGGGAAGACAAGGGATGAATAAAAGACATCTGGAAAAGTAAAGCTAAATGAGAAGGATCATGAATAGATAATTCAGGAAGTCAGAGCGACACTAGTAAGTCTACATGTGAAACAGACTCTCACAAATAATCAAAGACATAAAGATTAAAGAAAAGCATTTTCACCAATAAATGAGCAAATCAGTTTTTAAAGTTATAATAACAAAATGTCAGCCAACTTGCAGTGAGAGTGATGTTTTATGTATTGCTCCTGATACTATAAATTGATAGAAAATAATTTGGCAGTAGATACATCAAAAACTTTGACCCAGTACGAGCACTTATGGGAATCTAGCCTAAGAAACAAACCTAAAATACTTGCATGCCCCAAGCTGTTCCTTCCAGCATTATTTATAATACTAAAAAATTTAGAAAAAATTAAATAACTATAAATAGGGACATGGTTATGTAAATTATAGCGTGTTTATTTTTAAAATATTATGCAGCCTAGAAGAAATATAAAAAGTGTTTGATATAATGGGAAATAAATAATGAATAAAAACATATTTAAACTCTGATTACAATATAAAAGTTAATCCATGCTTGAGAAAAAGATTGTGAAGAAATGTATCCAAAAAATTAATAGTAGATGTACTCAGGCGGTGGAATGATCCATGACTGTTCCATCTATTTGCTACATAGGCTGTAGTGTGGATTCCACTATTTTTATAATAAAAATATATCATTAAATTTTTTTGCAAGATGATATTCTTTGGCCTCGTGAATAACAATTCTGTCATGAATATCATTTTGAATAAATA
>NW_012136636.1:3461841-3483761 GCF_000956105.1 Propithecus coquereli | reverse complement strand
GTTTGGGTTACATATATTGCCTTTGCCCCACCCAAGTCAGAGTTTCAAGCATATCCATCCCCCAGACGGTGTGCACCACACCCATTAGGTGTGACCACACTCACACTCAGCAATCGTTTTGTTTTCTTTTTTTGTTGTTGTTTGCTTGTTTGTTTTATTTCAGAATTTTACAGGGGTACAAAAGTTTGGGTTACATATATTGCCTTTGCCCCACCCGAGTCAGAGCTTCAAGCGTGTCCATCCCCCAGACAGTGCATACTGCACCCATTAGGTGTGAATATACCAGTTCCCTCCTCCCCCCTCCCACCTGCCTGACACCTGATGAATGTTACTACTATACGTGCACTTAAGTGTTGATCAATTAATACCAATAATTCCAAATAAATAAGGCCTCTTTCATTTTGATAAGAAATTGGAGATGGGGAAAAATGGGGAGAAATCTAAAAGCAATGCTTTCTATTAATATTTCTTATGTGAGTTATTTAGGTGGTGGAGGGAAATTGAGGCATATAGGAAAAAGAGAGTGAAGCACAGCTCAGCAAAACTTGGAGATTGGAGAAAGGAAATCTGTTTTTCCGAGTCTGATCTCCAAATAGAATAACAGGTCTCTTCTACATTTTTGTTAAGATGAAACATATTATTGAAAACCCTTGTGTATAACTCTTTTGTAAGCACAAAACACTGTAATGCATTTCAAAAACGTGCTTTCTCCAAGGTAAAGGCTGACTGGTACAGTGAGTAGCGCCACTCCTCCCCAAAAATATCTAATTGAAGCTAAAAATGACATAAATCACATAGAATTATAATTTGCAAACTCACTGGATGAAGTAATTAATCAAAGCATGGCTGAATTTTAGGAGTTGAGTCTTTGATCTGACAAGTAGAAGAAATATAGTGAAACTGGTGGGTTTCGGGCTACAGTGTTAGGACTTAAAATGTTTTTTCATGCTAGTCACAAGTTTAATTACTTCTTTTTTTCCTGCTGACAGTCCCAAATTAAAATAAATGGACCACATCGAGACAAATCGAGGATGCATGTAGTGCTTAAGAATATAGTGTTGCTGATACAGGAATAGCTTGAAAATCATGCATAAGTTTGCTCCTTCTGGTTCTTTTAAATGGTGAAGAGGTGGAGGGATGGATAGCAGGGGCAGTGAAACAACGGGAACAGATGACATGAAACAACTGTCTTACATGGATTGCGTGGGCGAGCTGGGAGTTTCTCTGGTGTGCACTCTCTTTATGCACGGCAGTGTGAGGGTCTGCACAGAAAAGACAGCCAGGGGGAAGTGGAACAGACAAAGCCCTGTGGTCACGTAGTGTATTAAGCCAATTCCTTTCTGAGTGCAGGTAAATCGCTTTATATTTAGTAACAACAATCGACTATATTACAAATTAATGAGGGGTTGGAAGCTTGATTGGAGATTGTCTGCCCACACATTTGCCATCATCATAAAAAAAATGGGCTGCTCATACCTTGAAGCAAGGAAGTCTCAGTAGACATCCAGCCGTAAAGTTCTAGGCTCGGCGCTCTGGCTGGACCCATTGCGGAGCCCTCTTGAGGATTTCCTCTCAGAATCCCCAACCCTGTCTTGACCTCCTAGTCAGCATTCTCACTTTCTCAGAATCCATCATTTGGAGGGTTCTCATGTCACTCGACCTTCTTGTTTTTAAATTTCCAGTTTCCTAGTATTTTCCCAAGACTCATTGTATCTCATTAGCCCGACTTGGACACTAGCAGCCTTGCCATGCGGCAGTAAACAGGAAGGGATCTGCCTCGTCAGAGCCAGGGTGCTGCCGGCAATGTTTAGGCTTGGGAAGCAGAGATAAGAGGGGAATCAATACAGTCATGTGTTTGTGACAATTTGACCATGGACAGCCAACTCATGAACAAGGTTCAACAAATATGCTTAATTTAAGAAACAACGTTCTTCCCCCAGGTAGCAGGTTTTCATGAGAAAACCATGTAAGGAACAATAACGTTGTGTGATTTTAGGATAGTGACTTAACACTGAAATTGAACAGCACGGCAAGAACTGGCAATTCTTATAATCAGCTCCCTCCTCAATTCACTATAGAGGCTGTTTCAAAACTTTGCGACTCTCCTCAAACTTCCTCTGACCCATCTCCTGAATAGATAACCTCTCTTCCTTCTTCACAGAGACAACAGGTGCAAGAGGACAGGAGCTCTCCCAGCGCCCCAGCACCAAGCCACTCTTCTAAAGGACAAGTGCACCCATCCTTTCCTCTCCTTTCTGGTCCCTTGGGAGGATGGGTCCCTGTTCCTAGGGCCCCTTGTTCTCCGATCCTCCAGACTCCATCTCTTTCTACATCTTCAAGACCTGTTCGATAGATTACTAAATGCCATTCCCGTCACCACAGTCCTGCTGGCATTTCTGGCACTTTTGCTCATCTCTGTGAAAGATCGATTACAAAGAGGCATCACTGCCTCTGGACCCGAGCGGTGCCACACCAAGGCTGAATCTTAGTCCTGGTGTGCTCCTCCCCAGGCACCTTTGCATGGTGCACACCTGTGCCCCTGACCTCCTTCCCCGGCATGAGCACCACCCCTGCTCCATTCCTTCAAACTCCAATGTTCTACCAGATCCACGTCAACTACTTTAAAAAAATGTAAGTCATTCACACTGAAAGATAGAGAGGAAGAGGAAAAGAACCAACCTCAAAATCATTGCCTTCCCTGGCACATAAATGCTTTTTTCATCTGCAAATATTATCTACATTCGTCCAGTCATCTTCATCTTCTATTTTGTCCTCAGCCTACTGAAATCTACCTTTCGCCTTGATTTCTCTGCTGAAACCATTTTCACAAAAATCACTGTTCCATTTTTTGGCATCACTTGCATAGTTGGCCACTCCCTCTTCTCAAGATTTTCGTGACCTCTGCCACTCAGCGCTCCTGGTTATCCTGCTACCTCATTGACGACTCCTTTGTGGCAGCTCTTCTTCTTCCAGCTCCTTCATTGTTGGAATATTGCAAGTTTCTGTCCTTTACTCTTTTCTCTTCTCACTCCACCCACCCTCACTGATTGGTCTCCCTTGGTCTAAGAGTTTCAATAGCTCTATCTCTGCCAACGACTGTCTAACCTACATCTCCAGCCAAGGAGCTTCCAAACTTCAAACCTACATAGCCAACTATCCAATGGCATCTCTACTTGGATATTCTACATGTAGTCCCAATTCAACAAATCCCTACATGAAATTTGTTATGTCTCAGTGAATAATATTACTATCAACTCATTTGTCCTTGCCAGGAGCCAGGGCAGACCCTGGATTCTTTGCTATTTCTTTCATCCTTCTCCCTACACAGCCAATCAACAAGTCACATGCATTCTGTTTCCTTAGCATTTCTCAAATCCATTCAGTATCCTACATATCCTACACTCACTACCCTCTTTTCCAGAATTCTAAGTGTCTCATCTGCTTTTCCAACCTCTCTTCTTACCACTTCCATTCCATTTTCTAGAATTATCTTTCTAAAACAAATATGACTTTGCCCTCTGCTGCTTAAAATCCCTCAACTGCCCTTTGTTGTTCAAATATATAATCTAATATACACTCTTTCACACTGTTGAAAACATACACTTTGTTGTTCAAATATATTCTTTAAAGTGGTTTCCCAGGCCCTGTATCATCTGACTCCCATTCTCTCTCTTGTCCTTCTCTCTCAGTTACCTCCTCACACCAACTTCCTTTGGTTTCTAAAGCACATCTTTTTTCACACTACCCCACATACTGCTCCACCTGCCCAGGACATGGGCCCTCTGATCCCCAAACACTGCAGGTCTAACCCCTGCCCTTCCTAGGTCAGCCTGGCCATCCCTCCTGCAGAAACCTTCTGCTGACACCCCAGCATCCCACCACCTCTAACTCTGGGATAGGCACCTATCTAAATTGAGGAAATTTATTGTCTCCTGTTAATTATAAATTCAAGGAAGATTCTAGCTTTACTGGTGTGAGATGTAGGGTCCTATTTTCTCCATGTTTCAAAGACATTTCACTCTGGTATGGATTTCATTCTTGTGTGAGCTTTCTTTGGGAGGCAGGAATAATGCTCAGCTTGCATCCTCATGGCCCACTGTCCAAAGGAGTTAATAACAATAATGGGAGAATAAAATATGGGGAAGACAGGGAACCAAATAAAAACATTATTGAAGTAGTCCAACAGGTAGCCTTTCAGCCTAGTAAATTATGGTAAATACACTACACACAAGATCACAGGTCATCCTTCAAACCACTCCTCAGTGATCACTGATCAGCCTCAATTGACCCCAGCCTCAATATTCTTTTTTTTTTACCAATCGTCAGATGGTTTCTGGATGTTTACTATGCGCCAGGTGACAAGCTTGGCTCTGGGAATATGTCAGTGAATGAGACATCTAGCGGAGGCTGTAGGTGAGCTAGCAGGGAAAACACCAAGTACTGGTCTTTACAATGGAGGAAATGCAGGATGTCGTGGGGGCGCACAGGTGGGGCACCAACTCCAGATCTGTGGGTAGAGATGAGGTTGGAGGGGACACAGGAACCAAGCATAAGGGTCATCCATGCCTGCTGTGTGGCTTGAAATGCATCCATAGAGCAAAGAGCAGACAATGATGAGTTCTGGAACATAAAGACATTGTCAGATGAGTTAAGTAAGATCCAGAAAGAGATGATGGTTCATGACATTAGGCAAGGGCAGTGAGCAGGGTGGAGAGGAATGGAGACATGAGAAAGGTGCCTGCAGCATGAGCAGAGGGAGAGGGAAGAGTCAACGGTGGCTCTCCAACCACAGTGACTCACTGAGACAGGGAAGAGGGTGTCATTGCAAGTGTCCTGCAATCCTTACAGCTGAACCAAAGTCCTAGCCTTGATCATATAAGAACCATAAAGAAATAAAAAAGGAATCAGCCTCCTTTGCACTAGAAAACTTCTAAATCTGGACAGTGTCCATGACATCTTTCTTATACTTCTATGAAGTAGAGGCCAAGCTGCTAAGGAAGGTTATCAGGAGAACAAAGACAACCAATGAAGCTGCAGAAATTCTACCTCTGGGACTCTAAAAATTGGAATGGAAAACTACGTGTGTCACGTGGTGAGAGTTCTATCTAGCCTTAGAGGGCTGTTTTTTTGTTTTTTTTTTTTTTTTAAACTTCCTTTCTAAACTGTTAGTTTCAACAGTTTTGTAATTACATTGGACGACAGAGATCCTTAATGTGCCCTTCAGATCTCTGAATTGTTTTGTTTTACTTTAATTCTTATTCACTCCAGAAAAGTTTTCTCTATATCCAGCATCATCATTTTAGGAACTGCACCGATGAATTTTTTAATTTTGCATTGCCAGGTAGCACATTAATGAAGGAAAGTCAAAACTATAAACAGCCTTGATAATGATAAGTAATCAGATAGAACACTGCAATGAATGCATTTTACTTGAAGTATTTTGAATTTTCTTCAAAAAAAAAAAGAGAAAAAGATAAAAAGTTTTCATAAAAAAGAAAAGAAAAGAGTCTCAGAATGTCTGAAAATCAAGATAAAACTTCCCTTTGTAAAATGCCTGGAAAACTGCCTGCATTTTAAGAAACCAAAAGATAGCAGTGAAGTCAACATGAAGCTAAAGAAAGATACTTGTCTACAAACTAAAAATAAAGTTGAAACGAATCCTAAGAAGAAGGAATAAATAAAAAGTATCATGTAAAGGTAACTAAATTCTATATCTTCCTAACCCAGTTGAGTCAATATTTTCTCTTCTCTTCAAAAGAAAAGCTGCTTAAGAAAAAGTTCTGAGTGGTAACTCTGCTATTTCCAGTTTGACTGCCAGTTGGATATAAATGAAAAATGTATTTGTTCAAGTCGTGTAAATTAGGAGAAAAATTGGGGGATGGGACTGGTAACCTGACAAGAGAGAATGAATGGGGATCAGAGAGAAAGCATTGAAACTTAACAACAGACTATTCGTCATGTCCCTTTATTGTCTCCATATGGAGCTATTAAAATAGAACAACGCACAAACAATACGTTCAACTGTAGCTTAAGTTCAATCTTCAATTATATGCTTTTTTGATTATGTAGAAAGCTATATTCAAATTGCCCCTCAAACCACTTCTTATTGTCTGGGTTGAGGACTTCTGGACTGAATCAGGGTACGGTCTTGGAGCGACCACTTATTCTGGAAGACTCTGTGAGCACAGTTGACTTTGAGTGGCTGCTGCCCGGACTAGCTCTCCCATCTGGTTTCACCCTGTGCAAATGCATGAAGGAAAAGCTTTCAAGTGGGAGGAAAACAATGTGAAAGATGTCTTATTTTCCTCTGTAGTTTGAGACAAAGCTTTGTGACACATTTGTTTTAAAAGGCAGCTTATCTGAGTGTGTGTGTACATGTACGTTTCAGATTAAAGACTTGAAAGAATAAAATATAATGTCTCCTAGAAGTTGAAATGATTGGTGTCTTTTTTAAGCTTACATACAACTTGACCAATAAATGACAATAAATCCACCTTTCCCATGCTGTAGCTGTGAGTAGTTGACAATGACTTAATTTTAAAGCTTCTCTAGACTATCAAAATAGTTCATCAGAAAGGAACATTACATGCAATGTCAGGTGGGCAGGTTGACCTAACAACCACAAATAATCAATCAGCCTTTCCTCTCTGAATTAGCTGGATTCTTAGCTGAATTGATCCACCGTCTTACACTTACGGGAAGGCAGCCAAAGCTAGCTGTGTGGTTACGATCACCTCATAGACCATCCTTTTGTGTCCTATGTAAGAACTGCAGAGACACTCCCAGAACAAATCAATATCCATATCTAACATACATTTCAAAACATCTTGCTTTTGAATTTATTTTATGCAATTCTTTTCTTTTCTTTTATCAGAAACAATCTCTTCTCTCTTTCCACATCTATTTTGAAAAGGTAAAAATATCTTTCAGAAACCAAGGAACTTGTTAAGTTCCAACATATAGTTAGAAACTTCACATTAAACATAACAGACTATGGGAATAAAACCAATGAGTTTGAGAAAGTAAGTGAAGAGGAGATAATCAATTTCAAGTACTAATAAAAAATAAATTCTTCTAGAAAAGAAGCACCATCCAGACTTAGGAGTCTCGGAACAGAGGAAGGAAGACGCTATTTAGGGTGAAGATTTCAGACATTGGGAATAAAGGTTCCCAATTGGGAACCTTAATTGGAAATTAAGTCACACATAATATGGGGAAGGAGTCTGGAGCAGTGGTTCTCAAACCTTAAAGTGCCTGAGAGTCATTGGAGGGCTGGCCAAACACAGAGTCTTGGGCCACATGCCCATCCCCAAAGAGTCCAACTCAGGCAGGTCTGAGAGTCCATATTTCTCAGTCTGCAGACACTGCTGTTGCTGCTGGTCTGGGCATAGAGACCTGATCCACTGCGACCATCTCTAGGACTTACAAGAAGCCTGGGATGAAGCCGCACAGACTCCTCCACCCTCTGGGCTTTCAGGGATGGGTGTCCTGCCCTGCAGTTAGCCTCCCCAGGGAAGTGGCTCAGCAGGAGGAGACTTGATGTGCTTCTCCCCGACTTCCTGGTGACCCCCAAGGACTAACTCAGGCTTCATTTCAGATCCAGTCTTACTCTATACCTACTGTCGTTTTCCACCTAGTGTCTGCCTGCAGAAGCACCTGTAACTGCTTTTTGAGAAGAATTGTGATCTAGGGGGAAGACCAACTGATTCCTGCAAAGTTGACCTGCTCTTGAACTCTAGCACCGTCTGTTACTAGTTTGATAAGCTCAAGGAAGCCAGGTAATCTCTCCAAAGCTCACTTTCCTCAAGTATAAAAATGGTGGTGCTAATAAAAAATAACACCTACAAGGTCATTGTGAAGATCGATGAGATAAAGTGTGAAAGCCCCTTTGAGGCTATAAAGTACTCCAGAAATTTCAGGGAATGTTATTACAGATTCCTGAAAATGTTTTAATAAAAAGAATAAGATTTTGGGTGGAACAAAGAGACTTAACATGCATGGTTACATGGAAGACAAGTAAATTAAGACTAAAGTAAAATGATTCAGTAAGTAAACAAGCATCATATCAGGTTATCTGAGTGTTTCCTGTTCGGAGGGTAAGGAGAGGTAGAAATCTGAAAAGTCAGGAGAAAGAGCGAATAAAGAGGGGAAAGAGGATGGTCTGATGGCAAACTCGGCCACCCTCACAACCACCCCAAAGTCAAATTTGTGAATCTTTCTTCCACGGGGCAAGACAAGCAGAGTGATGTCCCCTGGCACTGGCAGCATCTTCACCTTTCACTGTGTGTTGATGAGCAACAGAAATTTCTGTGCCTTCTTTTTTATATGATGAGAACTTCACATACAGAAGTTTGGTTCCAGAGAGTTCATTTTTAAATATTTTTTAATTATTTCAATGTTCTTTTAAAAACCATATGCGCATTCTAACAGGGTACATGCCCACGTGAGATAAATATTGGTTTATTTTTAAATTTTAATGATAATATTCATTCTGCTGTTAAATATGACCTCATAGAACTAGAAATTACAAGAAAGCATTTCTATTCCCATCTCTATTCTCCTCTTATTCTATAAATTTTGTGTCTCAGATGATTCATTTATAATCTGGTTATTACAATATTTATCTCAGAGTGAGATTAGGAGCCCCAGCCAATGTTTTGAGGATATGCAGAAAGTCCCTATTGTAAGGTTTAGAAAGAATGAAAATGACATTAATATATTACAAATAATCAAAATGCAGTAGCAAAAGAGATGATTGAAATCCAAATGTTTTCATTACTTTTAATTTTTTTTTTTTTTAACAAATGAACACCCGCTAGACGTTTTCTTTCTTGAGATAAAATCTTTCCATTAAGATAGTAATTTGCAAAGCAAAATCTTTGTATTTCCTCGGGTTAGATTGTTTTTCTTCTTTTTAAATAGATAAAAGTTCTGCAAACAGGTTATTTAAGGGGCCATTTTTCATTTGCAGAGTATGCAAGGCTCAAGCAACACAGGAAGTGGAATCGTGCACAGCACATGTGTTCGGTTTTGCCAAGAGAAGAGACCCCCTGAGACTTCTATCACAAGTCTGGCTCTGGGATCAGTTTAACAACTTGCTTTGAATTCATATGAGTCCCGACTGCTAAATTTGCAAATGCTTCCACATAAAGGTTACGCACCCACTGTAAATGCAGCATCTATTCAAAAAGATAGCCATATTGGTTGCTAGGCAATGGAGAGATCCTCTCAGAGAAAAATCAGTGCTGACAAAATTTTTTTTTTTTTTACATAAAGACCTTTTAAATATAAATACCTTTGACAGCAGCTATTATTATTCACTGAGTTCCTTCACATTGGAATAAATGGCAGAAAAATGATGATATTATTGATATGCCATTATACACTAAAGTGTTAAAATAGAAGAGTTTTATTTCCTTCTCTCCCTCTTGTTCTCTCTCTTTCTCTTTGTTATTGCTAGAGAGAAAGGAGAAGGCTGTTTTTTTTGTTTCTTTCCATTGAAATTTCTCGGCTTTCCTCTTTAGCTTCCCAGTATAACAGACATCTCTCAAAACCTGAGACCAGAGATTTGGAACATTGCATTTTCCTTCCAGACCCACATGCCTATTTTTAAAGGACAGTGGAAATGCAAGAGTGGGAAGGACTTGCAAAACTGAGAAGTGTGCATGCAACCGACTTCCCCCAAACGGGTGGTTCGGGGAAAGCAGGAGGGAGGCTGTGCTCCTGGAAAGCAACCACCCCTCCCATTTCATTTCAATAATGTTCGCAATTTTCTTCCCACTGGGTTGACTGGAGATGCGGCTGCCCTATATCTGGGTCCATGTGCTTGGCTTTTGCTAGAAATGACCCTAACAAATAAAACGTGAAACAAGTAATACACTTTCTGTTCACAAACTGTGTAGTGGATAAATGGAGCAGCAATCTCTCCTAATTTAGTGTGCCCTGCCTGTCCATTGAGGACCTGAGAACCTCACAGCTGAGGCCCACGAAGTCACTCTGCATCCACAATACAGTGGCAGCCGTGCCTCCCTTTGCCTGGAGCCGGGAGACATGTCTCCCCAAAGCTCACAATAAGGGATCCCTGTTGAAACACAGTTCATTACCATGAGAATGGCCACCCCAACCTCCAAGTGTATTATTTTTGTTGTTATTGTGACCACTGTACAAAGTTTCTCAAGAATTTTTTGTATAGAGCGCCTTAGACTCGGACGGAGGCATGTTTCCTTATCCAAATATTGACATGAATCCCTCCGTTTATTTAGCGTTTTCCTGTGAAAGGCTCAGTATGGTAACGTTCCTTCAGCCCCTTTCACACATTTGTTCTGACTCCTGGCACCAGGAAGTGCTCATTGTTCTACTCAATGCTCACTGGCCTAATGACATTTTTTTTTCCCCTTTTAGTGACAGACATGGTATGTTTCCTTTCTTGAAGTTCTCATGAGAGTTTCTTGTATTATGTCCCAAATACACCAAAAAAGGCAACGTATTTGCAGAGTCTCCTTTTTCTGGTTCTCTTCTGCTTGCCTTTTTTGTCAAAGCCACTGCAGCCGCAGCCATGGCTAATTGTACAAAGTGGTGGAAAGCCAACCGAGAAAGCCCCTCAAAATTCCAGTAACTCTCTCGAAATTCATGGTACAAGAATCTACTACCGAATTGTGGCAGAATCCCTTTGAGAATAAGCCAGGGAGGTTACGTTCTGCTTTTGGATGAATATCAGCAAAGCCACAGGGGCTTACTTGAATAGCTACCTTTTCAGGGACTCCAGATAACTCTCATTTTTCTTACGCAATTCCCCAATTATATGATTTGCTAGTCACACAACATTCTCTCTGCTTGTGATGATTAATTATTTCAGTTAGCTTTTCTAGAATGGAATTCATTCATTGATTTCTACATGGAAATAAGAAATAATTACAAATGGGAAGAAGAGTAAACGGCCAGAGTAGAGAGCCCCATCTCCACGGGTGTGAACACTATCCGCCAAAGCCTAGAGAAGGGTCACTGCAGCCCCTCTGTTTGGCCACTTCTCTCCATTGTCGTACTGTCCCCAGTGGACCCAGGTACTCCTACACCTGGTAGGTAGAGTAACCTGTGGCAGAGAACCCTGATCTAGGCTCTCAGTGGAAGAGGAGTCTTTAGGGAGACTGATTGACTTACACCTTACAAAAGACACTGAGATGACCCTTCACATCACGGCTTCTTTTTATTTCCTTTTTTTTCCTCAAAAACATCAGGTCTGTTTTCGGAAGCTGGTTTGATCAGAGAAAATCCCTGGGGGTGAAGGTTTAGACCACTAGGATTCTGGGCATGTTGATGGAACCAAGACTTGTCAGGTCCAAAGGGCCGTGAGCAATGCAGCTTGGGTTGAAGACTGCACTGGTTCACGTGGACTTGGGAGCCAACCCAAAGAAGGAGCTGTGCCTGGGCTCAGCACCCCGCAAGGCTCCAACCTGGGGAGATGTGGCCCAGGGCAGCCTGGACAGGCCATGCCGAGGGCATAGGTGAATCATAGAAGGGCAAGGGGGGACTTGTAGTGTTGTCCAGAGTTGGCAACAACCCTAGACATGCCTTCACGTCCCCCCATCTTCTCCCACCCCAGATCCGAACAATCGAGAACCTCTCCTCTCTAAATGGTTAACCAGCTGTAGTGGACTCTAGCATGCAAACGGCCCAGGTTCAATGCAATCATCTTTCCATTTTGCTACATTCTTTTGCAAGTTACACTCCAGGTATGATTTATTTCTGGTTCATTTCCTATGACTCAGTTACACAGGATACAAAATTATGATAATAATCCTTGTCTCCAGATAATGAATAAGGGGTTCATATTTCTCATAGCAGAGATGTTATACAAATGCGCAGTATCATTACAGCTAAAATCCATGACTAAAGAAATTAAATTTCCTGGAATGTTTTATATCTAACAAGAATGTTTGTAATCCTCCATATTTACTGCTAAATGAGGTGGACTACAAGAAAGAAGATATTTAAAAGGAAGGAATGGGCTCAATGGGAAAAATTAACAAATGGGAAAATTGCAGCCCTGCATTTTATACTTTATGGAGAAAAAGGGCTCAGTAAACATGCAACAGGAAACTCTGTTTGATTTCTGCAAGGAAAATTTAACTAGCAACAGACTCATGTAGACTCTTCAAAGGAGAAATTTATATACTTGTTTGCCTTTTGATATGCAGCTTAGAAAGAACACTATGCCTCCATTTAAAAAGAAGTGATACCAGGACTAGTTTACTCAGTTGTGCAAAGAACTAAAGACATAACTGGACATATAGCAAATGAAAGGTTTTTTCATAAACAAGCTAGAAAGAAAAGACATACAAGATTTTGGGGTGGCATGGGAGGGTGACATGCCTTTAATAATTTCCCAAATTTAGCTTCCTCTATTGTTTCATAAATACATAGACAGTAAAATTCAGGCATTTTTTTTTCACATATCAAATGTAATTGGTGAACACAACCTATTGACAATTGTGTCTGCTTGTATCCATCTTGTATCCTTTTTGTCATGAGGTACCAACTTCTGGCCTTATGAAACCAGAACAAAGAGAAAATTGGTATTTCTGAAAACCCCATACACTTAGGGAATCATGCACAGCAATTTAGCGGAGCTTTCTCTGTACAGCTACTAACTGGTATTGCTCTGGCCTGTCAGCCCAAGGAAGGCCAACCGTCCCGCCCCGTCTTCATCAGAACCAAGTACCTATTCCTCTCTGAGCTTCTATCTGCATCATTGCTGGAAGCACAGTATCTCTGCCCGTTTCTGTGTTTCCTGACAGATGGAGAGGTGACGTGGAGGTGGCGAGCAGAGTCAGGAGTGAATGGGTGCAAGAGAAGAGCTGACTCGACACCACACCTCACCCCAACGTCAGCTCTGTGACCTGCCGTACGTACACACCTCTCGCTTTCAAGCCTAAGAAATAGCACCCGCAGAGCCATGTTGGTTGCACTTCAGTTCCTGGTCATTAGCCGATACTCCCTGACGGTCTGTCTTTGCCTTTCCTAGTCCCGATGCCAGTGAAGTGCTGTTTGTGGGTCCAGGTACCACACTCTACAGATGAAGAGGCTCACTCACCTCTCCAGCCTGGGCTGAGGTGGGCTATGTCTACGTTAACTTTCCGGCCCCATAAATCTTGCAGAATCATAAGGTCAAGCACCTCCAACTCCCATGTCCTCACACTCTTCCCTCTCTGCTACCTCTTAAGGTGTCTTCTGGGTCCTCAGACAGATGTCCCCTTCACATGGTGTGCGAACATGTCACTTGCTTCTCCCTCTAGGACTCCCATTGCATTTGACATATATGGACAGATCGGAGCTTACCAGGCGAGCCTCAATGCCTGGAACACTCTGTGATGTACTTGCTTAATTGCAAAAGAGTCTTCACCTATACAATCATATTGAAACAAGATTTGCTCAGGATTTACTTTAGAAGGATAAATAGAATGGAGAAGCTAAAGAAAAGAGAGGAGACTTGAAGTCATATCCAATCAGTAACATTTTGAATTGTATTATTGTAAAACATTTATACAAAAGTGCCCCAAAAATGTAACACACAACTATGGACCTATCACAGATATTAAATAAATATTATCATTTTGTAATATTTGCTTCAAATCTTTTATTTTTAAGAAATTAAATTAAACATTATAAATTAAACCAATGACCTTCTTCCTCTCCACTACTTGTCTTTCTCCTTCCTCAGAAGTATCTTCTAAAGTAAAAGTTGTGTGTATCATTCCCATACTTCTTTTTGTACTTCACCTGCATAAAAATTCATACATCAAATATGTATACCATTGCTTCTGTGTTATAAAATTTACATAAATATTTTCATGCTGTTTAGTTCTTTTGTTGCTTGCTTTTTGCAATTACATTTTTTAGTTTGATCCAAATATGTAGATATAGTTCTACATATGCTATATACTATCCTATTGTATGATTAAATGATAGTTTCTTTTTCCATTACACTGGAAAATTATGTTTAAGTTGTTCCTACTTTGTACTGCTCTGTATAATGTTGCAATGATCATCATTTTACATATCTTCTTGTGCATTTGTGAAAAAGTTTCTCTAGACTAGACATCTAGAAGTGGAGTTACTGAATCAAAGCTACAGGTACCTTCAATTTTATCCAATATTGTTTAGTTTCTCTTTAAAGAGGCAATACTTCTTCAGATCGTAAAAAGTTAAGAGAAAAAAATAAATAAAATAAAGACGCAATACTAATTTGCAATTTCACCAGGAATGTACACACATTCTTGTTTCCCCACTTTCTCATTTACCAATAGAATAAATGTGAAATTGTTGTTTTATTTCGCATCCCCCCAAAGGCTGGTACTGTTGAGCAGTCCTTGGTTTATTGGTCCTCCTTTCATATCCTTTGCCATTTTTTTTTCCTATTGGGTTTTAAACATTTTCTTATTGCTTTTTAAGAATTCTTTATATATTCTGGGTATGATAGGTTGCAAATGTCTTCTCCCAGTCTGATTATTCAATTAATATTGAGAAAAATTGATGCTTAGGGTAGGGTTACAATATTAATATCAGATAACTTATAAAAACATCTGAAAATATTTCTTCTTTGGATAAAGAGTTTTCTCCTTTTAAGGGCTGAGCACAAGGCTACTTATGTTTATCTTAAACACTATGTTGTATATATTTCTGAATATTTTCAAAAGATGTAACAGTCTTTAATGTTGATATCTTGGCATCATTTTACTGCTTATGAATATTGCTAAAATTGATTTATACAATAAAAAGCAGATTCCAAGTCTGCTAAGTCTGAGTTTGAAATGTGATAGAATGCCAGTGTAATATCTTCCATCAACTACTTATCTTAGGACTAATTTTATAAAATAAATCCTGTTCATAGTGACATAATTTGTTCTATGCCTATAGTACCATGGAGAGCTTCACGAGAGATAAATATGTATCTATCTACATATGTGTATATTTGTATATGTCCAGGGAGAATCTTTATTTTAATCTTACACTCCAGATGATAAATTAAACTTTGAGGAAACTGTGTTTTTATGGCACTAGTGCAACATAATGCATCATGGAAAAGTAATTTAGTTATGTCTTAATTCTTCACTCATTTCCACTAAAATAAATATAGAACAGATTCAGAAAACTGATGCTGAGGACAGACTTAGTGAATCTGTGAGCCTGTGGCTAGAAGCCTAAAATATTATTTTGAATTAACCTATTAACTCATTTGATATAATTCTATCCAGATTTTAGTCTGTATTTATTCAACTGATTTATTGCCTGTTTTACTTTCTCCCAAATGGGACTCATTATATCTCTTTAAAGCAGTGTTTTCCATGTATTTTACAATTTTTATTTTTCAGAGAACTTTATATACTAATTATTGAGTTAGGGATCATGTAGTCCTAATCATGAAATCCAGATTTGCTGCATGTCCATGCGAGTGAGCAAGTTCGTATGCGTGTACTCATGTACATTGTGTCAAATGGCCTTGTTGAAAGATGGTGGTTACACTTTTAGAAGCATTGTGCTCCTTTAAACATTTCTATAGATTTATGGATATTTCCAACCTGAAATTGGATTTCATCATATGACTGGAAATACTACAACCAGCCGCAGGTCACTAAGCAATCTACCAATCTCTTAGTGAATTTGCAGCAGCAGTGATCTAAGTGGTCCTGACTTTTTAAAATAACAAGAGCAAAATGGGGGACAGAGTCTTGGTTGTAGTCTTGGGCAATCTCAGGTTGGGATCTTGCCTCTGTAACTTGGTTGGGATCTTGCTAGGGCCGCTTAGTAATTGTTAATCCATCTGTTAAAGTTGGAATACCTATTTTATGAGATTGTTGTGGGATTAGCTGTACTGGCTAAAAGCAATATAGACCAAGTTCTGCGTAAGTATTAATGTTAGTTTCCTTCTTACCTCCAGTGGTGTCTTTCCGACTTCTAAGAATACTTTCATTAACTGAATCTTCCCTTAGGTTTCTCACAAACTGGATGCCATCCTAAAGTAAGGAAACCTTATATTGATCAGCTCTCACCAATGCCACCAGAAGCCAGACGAGTTCTCTGAATTCCACCTAGATGGAGAAAAGACTATCTGCCATAAATCAGGGCTTTATAATATCCTCAAGCAAACTTTGACATCTTCACAGTCTCACATTTGCCACCGATTCCAGAATTTTGCCTACACACCACTGGTAAGATCACTCTGTAAACCGTAATATGTCTCAGGAAGGCAGATCTTCCAATCAGTAACGATGGATAACATTTTGTAGAGCCAGACAGTTTACAAAAGTTTTCATATGCTTTGTCTTATTCAACATTCACGATCTCTGTGTGTGACTCTCTATGTGTGGAGGGTGGACAGGCATCCCCCCCTCTGTTCAACGTGAGGAAACATGAGCTTAAAGTGGCCACGAACACAAAGTAATGGGTGCAGACAGGACTTTATTGTTTTCTGATCACCTGAAGTTTCTATTATATTATATTGGGTTGAACCCAATCAGAAATTGCCATGCTTGTAAGTCAAATCACTGAGTTCATGTGTTTTTTCCTGTACAAAGTTGTCTTAGAAACATTTTAGTGGCAAGTGACACACACTGACACAAACTAGCTTAAACAAAAATGGGCAACCCAATTGCTGGAGGGACAGAGTCCTGCAGGGCGGTGGCATTAGGCACAGATGAGTCAGAGGCTCAAACAGGGGGAGCCTTTCTCTCTCTCTGTGTCTAAACTTTCCTCGTGTGGGTTTCATTCCTGGGCAAGCCCTCCTTTTGTGGTACAAAGGTGGCTACTGAACGGTGCAAGTTCACTTGGTTATTACAGCCAGAGACTTCAGCAAATAAAGGAGTCCTTGATATCTTCCACAGAAGTCCTGCTTCGAGTCTGTCACCTGCTTGAGTCTGTGGCCATGGCATTGGTGGAGGTTTTGGGGATATGTGATTGACAGCCCTTCCAGTAATAGGAAGGAAAGTTTCCAAAATTAAGAAGAGCTCTGTTCCCAGAACGAAGGTAAAAATGTGCTGCTCAGGCAAAAACAACACATGTCCATTGCATGTAAAATACACACGTCTACGAAGAATTGAACATTCTTCCCAACACTGCAGTTAGAGTTGATTAAAGAGTAAATAAAAGCAATAAAGAAGAATAAGAAAGAGAGAAGTTCACTAGTCAAAGACCAAGTTAAAAACACAACCAACCATGGACAAACTACACATTAGAATTAATTCACTTCTAAAGTTTAATAAATGGATTCCCTTCATATTGATACAATTTTAATCTATAAAATTTTTTAAAGGTCAAGTTTTTTGGAGGATTTTTACATATCAAAAGTCAGCTTTTCACACAAATACACTGCTTACTATTTTATCTCTAAATTTCTTACAATAACACTGGAAACTTAAATAATATCCATCTACTGGACCAAAGCCCATTGTGTTGCTCAGATTTAGACTTGCTTATTTCTGCTACCAACATTGACCCAAATTCCAGTCAAATGGGAAACAGAATTGCTTTCAGGTCAGAATCAAGCAAACCAGGTACATCTATTCTACAAATTATATTGGCAAAAATAATAAGAAAGCACTTATTGTGACCATCTGTAATGACCTACAATAACTATTTAGTGAGGCAAAGAGTTGAATATGTATCGTTGGGAACTATAGGAAATCCTTTACAAGCCAAAATTTCCATTTGGAGGGCAAACTCCTTTGATAACCTCACTTGTCAATAAATAAAGGGTTGACCTTTTGCCCCAGCATATGTTTTTTTTAAAATAGATCTTCTATATGTGCACAGAATTAGCTAATATATCTTAAGGCTCAGCATACAATTGAGTAAAAAATCATCGTTAATAACAGAGGCTATATCTGTTTTATTATTCATATATTATATAATATAATATTATATATGGGGGAAAGGTAAAGGGTAGGAGACAGATCAAGAGAGATTTCTTCCCAGTTTTGAGTTTTGGAGGATCAACTTCTTGATCTTGAATGGATGATCACTATTATTATTATTATTGTCTTTTCTCTTATGATATGATTGATGAAGAGCTCAGGAATAGACAAATGGTTTACTCTGCAATGTTCTTGATGTTTGCTTATGTTTGCATTATCAGTATTAGTTTCAATATTTGGTTTCTTTTCAGAAAACTTCAAATTCTTTTTTCGGAGGGTTAATTTAAAATAGCTGCTATCTGCGATTCTGCTTAACCAGGCACACTAGAGCCGTGATAAACTGTAATCTTCTGGAAAGGCGCAAAGCGGCATGGGCTCCACGGTGCATCCTGCACGTCGTGGAGCTTGCGGAGAGCCTGCTGCGCCCGCGCAACGAGGTAGGGACTACACGTAAAAACCACCATCTAGTGTGAGCAAAGGGGAGGCCTCGGCATCAACAAATACTTCACGTTTATTATGCTTGATTTCTCCTATTTTTCAGTAAAGAAAAATCTGATGTATTAATAATACTTTGCTCCCACACCCGGACAAGCTGTCTGGGGCATGGCTTCCAGCATACACAAGGCACTGCAGACCCCTGACACGTGCAGGACGTCCGTGGTCCCTGTAGGAGACAATTATGCCCTTACTGTTTACAGCAGTATGTAAGTGACATAGTAGAAAAGCAAAGGAGAAAGTTTCAATATTGGAACGTTTACTGATTTTTTTCAAACTGAATTACTCATGTGACACACCAAGAAATCATAGTATTCCAGAATCACTGTCCTATGTCTTAACAAATATCTTTTAAAAATAATTTTAGAAGTATTTTTGGAGAACATTTTAACTGAATTTTCTATTTTCACTCCCAAATTTAAGTTATTTCTTTGATCACTGACTAATTACATAGAGCAGAATTCCTCATTTAAATGCTATGACACCTAATCTTGCTAAAAATACACCAGAAAAAAAAAATCTTGGGACTGTCTTCGCTTTTATTTTTCATAAACCCTTCAAAAGATTAATATAACTCCCAATGCTCATTCTTTCTGAACCATATTATTACTAAGATGAACTCTTCATTTTAACTGTATTCTGATAAAACTTTGACATCCCTGTGTTTCATGGGGGACAAAATGAAAAATTTTTGCATGTACGCAAACATCAATTTCCATTAATGGATAAAGATACAGTCCCCATTTTCAAACACAAATGGAGTAAACTCTTAGTAATTAGACTTGGAAGTATTCAATCAACTCCTATTTTTGTTAAATAATAACAAATTTTAAAGAGACTTTAGATCTAACTGCTCTGATTCTTTTTATAGTGGATCCCTGAAAACTCAAAAGCATTTTAAAGCATCCAGTTTACCTCTCTAAAGATGGATATAACTCATGGTTTTACGAATAATGGTAATTTTTTGAACTTTTACATAATGCCCTTGAGAAATAGGATAGCCACAAATTATTACAAATTCTAGCATTCCAGAACATTCTGCAGAATAGCTGCAAAAGGAATGCAAGGTTAGAAAAGAAAATGACTCAGTTTAATTTTCAGCTGATTCAAAATCTCAATAGTATTTAGCATTTAAGTTTACACATTACTTAATTAGCATTAGGCAAAAAAAAGATAGTACATTGCCATGTTTTTGTTTTTCCTACTAAGTCACTATTTAAAAGTAGCATGGTAAACACTGAAGAGTTTTAAATGTATTTGCAAGAGCTATTTTCTTATTTGAACTATTTTGAATTTTAAGAAGAATTTATAGTTTGGACATCTGCAATAGTAGCATTTTCTGTGCAAAAGAACAAATGGAGAGCACCACTGACAGATTAAGTTCCATTTCAGGATTCAGTTACAAGTAAAGAAAGACAGGGGAAGGAAAGAAAGGTAAAATTACAGAATGATCATATGTTCCAAAGAAATCCATCATCCAACTTTTTCTGCAGGATATCAGTTGATAGGATCAAAAGATAAAAGTCTCATTTGACAATCAAATCTCCTAAATAGGAAAACATTTTAAGCACCAGGCAGAATCCCAGTTTATAAATGTTCAGATGTGCTCCAGATTATGTCCTCGGGACATCTATGTTGTGTGTTCTTCTAAGGGAAATCTTAAAAGGAATAATTATTGAAATGATATTATCCTGAGTTTTTCCAGACTTTCATTGTGCACACAAGATTCTCCTGTGGATTATGTTCCCACACTCAACTGGCTACTTCATGCTGGCCCTACAGTTTTCTTTTCCTGACATCTAAGTTGCCTTAATTGTAAATGGCTTTCATGTGCTTTTCATGTCAAATTCAAATTTGAATAGTCTTCCAGTATTTGCTCACCTTTAACCAAATAATAGAGGTCCTGCCTGGTAAGAGGACTGTTAATCATATAATACGAAAAATAGCTGAAGAACTTGCAAATAGAAATAAAAAGACATAAGAAGAATGTTATAGTTATCTTCAAACACCTGAAAGATTGTGAAGTGAAAGAGACATTTATATTTATCATGTTAACTCCAGAGAGCTTGACTGGGACCAGTGGATGACAATTTTTTAAAAAGCTAGTTTTAGCCCAAAAGAAGGGAAAAGACTTGAACAGCCAAAGTAGCCCAAAAGTAGAATGGGACATCTGGTAAAAAATTAAGCACAGACTGGTTGTCTATCTGGTAGAAAAATAATGCAGGAATATCTCACTTGGGAAGAAATTAGTTAATCTAGATAATTGCTAAAGTACCTTTCAACCCCAAGAGTCTTTGATTCCGTGGTTTTCTTCCAGTCCTTCATCCCACTTATTGGCCACTTGGCCCCATTTTCCATCATTCCTTTATCTAATAAACCGGCTTGTATAGGACTTTTTGCTCCTGTTTATTAGACATCAAATTGTCTCCTTTCTAGACTCCAATACTCTCCAAACTACATGATCACAAGAAAATTATTTAACCATTTAGATCTGCAATTTTCGATCTGCTCAAGGGGTGGTTGGGAGAAATAAATGAGATAACTTATGTAAGGCAGTTAGCACAACTCCTGGCACACAGTAATGACAAGATACTGTTTTCTGTTATTGGCTGTTATTATTGTACCCCAAGTCCCAAATCACTGTCTCCACGAGGCATCCATCCACTAATCAGGCCCAGGTTTGGTCGATCACTTAAGAAGTTTCTCTCACTCTCAGGCATGCAGTTATTTCCAGCTGTTTCGAATTTGCTTAGAGACATTTGGATAGAGTAGTAGAATTGCAATAGAGTAGCAGAATTGGCATCCTCAGATGAGAATTGTACCCATAAAAAGCAGAGGTCTACTGAATTTGGTGCCACTCAGTCTGGAACTCTTCAGAGATACAAAGTGCCCACTTGAAGCAAAGAGAACATCAGGTCTTCTGCAGATAGCCCAGTCTCTGGCTATGTTTCTGTCTATCAGATCAAAAAGTGGCACAAACACTGAGAGATCCCTCCTGAAAAATAAAAGAACAACAAACCCAAATTGAAGACATTCAACAAAGTAACTGACCAATACTCCTCAAAAGTGTCAGGGACATGAAAGACGAGAAAACTGAGAAATGGCTACAATTTAGAGGAGACCAACAAGACAGGACAACTAAATGCAATATGGGAAATTCAGGAGGAGCCTGGAACACAAAACAGACACACTTGAGTAACTGGCGAAATTCTCATGTGGTCTATAATTTAGCTAAAATGGCTGGTCCAAGTGCAGTGGTGTTTACAACTAATTGAGCACAACCAGTTACAGATTCCTTTGTTCCTTCTCCACTCCCACTGCTTCACTTGACTAGCCTAAGAAAAGAAAGAAAAAAATACATAATTTAGCTAATAGTGTGCTATCCTCATTAATTTCCTAAGTTTGGTACATGTACTGTGCTTACATAAGATGCAAACATAGAGGAAGCTGGATGAGGAGTATAAAAAACTACCTTCTTTGTAGATTAAATTCAATTTGTTAAATTAAAATTATTTTAAA
>NW_012136636.1:3399702-3461791 GCF_000956105.1 Propithecus coquereli | reverse complement strand
CTTAGATAAAAGTGTGTGCATTTATCATGTACATATTTTGAAGTATATATACATATGTTGTGGAATAGTTAAAATTGAACTAACACATATATTACCTCATATACTATCATTTTTGTTAAGAGCACTGGACATCCACTCTCTGAGTATTTTTCAAGAATACAACATGTGTGGTGACTATAGCTAAAATATAAAAATTTTTAATGGAGAGATATTTTAAAGAGAAATATTATCATAAGAAGTAATTACTCCTCTATGTACTCTCCCCCCATAAAACACAGATACACACATACATACACCATTGAAATGAAGAAAAAGCAATTTTTCAAAAATGTAAAATGAATTGCTATGAACTGAACTGTCTCCTCAAAATTCATATGTTGAAGCCCCAAGCCCCAATGTGACTGCATTTAGAGATCAGGCCTTAAGGAGATAATTATGGTTAAATGAAGTCTTAAGGATAAGGTCATGATCTATCTGACGTAAGAAGAGACAGAAGCGCTCGCTCTCTCTCTCTCTCTCTCTCTCTCTCTCTCTCTGTCTCTCTCTCCCCTTACCCCACCCACCCACGTGAGGACACAGCGAGAAGGCAGCCATCTGCCAGCCAGGAAGAGAGCTCTCACCAGAACTGGACCATGCTGTCATCATGATCTTGGACTTCCGGTCTCCAGAGCTGGGGGAAAATTAATTTCTGTTGTTTAAGCCACGTTGTCTGTAGTAGTTTCTTATGGCAGCCTGCGCAGACTAATATATCAATGTACTAATTTTCTACTGCTGCTGTAACAAGTTACCACAGATTTAGGGACTTAACACAAATTTATTATATTATACTCCTGGAGGTCAGAAGTTTGACATGGGCCTCACTGGGCTAAAATCAAGGTGTCAGCAGGGCTGTGTTTCTAGTGAGCAACCTGTTCCTTGCCTATTCCAGTTTCCAGACACCCAAAATGCCTTGGCTCATAGTCCCCTTCCTGCATCTTCAAAGCCAGCAAAGTTGAATCTCTCTCTGGCCCTCCTTCCACCATCACGTCTCTTTCTCTGACCATGGCCAGGGAAAGGCTCTACCCTGTCAAGGGCTCATGTAACTAAACGAGACTACTCTGAAAATGAAGGATGGTCTTTATATTTCAATAACCATGGCCTTAATCCCATCTGCAAAGTCCTTCTTGCCATGTAGAGTAACATACAGGCTCCAGGAATTAGGGCGTGGCCATCTTTGGGGCCGTCACCTGCCTACCATGATCACCCTCTGTTGACTCATGAAAATTGACAAGGATTCAAACTTATAGACTCTTAGAAAGATATAAAACCATCTAGACCAAATAAAGGTATTAGACTTCATTATCATCAAATCTTAGTAGCCCACAGCATTACTTTTGTATGTGAAGTTTTCACTTATGAATCTCAGTCCTCCCATATGAATTTAAACCTCAAGTTTAAAGTTTAAAGTTACTGGCGTAACTTCCCTAGCACAGAATAGTGCAGCTAGGAATGTCCGAAAAATGTACTACAGCTTACAGCTGAGGCCGGAGAAAGGAAGAACAGAAAACGTGTTGTTTGTTCACATGCCACACGGGCAGGGCTTGAGCTGCTGATGAGATGGGAGGAGGGGAGAACACGGAAGTCAAGTAATACCTGTCTTTTTCCTAGAGCAAGCTTCCTACCTTGGAGATATAAGGCCTAGATTTGAAACTGTAGATCAGAGATGACTATGAAGATAAAAACATGTACTCACTTAGAAAACTATAAAAGACAAGTTTACCAACCATTTTAAACCCACCTTCTCATCAAAGAGATCAACTCAGCCATAAAGGAAAATCAAACCTAGCTATATAGGGATAACACAAATATACAAAATTTTTCCAGGAATAAAACAATTGGAAAATAGAATGGAAGAAAAATTGCATTCACAAGAGTAACTCTAATGATGACTAGGAATCCACTTAATAAGCTATAAAAAATTATAAAAATTATAAAACTCTACCAAGGGACATTGAAGAAGTCCTCACTGCATGGAGAGATTATTTTATCCTTGGGTAAGAGAGTTCCAATTTGCAGCCTTAAGAAAGATGGACAATTTGATTGCAAGTACACGTGACGCTTGTTTTTCTATTCTTGTGATACTTCACTTCGAACAATGGGCTCTAGCTCCACCCAGGATAACATATGAGGTGCTAGTTCACCATTGTTTTTTGTGGTCGAGTAACCCCCATAATATTCTGAAATTTAAAAAAAGAAAATAAATAAATAAAAAGAATAGAATGACCGACAGAAGCACAGAAAGCTATGGAATGGGCAGAGGAAGCTATTGAAGGGGAAAGAGGTAAGCTTAATATCCTGGGCTCGTGGATGGAAAGACCTATTTAATGTTTTCAATAATATCAGTATCCATTAATTGTATGTCAAGTACTTTGCATGGAGCTTGCAACATCATTTCCTCGAACATAATCAGAGATAAAGTAGCCCACTGCATTACTTTTGTATGTGAAGTTTTCACTTATGCATCTCAATCCTCACATATGAATTTAAATCTCAAAAAATAGGAATTAATTTTACATGATGTCTTGATGCCTACTCCAATTCCTATCATGTTGACTTACTGATACTGAAATCCTAATATTCTAAATTATTCACTAAAGAACAACTAGTAATTGATAGGGATTATTTTCCATTTTGTAGGAACTTCTACCCTATAGTTAGCTCCATTTTTAATAAGCACAAATACTACAGTATTATATAAAAGGGTGAGTAGACTGACTTGATTTTTCTTGATTTTTTTCGTTTTTTCAAAAGCTTTTCATATGGACTTCATTATCATCAAATCTCAGTTTCATGAATATTAAAACCAGCAGGTTAAGACATTGACAATCATAGCCTATTTATAGTTTATTTTACATTATGGTTTAAAATACCATCTTTGTTTCTTATCTCTAACATCCTAAAAAAACGAGCTTTTATATAATATTGAAATTCTAAGTACAGTTGCTATATATTTTATGTTTCTCCTTATTAGATAAATATATCTAAAATAATAATTTATAAGTTTAAATAGCAAATATTTCATGTTTAGAGATTTCTGATTTAGAAATTAAACATGTTTAGAGACATAATAAAAATCATTAACTATAAATATTATAGTATCTGAATAAAAGACATTTAAAATCATAAAAAAAATATGCAAGAAATAACTTTTAATTTTTTCTATAATTTGGAATTCTTCCATATCTGCTTCATCTACCATTCTGAAAAAATATTATGAAGGAATTAAAGGAGTTTCAAGGTGTTCACTTTAACACAACTCCTTTAACATTTTAATTTCTTCCTAGCTGGGTAGACATAATCAAGCAGTCAAATTGCGGCATTCTTGTTTCGATTTTTTTTTATTTTAATGATTTATAAAACTCATTCAACCCTTCATCTAGTGTGCAGAAAAACCGCAAAGGGCACAGATCATAAAAGAAGGGAAATCACCAAAGCATACATAACATTGAAAATTCAAGAGAAGTTAGAAATGACAGCACAAACATCAGTACCTGGGAGGCGAAAGAGGTGGGGCCTGCGGCATGAATCACTCGCAGGTGACTGTGGCAGGGCCGTGTCCTAATGGGATCCCCTTCCCTAACGAAACAGAAGGTATTCGAACCTTCCATGGTCTCTGCTTAGCATGGAAAATGTGAAAGAAATAAAATCAAAACTGTCTTCCACTATTTAATCCCAACATAATTGAGCTAACCCTCCAACCTCTTTATTTTGTAACAGTTTTGTCGATGAAACTTTGTTCTTTTCTGTACAGTATATAAAATATTTTATAGCTGATGTAGATGATTGTATCACTAGACTGTTTTCCCTCCAAGAAAATGGCAATGCAACTTGACTCGTGGTGGTGTAATCAAGCAATGGGGGCTTAAATTAGAAGGATTTGGTCCTTCTTGAAGAAAAACTACAGCTGGGTATCCAAACAGGTGAGCCCATTCATTGGCTGACAGCAGCCGGGCAGAGCTGGGCTGACCCAGCTATGGTCAAGAAGGTGGAAACCGCTGAAGCACCTTTGTCGTAATCCATTTCAGAAAGGAAACAGACTGGTGTGGTCTGAGGTGGACTGTAAGAAAATGTGGTCTCCAAAGCCAGGACTGTTATTGATCAGTTAACTGAACAGATATCAGTGCAAATATTGTATAAGAAGCCATGAGTGCTGTTAGAAGCAGATGGTTATGTAAAGGAATGGGGGAAGAAATGCTGTTAAGAAGTAATGAATAGCCACACAAATATACCAATCTAAATAAATACATCACCACAGCACATAAATATAGCTTCATCCTCGTGAATGCCCCAATGTGTCATGTCTGCTCTGGTTCTTAGGGAGCAAAAGAGAGGGGAGGTGAGATGTACACGGTGTCACCCTGATGGAGTAGGTCCTCCTCCTGTTCCCTACAGCTGCCCCCAATTTCCACTTCCCCCCTCCCCTTCCTCTAGGTCCCTCTCCCTAAGACATCGCTTGTAATCACCCGCATCATCAAATGATATTTCAAATAACTCTTTCAAAAGAAAGAATTGCACAAGTACCCTGAGAGTTTTCTCCAGAATATCAAAAATCTAAATAATTCTCTTTTTTCTTAACATTTATGGTGTTGGTTTCAGGGAGTTTTTTGTTGTAGTTTTCTGGAATTATAGAAAAAAACTTCCCCTGCCCTTGTGCTCAAGTAGACTGAGATCAACTACCTTTAAAATATTTTAGAAAATTAATTACAGAAACAACATTTTTTTCTTTAAGTGTTATGCAGTTATTGGTGTAAAACGAGACCATAGAATAACTGCTTTCTTTACACCAAGACATAAGCTGTAGCGGAAGGCAGAGAGGAAGGCCAGAAGCAGGGTGGATGGAAGGACAGGCAGGTGCCCCTTTAGGCTCTCTCTGCCTTGTGGACAGAGCCTGCCAGACACTTTCTCGGGAGGCTGGGCAGGAGGATGGTTTGAGCCCAGGAATTTGAGGTCACAGTGAGCTAGGATGACACCACTGCACTCTACTCTGGCCACAGAGAGAGTCCCTGTCAAAAAAAGAAAGAAAAAGAAAAAGGGGAAGGAAGGAAGGAAGGGAGAAAGGAAGAAAGGGAGGGAGGGAGGGAGGAATGAATTACTCAACTTCCAGAACAGCTCTTCACTCCCTAAACCCAGAAAACGATTCCACAGAGCAAGCTTTCCTGACCCCGCCACGCACTACCCCCCCCCGCCCCGCCCCCGTCAGAGTGTCCTCTTGATGCCTTGTCATTAAATTCCAGGGGTTTCAGCCAATACCAAAACAAAATTACAGGTAAAAACCTTCACCTCTCTCAAACAGAATTTATCTCAAAACACTTTTGCCCTCAATCCTTAGAGCCCAAAGAGCATAATTTTTTAAATTCTCTTATCGATGCCCTTTTAATTATTATTCCCAGGATGGGGGGGGAAATCAACCACAATCGACCCACCTCTCACCTTGTCTCTTTATTTTTCCTTTTGTTCCACTCGAATCTCGTGGCTTTTTTCTCATGTTAGCCCATTCTGCGTGCTCACCGTGAGGTGGTATTCCCATCTGCATGTGACACAGTGTGTCATTGTCCAACGCCACCTACATCAGCCTACTCTGGGGAAAGAAGAGCTTTTACTATAGATACAAAAAATAAATCTGTTCAGATTGCCCACTTTAATCACTTGGTTAAGTATGGTGCAATGAGCGACAATACATTTTTTTATTCTCACTAGGGACAGAACGATGTGTAATTAGGCATTTAAAAGTGACTGTTAACTTATACAGATCTCATCACAAATGGTTTTTCAACCAGCTCAGTGATCTGAAACACCAATTAGTTTCAATTCACACTTATTATCTGTCCCTCATTAAAGCATTTAGTTCAGAATCTAAATTCCTTTCTATTCAAGATCGTTGATGTTTCACTTTGGGTAGGAGGAATTTTTTGGTTTTGTCCTTCTAAAAAGGCAGTCTGCAAGATGTCTTCCTACACATCTTTTTTGATTATACAAGCACGCACAGTTTCTTTTCTTGAAAATACCCTTTGTTGGTACCGTTGTTCTTAAGTACTATTTATTCCACCAGAGCTTTCCCGGAAGGCTCTGATGATTTCTTTATGATGCCGCTGGTCCTGCGCACATTAGCAGCTGCATGGGTCGCAAACCTGCTGCTCGCAGGCCGATCTCTGCAACGCGTGGTCTCTCTGGATACCCTTCTCTCAGCTGGAGTCGGGTCCACAGCTGGCCCTCCTGCAAGGGCCTATGGACCCCAAATCCATGTGGTTTGCTCACTTCGAAGTCCAGCTGTAGGACACCAGAAGTACATAGAAAGATCATGGAAAGAGTATTGCAGCGGTCCCCAACCTTTTTGGCACCAGGGACCGGTTTCATGGAAGATAATTTTTCCACGGACCGTGGGCTGGGGGGATGGTCTCGGGATGATTCAAGTGCATTACTTCTACTGTGTAGTCAAACCTATCTGCTAACGATAATCTGTATTTGCAACCGCTCCCCAGCGCTAGCATCACCACCTCAGCTCCACCTCAGATCATCAGGCATTAGATTCTCATAAGGAGCGCGCAACCCAGATCCCTCGCATGCGCAGTTTACGGTAGGGTTCGTGTTCCTATGAGACTCTAATGCCGCTGCTGATCTGACAGGAGGCGTAGCTTAGGGAGGATGCCAGCGATGACAGGGAGCCGCTGTAAATACAGATGAAGCTTTGCTCACTTAGCTTGTAGCTACTCACCTCCTGCTGTGCAACCCAGTTCCTAACACGCCATGGAGTGGTACCAGTCCGTGGCCCGAGGGTTGGCTTCCACAGGAAGGTCAAGGTCAAGGTTCTCCAGAGAAACAGAGGTAATAGGAGACAGAGATGGGAGGGGGAGAGAGAGAGAGAGAGAGAGAGAGAGAGAGAGAGAGAGAGAGAAAGAGAACTTTCAGGGAATTGGCTCACATGATTATAGAAGTGACAAGTCCAAAGTCTGCAGATCAGGCCAGCAGGCTGGAAATTCAGGGGAGAGTTAGTAGTGCAGCCTTGAGTCCAAATTCTGTAGGGCAGCAAGCTGGAAGATCATGCAGGGCTTCTGTGCTGGCAACGTGAGGAGAATTTTTTCTTTTTCAGGAAAACTCCAGTCTTTTCTCTCAAGGCCTTCACTAATTGCATGAGGCCCACCCACACTAGGGAGGGTCATCTGCTTTACTAAAAGTCTACTGATTAAAATGTTAATCTCATCTGAAAAATACCTTCACGGCAGTGTCCAGACTTACATTTCCCCAAACAGCTGGGCACCATAGCCTCACCAAGTTGATACATAAAATTGACTATGATCCGAGGAGAATGCAGACTGAAATTTGAATGACAGCTCTGCCTCATACTTATCCTGAGACCTTCCTTGGTTCCTCATCTGTAACATGGTTCCCCAGATTGTGTAAATGAGAATAAATATGCCTTTGGAATATTTCAAGGATGAGGAGCATTTGGTTAATAATGTTGGATTTCCTCTTACTGACTTGCCACTGATAATGTGCGAAAAGGATGTAAGTCGTTCTTTGAGGCAATCACATTTAAATTGATAATTTTCCAGCTAGTAATATTTTGCTGTAGTCAAACAAATACCACCTGGCAATAAGGTTCAGGTAGCTTTCAGCTGATCTGGAGGAAGCTTTGGTCTTGAAGGTCTGTATGGGAATTACCTGGTAAACTCATTGAGTTAAGTTAGACCATTCAAAAGCAAGCAAGATTGTGTTGTCTCAGAAAGATAATTTATTAATGCACAATGGAAATAGGGCTGTGTAGTGTGAACAATAGTATAGTAGAAATCACGTACCCTAGTTGTGTGACACTGAATCAGTCACTTGATGTCTCTTGACCTCAATTTCCTTTCTAGAAGATAGGAAATTTGGACAAATTAGACTTTAATGTTCCTTCCAATTTCAAATGGGAATCTATTAGGATTCATATTTTCTTCCTGAATGGTTTATATTCATTAAGAAGTATGTGATACTAGTTAAGTCAAATGTTTTAAGCCTTTAAGCCTATTAAGGTAGAAAGGTAATCTGAAACTGCAAGAGTACAAAAGTCTATTTTACTGGGTTCCAGGTCACATAGCGTAGAACTATTTATATTAGATACTGCAATGAAATCAGTTAAGAGTTGTATTTTTATATTATCTCTTCCAACTTTTTATTCTCAAAAGATCTTACAACTAAATCTTCCTTTAGCCAATTTGGTATCAGCTATTTCTCTTTGACAGTATCTAGGGTGATATTTATTAGACCTGTTCTTTCTACAGTTTAATACTTCTCAGTGAAATACTCTACTTTTAGGGATTAATGGTCCATGTTATTAGACCTTTTTGATCAGTTTAGATCCTTCTCACTATTTTTTACTGCTCAATCTTTGCTCCAAACTATAAGGTTCATTAGAGGATAACAGTTAATACAGGACTATTTTCAGGACAAAATTCAATAGTGATACATACCTTATAAAAGGAGCAACAAATGTTTGTTAAGGGGATAAATAAGTCAATTAATGCAGAGTGATGAGGAAATGCTCCAAGGACTTCACATCTTATGATTCATTGCTGTGTGCCCCATAGTGGTATAGGGCCTTACGTACATACAAGGTATAAAAGCAATAGGTTGAAAAGATTAGCTCTTTCGAGTCCTCACTTTCAAGACGAAAAAGAAAAGAAGGAACAACGGTCATGCCAAAAAGAGCCGTATCTTTGTGCAGCCTATTCCCTGCATAAATTGCACCCAATGAGTGCCTAAAGACAAGGCTATAGAGAAGTTCATCATTTGGAACGTAGTGGAGGCAGCAGGTGTCAGGGACATTTCCAAAGGGAGTGTCTTTGATGCCTATGTGCTTCCCAAGCTGTATGTGAAGCTACATTACCACGTGAGTTGTGCCACTCACAGCAAGGTGGTCAGGAATCATTCTTGGGGAGCCCGCAAGGACCTGACAACCCCACCTGGATTTAGACCCATGGGTGCCGCCCCACATCCTCCACCAAAGCCCATGTAAGGAGTTGAGTCCTTGAAGACTGAAGAAAAACTATCCTTTGGAAAAAAATAAAATGGAAATGATACTTTTCAAAAAAGAATTAGAGAAGATATATGTAAGAAAAGAAAAAAGTATCAACATATTGGCTACTCAGCCTTATACTCAGCCTTACCTCCATAATTCTCTCACCCCATCTAACAGTTATTCAGCAAACACTGCTTAAGTTTCTGCTGTATGCCACTGAGAATACAGCAGGGAGCAAAACAGGAAGGATCTCTGCCTCATGGAATTTATACCTTCTCACCTCTCTTCTCAAAACCATACAATAGGGGTAGAAAATAAAGAGGATACCTTGATACAACCTAAAAAATTCAGGGAGTTGTTTAATTGTTGTTGCTTTTAAGTAGTAGTGTTTATTTGGTATTCAATGAACTGCTCAATGCATACTTTAGTCATCATGCTGCCATGTTTTCCTTTGAAACGAAGAACTGGAAACATGTAGAACTCACCACTTTGCTCATGTAAGATCTTTGGGCACTCATCAACTGATGTACGTAAAGCTAATCAAAGCATGAGAGTCTCTCTGGGTGCCACAATTAGTAATGACCTCACACGACTCACCTCGGGCCCATGAATGACTCAGGGGACAGGGGTCCTTCTTGGCACCTGGGTCGGCTGTGGATCAACTTGTCTGCTGGGGCAGCCTCACACTGTCCTCCAGATTTGTAGCCTTGGAGGGTAAGACATTGCATGCATTGGATTCAGCATGTAGTCATTCTCTCACAAAACCATTCATTTGATACTGATTTTCTCCCTCTTTTTCTCTATCATATACATTGGTTACCAAAAAGCATTTTAAGTACAAAATAATTGATTCAAAGTCTTCATAAATACAGTGTCAGAAAGAGATGAAATTCAAACTGGTCAATTGAAACCAGTATTGAGTGCATGAATAAAAGATTTAGTAGGAAATGTGGTTGGAATTATTGGCTAGAATCAGGCTTGGGGTTTTTTCTATGATTTAAAATTATTTATGCTGCTTAGCAATCATTGCTGGAGCTCCTGCCCTTGTGCTAGAACCCAGGGACAAAAAGATGGATAGTGATAAAGCCCATGCTCAAAGCCAGTCCTCAAACACCAGTGCAATTTGCTTTAGCGTACTGAGATTATCAGGCAAACCTTTTGACTCCTTCCTGTGTCAGCAAAACGTAGGCTTTGTCATTCTGACTACATGCTTTTCAACATTTTCCCTTTCAAAAATATAACTGTGTTTCTGATGATCATTCATTAAAATGTTCAGTGCACAGTTTTCAATTTTTATTACTATTATGCTTTCTGTTTTCTATTTGAAAATTAGTAACTCATGATTGGTGTTAATCTGAACATGAAATTAACCACATCTTCCCAAGCAGTTTTAATAATGAAAGAACACTTAACATGGAAAAGAAACACCACAAAAGTTTTATTGTATAGGAGCTTTTCGGCCAAGAGAATTTCTAAGCATATAATTTGCAGGCTTCTGTTATACCCTCCCCAGTCCTGAAATGAGAATAATTGCCCAATTATTTCTACGCACACAGGAATCTTTCACCATCGCCCAGCCCCGCATATAAATGCGGATCATTACTTGTCAGGACTGCAACCCTGTGCTCCTGATTGCATCAGTCAGACAAGAAGGCTGCTGACTCTCACCCCAAAGAGAGCACCAGAAAAATGATTTTGGTGGTTTTTGATAAACCTCAAAATTTCACTTACAACTTTAAATATTAGATATTTCCCTTTTGCAGAAAAAGGAAAAGTGTGAAAATTCATTAATGTGCTCTACACCAAGTTCCTCTTCCATAATGTGGCTAGACTATAAATAAGGTCCAAAAAACTACAGGTTTTCTCTCCCAGAGGGAAATGTCCTATGTGAAGCCTAGATTAAATTTTATTTGCTGTAATTCAAATATATTTTCCCAAGCCAATAAACGCCTCCAATTTTCCGGCAACCAATAAAACTCCACAAATGGCCATGGAAATAGCTTTACTGATACTAATGAACACACCAACTTCTAGAAAGATTAATAATAATGCATTTGCATAACTAATTCAAATGTTCCGTTGCTCCTTCCCTGTCATTAGTGAAACAGAATAGAACAAGTGAAAAAAGATCGATAAGCATTGAAATGATAATAACTCAATAGGCAGCAAATTATGTCAGCAGAATATATCATTTGTATATCTATGTAGTAAGACATTTATTTACTCTGTTTTGTTTCAAAAAGGATTTTAGGTAGCCTCAGTAATATCTAAAGTACATTCAGTTTGTTGAAGGGAAATTTTTTACTGATAACTTATAGAAGTGTTAGGTAGAAATTTGGACAAATTATATCCAAGGCACTTAGAGCAAATTACATAATATTTCACGTAGTGAGAAGAAGGGTACCTCTGGCTGGACAGGAATCATTGAATTCTGGAAATGGTTTGGGTTCTTTCAAATTTCCATAATTACTTTCAATTGTGTAGTTTTTCTGACATTTGCGATTTCTTAAGTCAGGCTTTAAAACAGCTGCCATTCCATAATGCTGGGCCATTGTATTCATTAGCCAATGAAGGTAGCTGGCCAAGGAGGCTCACCTCCCTCCAAAGGCTCAGAATCACAGGGAAATATTTCCTTCCCACTTTGTACTTATGTGGACACATGCATTCAACAACCTCAAAACCCAGTGCCCACTTTTCTCAAGCCCCTGGGTCCCTTTGTGATGCCCAGTGTTATCATTAAAAATAGCGAGTGCTGTCTCTATCATTTTATTCATAAGAAAGGTAAAAGAAACAGAAGTGAGATGAAGTGAGATGCCTTGTTTACACCAAATCACACACTTTATCAGGGACTGAATGAGGAAAAAATGATAAACCACTGACATCCCATCTTCCATTCTCTTTGCAAATCAATACACCTATTTCTCTACCAAATACATTAATGAGGAACAGACAATGTAGCACGAATCTTAAGAAAATTCAAACATCTTCCTATGACAGTTTCATATTTCTTCTTCATCACACATTTTATATTTTTCATGGGCAAAGAGCACAAATAATGTGTTTGAACTTTATTGTCTTCCCATTCCCAAATCTACGTGTTAAAATCGTAAAGAAGCAAATTTTGCTTTAGAAGCCCAAGACTTATTATTTGACACCTGATTTTCTTCTTCCCTTGTCATTTCTTCCCTTGTTCAGGTTCTGAAAACTGTACCCCCAGTAAACCTAATGTTGGGGTTGGAGATATTGGTCAGCTTTACCGTCATATAGATTTATATAGTAGGAAATAGATTAACATCATGGGCTGTGTCTCCCAGGTGTGTCTCCTTTAGGAATAAAAGACTTCATCAGCAGCTAAAGCAGCTGTGTGCATGAGAGGCACCACAGCTCACTTGCCCTAGGAAGCCTTCCTGATTCGTAGGGCAACCTACGCTGAGAGCTCCTTCCATGATTGATGAAAAACATCCCTATTTGGAAGTGATGGTGAGCAGCAAATAACCAGGACAAGGATGTAAAAGAGAAAAGTATAAAATATCATCTCTCCTCAAGTTTATGGTCTAGTAGGGGGTGACTGAAACAAACAAGTAATTATAGTATGACCCGCACTAATATAAGGGTCAGTAAGGATACGTAATAACTTAAGAGAAGGAAATTCATACTTACTGTGTGCCTTCTAAATGCTGAGCATTATGTATATATTTTCATGAATAATCTTATAATAGTATTTCAAAGAGAGATTATTATCCCCACTTTAGACGTGAGACAACTAAGGCTAATCAAGCGTAACTTATTTCCCCCAGATTACATAGCAAATAAAGAGCAAAGCCAGAACTGGAACCATGATTTGCTGGAACACCCTTACCTCTGTACAGTGCTGTCTGGAAAAGCAGACGGGGCTACACCTGATTGAAAGAAGAAGCCTCACGTAGTAACTGGCATTTGAGATGGGCCTTGGTAGGCAGGTAGAATTTCGACAGGCAGAGTTTAGAACCAGGAGGGAATTCCAGGCAAAGGACTAGGCATGAACAAGTAGTGTCGACACAGAGAATGTAAGACATGTTCAGAAAACAGCCACTTTTTCTCAATTTCAGGGAATGCAGAATAGTGAAGATGAGCTCGGACCTAGACTCAGCCTGCACAGGCCCTAATCCCCACTAGATAACTGAGGCGTAAGGCCTGAAATTCAGGCCCAATATTAAGTGCTGCTTTGACATCTGATAAAATCGGGGGCGGGGGGTGCCTCAGAAGGCCTCACCGCAAGCTTCCCTCCCCACTCTGCTCCCACAAATAAGGTCCCCCAGCCAAACAACACCCTTACCAAAGGGATGAGGCACAGTTCCTGCTTATCTTTGGGTAGCAGGTTTCAGTTCCCTGCCAGCCTGCAGAATTATTCAAACAAGCCCCTCACACTCCCCAGCAAGAACCAGGGGCCACCTCCCCCACTTGTTACTACAAATCTGCCTCCCCCGGGCCCTGCTTGCTCACTGTACTCTTGAAGCCCCATGTGGCCCCGCCAGGTAGACAGTGTCCTCCTCCCCAGGCTGTGAGCATGTGTGACAAATAAACTGCTGTCTCATCTGTCCAGTGTGTGGTGTCATGTGTTTGGCCAGCCCCACAACCTTAGTGTAGAAATCCCTCCCTCACCAACAGGGTGAAGAGGAGACGAATGAAAAAACACTTGCTGCTGTGTGATTTTGGGGAAGCTACTTCTCCTCTTTGTGCTTCAGTTTCATTTATGAAAATGCAGATGATAATAGAACCTATCTCATAAGGCTGCTACAGGTACCGCAGAAGTTTGGTTGTTTTTAATCAAGGGCTTCATACATGGCAGTCAGTGCCCCAATATGTTACCAGTTTTAACATATTTAATCCTTACCAGAAACCTATGAAGCAGATGTAGTTATTATGATCATCATCATTTTTTACTATCAATGAGGAGAGTGAATCAGAGAGCATATAAATAACTTGCTGCAGCTCACACAACTAATAAGTGGCTGAGCCCTAACTGAGATCCAGGCAGTCTGGTTCCAGAGCCCTCACTGGTAACGAGAAGAGTGACAGGTCCTCAAATCCACCCACTTGGGATTGGAGACAAGGACATGCTACCTGCTCTTTGCTGTAGCACTTAGCAGATTGAATTGTTCTTCCTTGTTAATCTTCTGCCACTATCATTAGACAGTATGCTCCTTAATAGCTGGGTGCAATGGCTCACACCTGTAATCCCAGCTACTCAGGAGGCTGAGGTGGAAGGATCCCTGGAGCCCAGCAGTTTAAGGCTGCAGTGAGCTATGATTGCACCACTGTATTCCAGCCTGGACAGCAGAGCAAGACCCTGTCTCTTAAAATAAAGTTTTAAAAAAGTTTTCAAATTGTATGCTCCCTAAAGGCAGGGACAGAATTTGCCTTCGTTACTAAATCTCTGGTCTACTTCCTAAAACAGTGCTCAACCCACTGTCCATGCTTGGTCACCTCTTGATGAACAAAGGAATGAATGATTTCTCCAAGGCCAGATTAAGGGAGATCTTCACATTGCAGCTTCTACTTAATTTTTCTGCGTCATTTGACTGTACTGACTGCATTTCCTCTTTGGAAACCAGTCCTAGTTTCCAGGGTCCTGCATTTCTCCCTTTCATTCTGCTCTGAGGCCTTTTCCACCTGCACCTGAAATAAGAATTTCTCTAAAGTCCTTTCCTGAGCTATCTTCTCTTTATTTTTACGTACATTCTTTCTCCGAAAACTCACAGCTACAGTTGAAAGACTCCCTTCTATGAAGTTGACTTGAAAGTGTGTGTCTTTAACTCTCATGTCTTTCTCAAGCCCTAAATCCAAACTTCTAACTTTTGTCTCCCATCATCCAACTGTTCCCACAAATGCAGCAGGTCTAAAATTAATCTCTTCATGAACCCCATCCGACCTGCTCTCAGATTCTCCTCCTGTGGTCCCTAAACTTGTAAATAGTACCGACATTTCCTTAAACGCTCCAGCTCAAAATACACCATGCCCCATCAGTAGCAAACACCTGAAGATTTGATCTGTGCAGCGTTTTCTACCCACATTCTCCTGTTCTGTCACCGGCACACCCCTAACTCGGATCTTCACTGCCTCTTGCTTCCTTAGACTTACGACTGCCACAGTCATAACTGTCCCACCTCCAGTTCTTCTCTGCCTCTTCCAACCCCCATATTACTGCCTGTGTAAGAATAAGCCAGCATCTCAGCTCTGAACATTGCTGGAGGAGTTGGGGGGTGGGTGGGGAGGCGAATTAGACTTACAGTGTATTTGAAAAGGAAATAGGAGATAAGGAAAGAAAGACAGAGTGCATCGGTGACTTCTCCAAAAAGAAAACCTTTGACAGTGAAAGCAAAGGATGTGACGGAGCTGTATTCGAAAGGTCAAAGACAGGGTATTTTGTTTATGCAAATGTGGGTTTAAATTAATCCTTTATTTATAGATCATTTCGTCATCAATAGATGAAAGAAGAGAAGCTGGAAAGAAAGTGAAGGCATGAAGAAGGGCGGTGGGAGGAAATATCATCTGGGGCACAGGTGAGTAGATCACCTTTGACAAGAAAAGCACTGCTGGCTCTAGGGTTAGGTTGATGCAGAGAGGACAGGAGCAGTGAAGAGGGATTCTGAGATGGAGAGAAAACTGAAAGGACATTGGTCAGATGACCTCAATTTTTACAGTGAAATGAGGTTTAATTCTTCTTGTGAAATAGTGGACGGCGTGAGTAGAATCAAGAACTTGAGAAAGTGGAAAAAAAGAAATCTGTTTGCAGACAGTTTGAGGAAACCAACAAGAAGCGAACACGAATATACTTCCGGTGTGATCTCGTTTCCAAATTTTTCAGCTTAACTTGGTGGGATCAGTATTCGTATTCCAGGCCAATCCACGTTACTTCATTCAATTCTCAAACACTCCAGGAATGCTCACCATATACCAAGTTTATGGTAAGCCCTAGAATACTGAGCTAGGCCCTTGCCAGAATTTTCATGGGAAAAGAGCTGAAGAAAAAGGAAAACTGTAACAGGAATTGTTTATGATATAAACAAGCTGTTTGCTGCTTCCCATATATTAGGGAAACAGTTGGATTGCACATCAGGGTCTGGAGACTTCAAACAATACTACCAGGAAACTAGTGGAACTGGGACAAGGAAATTACTATGACTCTGCACTCCATAAAATAAAGAAGTGAATAAAAGCACAATGTATCACTGGAGAAACAATGGAAGCTCAGCTGATAAAATAACCAAAGAAAATCTCAGAACAATGTCATATTGCTGGAATGGAGCAGATCATTTTTGTGTTTAAGATTAATACTTTTCTCGAGAACTGCATAGGCAATCTAAAATTAGTGGGAGGAAATGTCATTTTATAGCATATTTCTGACTGTAACTCAATCACCATGTGTGTAGGTGTTATGGTTTAGAGAGTAAAGAACATATGTTGTCACCTTTAAAAAGGCCACTTTATAATTTTTCATGTACCTTCATTGAGCATATATACATGTAAACTAAGGGAGTGGAATGACAGAGTCTGCCCAGGAATGGAGTTTTTGTTTTTGAAATTGCCTGAAGTAAACTGTGTTTTCTAGCAGGCAATTAACATTTCATGGGGTCTGGTTCCCTGCCTACTGGGAGCGGCTGACTCACTGGACCACAGTGGGAGCACCGGCTCCCTCCCACAACACAGCGGTTTTGTGAAAGGCTGAAGAGGTGGCCTGTGACAAAACTGCAAACAAGGCAGTTTCTCACTTGAGTACCTTGTCCTACCGTCCCCTCCTCGCCTCACAAGATAACTAGTATCTTCGCATCCTCCTCTGCTCTCTAACAAAACTGTCCTCTGGGGCCATTTGCATACTCCAAGCTGTGCAAGATACAACCATCAACTACCCAGAAAGTTCTGTTCACTACGCCAGAGCTTGTACATTCAAATCATGCTGCCCATCCGGTCTCAGGAGGTCTCTGAAAGGCTCCTGTGCCAAGCACATCTCAACTGCTTTGGAGCCACCTTCAAAGAGCATGTCTTATTTTTTCTAACAGCCTCTGTAACAGCAAAACTTCTTCCTTTAAGAGTAATTTTGATTTCTAGAAATGACTAAAAGTCATTCTGAACCCAGTCCACTGAATAAGTTGGGTAGACATTTTTTGTTCCAAGATGATGTCATACAAATGTTCTTGTATGTGAAAGCACCTCAGCACCCAGGAGCGAATCGGGCGTGAAGCCCCGGTTTCTGCACCAGTCACTTTTCTGGGCACACCTGTCTCGGCAGTAGTCAGAAGTCAAATGAGAATTGCAATGATGTTGAACGGGGAGCCAGCACCCACCCCCGTCACCAGTGTTCCAAGTCTTCAGGTGAATGGATAACAGGTGACATTCTGGTTCAAAGGCCAAGGAAGTTTCCACTGCTCTGGGTCCTGGGATTTCTCCCTTCCTGAGGTACCTCTCTCTGCTTCACTCCTCCTGTGAGAGCAGCTGCCCCCGCTATCTCCCCAGCAGCCTTCATCCCCACTCCTGGTAAAGGCTCCATGCCCTCAGGGCCAAGCGGTCCTAGGTTAAAGAGCATTTTGTTTTTCCTCAGAGAAATTGAAATCCTTTTGATCAACCTTAGATACTGGATTATGGCCCACGAACCAAAAGCAAACAAAGAATCTCAGACCCCTCTCTGCAAATACTGCATTTTAACAATCTGGGGTAGATGTGGAGAGCAGTGTTATGCAAATCAAAAATAAATAAACATGCCTTAGATCGATGTTTTCAAACTTTAACATGCATCAAAATCACCTGGGGAGCCTGTTTTTTTAAAAAAAGAGAGAGAGATTAGCAGAGCGGATTGTTGGGCCCTACCCCAGAGTCCCTGATTCAGTGGCTAGGCCCCCAAATCAATCCTATCCCTATGCTTCTAGGCGCTGTCCTCTGTTGAAGAAATTTCAAGAGTTTTCTAGATCCTCTGGACCTGAAATGAAACAGGGAGAGTTTTTGACTCCCGCATACTTAGTGATTGCCAATCCCAACTGACCATGCTGTTTATTGTCAGCAAACTCTGGCCTCAGGGTGAGTTTTCTAATTTCTTTCAGCAACCCCACAGATGCCCAGGGTCTTCCTTCTCACCCACTGGCGAGAATGTTCCAAAAGCCCATCCATCATTTTCAAAGTTTTCTCTCATTTCTTTTCAGTTTTCAGGACTGTACACAAATGTGGCTCTTGGTGGGCAGCTTTGATACAACACAGTGCAATTCAGCCCACAAAACCTCCAGTACAGAATTCCTCACTAACTCAAGTGACAGTTTGACCTTGGCAGAAGAAATCTCCATACCATCGGCGTCAAAGAAACAAATCCACTTTGTCTTTATAATTCATAAAAATTTATAATTTAGCCAGATCTGCTTTCTCTGGTGTTTACATTAATGCTTTTTCCATTCTAGACATTGATGCTTTGTTTGCAGGTTATATTTCAAACAACATATTTCATCACTGGCTACCGTTGTCCTTAAAATAACTGGCAACAATTTAAAAGCAAGGATGACAAATAGATTTCCACTTGAGTTCTAATTTCAAGATATTGGTAGCGATGCCTGGGGTCTGGTGTTGAGAAAGATTCTGAGGCTTGACATTAGAGTCAGCATCAAAGAGTTCAATGATTGATTGGTGATGTCTGCCCTGGGAAGAGAAGTGGAAGTTACAATGTGATTTCACCATCGCTGGTTTTCCAACATCCATGTCACTGAATTTTCTATGAGGATTTACACCTGATACTAAAGGATGCCCCCATATGAAAGTAGACAGAGCCTTTTGGGAAATGCGACTATTCTGGATTCCCTAAAATCTTACAAAAGACATGAGTGCAGTGAGCTGTGCCCCAGAGGGAAGCATGGCTGCTAAGTTCCATTCTAGAAGTCATGACAGTTCCTTTCATATTCACTCACAACACCTGCTCCCGCAGGGACAAAAGTCACTCTTTTGCTCCTCAGTACCTTTTATATCCCTGAGCCCCATTAACATTTAAGGAAGTTCACTGAGGCATTTGAAGCCCCTAAAACTAGGCTGCAGTAAATTAACATCCAAATATAAAGTAAATCTAGAGCAATAGTTTTTAACTAAAGGCAATTTCTCTTCCCCTCTCCAGGGAGCATTTGGCAATGCCTGAAGACATTTTTTATCATGACAACTGATGGAGAAAGGAGTGTGACCAGCTTCTAATAGCAGAGATGGGGATGCCACGGCACATCCTACAATGCACAGGACACCCCCCTCCGCAAAAAGTTACTGGACCCAGAATGTGAGTGGTGCCAAGACTGGGAAACGCTGCTGTAGGGGATTGAAATTGAGGTCTCCAGGTGCCTGATTCAACAGATAACCAATATGTCCTTAACTTATGACTCACTAAATGCAGAATTTAGTCATTCTCCCAATATGAAAAAATAAATAAACCAAATTCTTGCTTTTGACCCAAGGAAAGTGCTATCTATATGATGTCTTCAGCAAAGTAAGAGAAACTGTATTTATAAACTCCTACAGCCCTGGCATTTCTGCAAAACCACACATGTGACATATGATTTACACCTTTTCATAGGAGTGCAACACCTGCAGCCGTAGCAAATTTGTCTCCGAGACGTGGCTGGAAGGGTAGCCTGCCATTCCTCTCACCACAAAGAAGAATCAGACTAAACAAAGCATTCCTTGTGGCCCCTGCTTACCTGCTGTAAATGGTAATTGTAGTTTTTTCCATCTTTAAGATAAAAATATTTCAGTGACTTCTGATTCCCACACCTATAAAAACAATGTGCTTAAAATGCTGCAATCTTAGAAAATAAATATTAGAACCCTAGTTCATTTAAGACATCAAAAAAGAAATGTGGGATTTTATTTCTTTCCTGATCAAATAATGCACAAAATCAGCTATAACACTAGACTTTTAAAACATTTTAAACTGCGGCATTTAACTGTAATAGGTCTGTGGCTTTGCAAGGCAGGCTCAAAAGTTATGACAATCAACTAAATCCCAGAGGGAAGAGTTTAGTTGTGTAAGCACTGGTTTGGGGAAAGCATATTCTGTAGAATCAAAGATTCCAATAGTAGCTGGGTTTTCTCAACCCTTAATTCTTCTAAGATGCATAATTGGATATTATGCAGTTAACTGAGAAGGACCTTTGGAGAAAACAAAAACCAAGGTTCTTTCAGATCTTCGCAAACATTAAAGTCTAAGCTTTCAACTCTAGCCAAATGCCATTACCATGAGTTTCTTCCAATATATTGTTTAGTCACAAATGCTATATCTTTGATATTACATGTGGTCTTGAATGTTCAAAATTATAACTCTTAGACTTTTCTCCAGGTCTTGTAATCCTGGAGACAGACTGTGACTAACACATGTCATGTGATATGTATATGTTATAAAATGCTACTAATGATAAGGTCAGATTGTGTGGGATTTGATCAAAGTCTTCACTGAAAGGTTTGTGAAAGGTGGTATGGACTAAAAAGTGGTCAGGTCCTTCTAAGTGGATGGAATAACAACCTGAGTACAAATGGTTATTATACAATTTCAAGAGGGGTAGTATGCTTCCTGCTCAAAGCCTCCTGTTTTTAAAGGAATTTTGGACTGTTTTAGGTTCCGAAAGAATCTTTTCCTTGGAAAATTCATACCACATCCTCAAAGAGATGGACACCCCCACGTCCATTATGGGGATCAGGTAGCCACTGCTTCAGTGTTATCTAAAACCATTCATTAAAATGGGGCCAGTCCCTGTTAGGGCCATTCATACTGCTCCCACCCTTCCTCGTGGCTGTCTTTATCATTTTTAATCTCAAGCCCATTCCAAATTTTTCTCCACCTTTTTTATCATTAATCTCACAAAAACATTCTATCCTCATGTTCTTTTACATAGCAATCCCATGTTCTTTCTCTCCAATTCTCCCCACCAGTGCGATCCTGTCACCAAGCCTCTCTCCCATTTCTGTTGATACCAGGACAAGGTGACCTTCGGCTTTGGCCGTGGTCAGTGATGGAGTGGAAGTGTCTTTCCAAGTTGGATCATGAAGCACCTAAGCGTGAAAGGATATCTTGATGGTGAAGGTTAATCTTAGTTTGGCTTTGAAAATTTGGTCTGATTGGTGTGACAGGAGGAGAAGAGACATTTTTGCTGCATGAAAGAGTATGAACAAAAATTTGGAGGCAAAAACGTCAAGGCATTTTTAGGAAATAGTTTATCCAGAACTGAGGCAAGTAAGCCGAAAGCAAAGGTCAGAACCACTCTGAATGCGATGCTTAAAACAGTTTTGTGTTGTCCAACAGGCCAGAGAAGTTGTTCACGTCTTGAGTTCAGAGTGGTTACATGATCAAAGCGTTTCAGGAAAATTAATTAGATGGTGTTATGGGTTGGGGCTGAATTCAGGTGGAAAAGAGTCCAAGAGAGCAAATCAGTTAGGGGCTATTAAAGTGATCAAGAATGAGGTGATGAAGTTCAAACTTAGATGATGAGAGAATGGAAGAGAGGAGAGAGAGAGAGAGAAAGAAAAAGAAAGAGAAAGAGAAAAAGAAAGAGAGAAAAGGAAGAAGGGATCAGCAATATTCAGCAATGCATACGGCTCCTTTGGATATCAGAGAAGTGGAAAACGGTGGGACAGCAAACTAGCATAACCTCTGTGGAAAGTAATGTGGAGATACCTCAAAGAGCTACAAATAGAACTACCATTGGATCCAGCAATCCCATTACTGGGCATCTAACCAAAGGAACAAAAGACATTCTATAATGAGGACATCTGCACTAGAATATTTATAGCAGCACAATTCATGATTGCAAAGATGTGGAAACAATCCGAGTGCGCATCAATACATGAATGAATTAATTAAATGTGGTATATGTATAACAACCATGGAGTTCTACTCAGCCACAAAAAACAATGGTGATCTAGCACCTCTTGTATACTCCTGGATAGAGCTGGAACCCATTCTACTAAGTGAAGTATCACAAGAGTGGAAAAACAAGCACCACATGTACTCACCATCAAATTGGTATTAACTGACCAACACTTCTGTGCACATATAGTAGTAACATTCATCAGGTTTTGGGCAGATGGGAGGAGGGCAGTGGGGATGGGTATATTCACACTTAATGGGTGCATGCAGTGCACACCGTCTGGGGGATGGACGTGCTCGAAGTTCTGACTCGGGTGACGCAAAAGCAATATATGTAACTTAACATTTGTATCCCCATAATATGCAGAAATAAAAATAAATAAATAAATAAAAATTTTTAAAAAGATAAGTAGAAAAAGGAAAAGGAAAAATCAGAGATGACTGGTAAGAAATTAGTAGGATTCAAAATGCAGTTGGAACCATCAATTCTCCATTCCATCACCTGCCTTTTCCAGGATGTGAGACATCTCTGTCCTACTTGCATCCCACGCGTGCATGTGAGCCACCTGTGACCAAGCGTCCAGGGTCAAGTGAGCTAACGCTTCCTGATCCTCAGCACCTCCTGTTCCTGTCCTAAGACTGCTCCAATATTCTACTCCTGAATAGAATCTGATCAAATTAAATGCACCCTTTTAAACTGGTCTACCCTCTATTTTTGAAGCACACTCAAGCAATCTTGAAGACACTTTCCTTCCCCAGCTCTCTCATTTTGAGCCCTGCAAGCCAGCTTCATGAGCATGGTGAAAGCAACTTAATTTGGGGACCCTCTCGCTTCCTGTCTAGAAGATTTGGGGTGAGCTAGTTAACCATGCCGAGCTTCAGTTTGCCCATTTAAAAGATGGGGCTGATAATAACAGCCATGCAGGGGTGTTATGGAAATTAAATTGCATGTGAAAGCAAAGGGCACATTGCAGTATGGTTGTACTTTTGGTTATAAAATATACTAATAAAATGGTAGTTTCATTGATATCATGACAAATATGGAACACTTTGTCAAATCTTATCAACTTGGCTGTAGCTAAGGAGCCCTATAACTGCAGATATATCTTCTTGCTTTCTAATCCATTACATAAAGACCCAAACACATAACAAGGGCTCAGTAACTCGAGAGTCCCCCACTGTTAGGGTCCCAAACTCCTCCCGTCATCAACATGCTCATGAATTTGAAGTTCTTTTGAAAAACCAAGTTAATTTATTCTAATACCAGTTTAATAAAGATAATTCTAAAATAATAATATGTCATAACTCTTTAAAAACAATTAAATTTGCATTTAGCCATTGAGTAAATTACAAAAAAAAATTGAAAAATTTGAATCTACTATTTCAAAACAATAAAAGGTTTTTTTTGTTTTTTAAATTAACTCCCTTCCTCTCAAACCCTGGATCAACTTTTCCTTGCACTCGGCAGAGTCCTATATATCATTCTGCGACGCAACCAGCCTATTTACAAATGGCCCATTTTTGCAAATAGACCTTCACATAAATACAAATCCTTCCCAGAAATCAGAACTTAAATAAGAAAAACAAGTCTGTTCGGTAAAATTTCTTCAGCTACTCCTGCTTCCTTTTGCTCGTTTGAGGAAATGAGTTGACTACAAGGAAACCACGCTAGACTAATGTTCCTTATTCACCTTGACGGAGGAAAATGAAGAAAACGCAAGCTGCTGACTTTTCATCATTTATTTACACAGAAAGTGTAAGTTGGGGAAGGGAAAAGCTATGTTCATGGTTGTTTGTATATCTGTGGTCAACTTTTGATTTGTGCTTGCTCTATACTTTTAAACCCCTTTTAAAAGTGGTCTTACCAGAGAGAGCGTTTTACCCCTGGCTAAACAGAAAGCTTTTTCCTCATCAAAGTTCGAAGCTTTTGATCTCCCTAATCTGCTTGTTCACAGTCTATATGCATACACAAGTAAGAGATGTTCTCTTCAGTGTCTATTGAATCTCTTAAATTCAAGGAAATGTGCTTTTTTATTTCATTCTTCATCCCCAGGGACAGCTGATAGCGATTGAGTTCTGAAGCGATGTGGGTGATGTAGGCAGTTCATGCCCATTTTTATTACTGCTTAAATTTTGAATTAAAGATTCAGTATTTCAGAAAAACAGCGTGATATATTAGCATCTGACCTGAATTTTTAGAGTGTAATTTTACTGCTGTATGTTCGGCAACTTAATTCACCTCTTCACTCCTGGCCAAGGAGCAGCAACAAGTTTCAGAGAAGCCTTCACTGGCCCTGATTATCAGATTTTCATTGCCATGATTATGGGTCGCCTGTTGGGCTTTCCAGAGAAATGTTGTGATAGGACTCTTTTTAATGTTAAGTATTGATTTTAATTAAATATTATCATTGAATATTGATAAAAGAAAATTTTCTACAAAACAGACAGAAAATGACTGAGGAAAGTAGAAACAAGGAACAAAAAGTTTCTTCACTTCCGGGAAGGTCAGATGAACAACTTGGTTTTGACTTGGCCGTGTTTCGTGGTAGCCTGAGTGACGCCATTTTGGTTTGGTCTATTGGGATCTAGTCTCCCACTCGGTCCAAATAAAAGACCTCCTATAAATTTTATTTAACAATATTATTCCATTTTGTAGACAAGAAAATTTGGAAACCACATCATCCCGCCTCTTAGAAATAACTACTCTTCACATATAGGCATAATTTATTCTAGTCTTACTTGTTTATATTTCCTACATGCTTATGAGTATAATTTATATATAATTCTATATACTACTTTTTTTTGCTTAAAAATCATATCATTAGGTGGGTCATTCAACTCTCTGCACAAACATTCTAATGGTTATGTAATATTTCTTCGTGTAGATATATGTGATGTTAATTATCCAAGTTGGACATTTGGGTTTTCTTCTACTTATAATTAACACTGCCAATAAGTATCTTTATTCATAAATCTCTATCTACATTTCCAAATATTTCCCTAGGATAGTATTCTAGAAGAGTAACTTCAGGATCAAAAGATCTTGAATTTTAAGGATTTTTTGGGTTTCACATTTTAAAATCAGAGTGGCTCTTCAGGTTTGACAAAGCATGCTATTTCCCAATTTTGAAGGAAAATGCACAGACCTGCCATTTTGAACCTGAAAGCATTTAGACCTTATTGTAAAGCGTTATAAAGCCCTGCTAGGGGAAGTTCAGGTCTCTGTGTGTAGGTTTCCCTCTTGTGTACATGTGTCTCTCCATCTCCCTTTGTCATTCTTTCTCACGTAATTGTTGACAAATTTTTTTTTTTTTTGAGACAGGGTCTCGCTCTGTTGCCCAGGCTTGAGTGCAGTAGCACAATCGTAGCCCACTGCAGCCTCCTGGCCTCAAGTGATCCTCCCACCCAACCTCCCAAAGTGCTGGGATTTCAGGCATGAGCCACCTTGTCTGGACTCATTATTTTTTAAAAACATAAGTTAAGAAAAAGTCAAATTTTTCTAAAACATTTTTTGATAATATGAAAGAAATTGAAAGTGGTCATCTTTTTGAAGACAGGAACAGAGTAGAATGGAAAGCTAAAAAGTTTACTTTTTATGTCTTTCTGTACTATTTGAACTTTTCATGTAAGTGCATGCATTACATTTTTTAAATGTCAACAAGAGTGAGCCTCGTGGTCTGATTACAAGGGGTTTTTTATGCTTTTCATCTTTAAATAAAAATAACTTTTAAAAAAATCTACTATCTTGATCATAATGAAAATTATAAGTAGGGAAAAGTCAGCAGTAAGTTAAACTGTTGACAATTGAGAGTGCACATGGTAAAACATACTACTGGGTAAATTCGATGGGAAAATACAATCTTCCTGATGAAATATATATGTGCAAAATTTGGCAGGGGAAATCTGCATGTAGTTGAACAAATGGCCAAGAAATACAGCTCAAAGTATATAGCTAGTAAAACTTCCATTGCTTTATATCTGATGCTGCTGCACATTTTCATGTTTGTTAGCGCTCTCTTCTTTTAAAAGTTGTTCATGACTTCTAATCATTTAAAATATTAGGCTCCTTGTCTTTTGTTATTGATTTGCCTAATTTCTTTATATTACAAATCTATTAACCAGCATATCCAGAAATGAAACAAAAATAATTGAGTTCGTTTTGTGTGGCATTCCCACTGTTGTAGCAAGAGCAAAATACATATGCATATATGAGCTACAAAACAAAAATTGTGTAATTTGGTAATTCTGTGTATGTGTTAAATGCTTTTATATTTACATTTAAAACTGCCGATAAACAATATGAAGATCACAATACAATTCACACTATTTTTTTTTTTTTGAGACAATGTCTTTCTATGTTGATAGGCTGGACTCCAACTCCTAAACTGAAGGGATCCTCCTGCCCCAGCCTCTCAAGTAGCTAGGACTACAATATTTTAACATTTCAAGTTTTCTTTATTTAGAAGGCTATTAAATAGCATATAAAACATATCACAGCAAGTTAAGAGACGATAGAAAAAAGGAAAGAGCTTTGTATTTTAATATCTTTAACTGCACTTTTTCTCCTACATTTTGAATAAGGGTCTCAACTCTTTCTTTTGCACTGGGCCTCACAAATTATGTAATCCGTCTAGCAGGAAAGTCCAGCCTACCACAGAACTGTCTCTACTGTCACAGTCACCCATCACTAATGACTCTAAAGACTGATTGCTAGAAACTGCAACGCAGATGTATGAGCCATAACAAATTATCACCCACTCAGTGACTTAAATAACCTACTTTTATTATCTCAGTTCTGGATTAAAATCTAGAACTGAAATAATGAAATCTCACTGAGTTAAAATCAAGGCGTCAGCAGGTCTGCATTCCTTGCTGGAGGTTCTAGTGGAATCTGTTTCTCCTTACCTTTTCCAGCTTCTAAAAGGCCAGTTGCATTTCTTTCTTAGCTCTGATCAGGGGACAGATCCGGCCTCTTTCTCTCACACTTTCAATCTGTCCCCCACCCCTTCTGTCTCACTGTCTAGTCCAGCCAGGAAAGGCTCTCTGATTGTAAGGACTCACATGATGAGACTGGGCCCACCCTGGTAATCCAGGACCATCCCTTTCACCATGGTATCCAGAGACCTAATGTCCCCAAGCATATCCACCTCCAGGTGCCACGGAAGGGAACCACTTGGCCGGACTCGGAGAATGGGGAGGCCTTGCAGCAAGGGGTTAAGGTACATAAGGCTTTCATTTTCCTGCCTGGGCCGCATAGGAAGGCCAAGCTGGAGCTTTAGCAGGTGTTGAGTGAGACGATATACAGCACCTGCCACAGAGTGTCAGTTGGTGGATGGGGACCTTAGAGAGAGAAATAAGAATCATAAATAATGCTGGTTCCAAAGCAACATCAAATAATGTGCAGGAGAACAGGTTGGAAAGCCATAGCCTACCCTTCCTACGCTGTTGCCCACAAGCCCTCACGCTGATCTTAACAGGATTGGATTTGTAATCTCTCGCCACACTCTAAATTGAGCAATTAACTTTAGTGTCTACTATTTTAAGATACGTTTTTCTTTTGCCTTGTTAAATACCCACAGTAATCATGCCACAGACAGATTAAGACACTACAGAAAACATAAAATTCACATATAGCTTTTGATTTCTTTAAGTCAAAACATAATGTTAAAATTTGGTTGCTGTTTATGGTGATATTAAATTTGGTGGTTGTTTTTATGCAGTTTAAATGGCTATAAAGGCATAAAGCAACAAAAAGGTGATTTTAGTAATACCTAACAAGGAGGCAATATGATTTAGGCTAAAAGCCTCAAACTTAATTAACTCTGCCATGATATAGCAAAGGCCGTGACCATATGTTAAAGGCACAAAAAATAAGAGGAAAAGTTTTATGCCTACATCAATAGTAATAGCATTTTTATACTGCTGATTTCTGAGTAAGCAAAGCATTAGAATCAGACAGTATATCCATTTTTAGTTTGCACACATTTTTAAAGAAATAAAATATTTTCAGCTAGAAAAAAATACAACAATTTAGAAAGAAAATGACTATAAATGCTTTCATACAAGATTCCAACTTTCAAACAACCTAGATGTGCTGCACCCACTAAAAAGTTAAAATAGCAAGCCTTTTATTAGGAAAGCTGAGGAAAGGAGAAAGAGAAAATTGGATAGCATGGCAAACTTGGTTTGCTGTTCAGTAAACAGACATGGGAAATAAAATAGCAGGACTAAGAAAGAAAAGAATGGAAGAAGACCATCATAATACCCCTAGGCCACAGGGAATTATAGGATATGAACTTTATTTATATGTAAAGACAAATTCTGTTCTGTGCTCCAATCAGTAAGTTATTGTAAATATTTGAATTATGCTGAGGGGTGAAAAAAGATGTTTTCTCATCCTGCTTGGGATAAAAAAAAGCCCTGCTCTTGGCCTGTGGGGTTCTGACCGCCTGATGCAGCTTCTGAGAGAAGATGGTCAGGGTGGGAGGCGGGAAGGACATGCGTGCAGAGATCTGTCCGAGATCGTCCCGGCCCCATACCATTGTCCCAGTTGGGCTTTGACCAGACACTAAATTCTCAGCATACATCTCAGCTCTGGCTTAGCAACCACACCATCGAGACCAAGAATTGTTCTAGTAACAGAGCAGTGGCATGAGGATCCCAAGAAGGGGCTGAAGAAGAAAGAAGAGAATGGAGTCCAGGAGTCCAATCCCCTTCCCATGGTGGAAGGGGCCGTCGTACTGTCATGTACCTACAAAGGGGTGGTATCCAAACTTAATTCCCAGTGCGAGGGCACTGCTGCCCCGGACAGAGGCCTGCACAGTCAGAATGCCACGCAGGGCCCCAAACCCCCTGTGCTTGGGATACTTTCTGATTTATCCCGCCCTCCAAACTTGGACTTCTTCACCCCTTTTCTCTTGGAGACCTTTCCTCAGCTGAGACGCAGGGGATGGACACGTGCACAATCCATTTGAAACACAGTAAGTCTCCAGAGGGTTGTGAGCGCTGCACCAAGAGCAGAATTTGGGGACACCGTGGCAGGTGAGCAACAGGTACTTTGCATCAGGTGGCTCTTTGGTGTCCCTGAAAATTGTACTGTCGAGTGATAATAACAGTAATTTTGTCTCCTGCTTTGCCACTTATGATATATTTATGTGTATGCAATCTCCTTTGATCTGATTTTAATCAGCAGGACTTTATTAAACAAGTAAGGGGGATGGCAGGACACCATTTCCTCCTTGGAGGAATTGACAGCCCACAAAAGAAACAAGTAGGTGACTTTGATACAGGGCTGAAAGAAAATGTGCATATTCAGGGCCATGGTGGAATTGTGGCTGAAGAAGCAATTAGCTAAGACTGGGGCCAGTGTGAGGGAGACAAGAGAAAACAGGCTGTGAGGAAAGCATGGAGCCCAAGGCATTCATAGCTTAAGGAGCTGCATGAGCTGAGGGGTGGAGATGACAGTCACATTATATATTTGGAGAAAGGCAAGTAGCCCTATGTGCCCAGATCATAAATGGAGAGATAATATCAAAGGTGGCATGATAAAAGTTGTTTGGAGCCAGATTTATAAAGATTTGAATATGATAGAAAGTGACATGATTTGACCCACATAACACATATCTGACATAGGTGTGGGAGACCCCATTACTCCCTTCTACAGACAAGAAACCTAAGAGGTCAAACCACACAGCTCCTAAGCTGCAGGAATGGCCTTCAAATCCAGATCTTCTGCCTCCAACACACCCCTCCATTCACATTGTCTCGCTATGTCTGTTACCTTCTATGCTGCTCATTCCTAGGGCTGGAAAACTCAGTTCTAAATGTACCTGTTATGGGTGGAATTTTGTCTCCAAAATGATATGTTGCAGTCTTCTCCCCTTGATAAAAGTGAATGTGACCTGTTTTAGAAGTAGGGTCTTTACAGACACCATCAAGATGGAAGTTAAGATGACATTATACTGCAGTAGGCTGGGCCCTTAATTCTACCTGACTGGGGTCATTGCAAGATGAGGGGAAGAGACACAGAGACAGAAACACACAGAGTGGAGAACGCCTTGTTAAGACACAGACACCACGTGACGACAGAGGCAGAGGCTGGAGTGATGCCACTGCAAGGCCAGGAACGCCAAGGATTGCTGGCAACACCAGCAGGTAGGACACGGCGCTGCTGGGGCCTTGATTTTGGCATCTCACTTCCCAAACTGGTAGAGAATGCATTTCTGCCATTTTGTGCCACCTGGTTTGCAGTAGTTCGGTACCGCAGCCCTGGGAAATGATTATTGCATCCAGAGCAATTCTGGAACAAAGGTGGAGCTCTCTGAGTGTCTGGTTTAGTTCAAGGGTACAATTTACAAAGAATCTGTAAGAATGGACAGCCTTCCCTAAATTCAGGCAATTCAAATCTGGAAATCACCTCACCTTTCAGAAGGGCCAGAGTTTGTCATTCTCCCAGCAGCCCGTCCTACCACTCAGAACATTCCCACTGCGGCCCTGGACTTACCTCCCAGGAAGAACACAAGTTGTCCGTCTTGCCTACAGAGGAACAGTTTGCTTTCTCCCCCAGCTCTTCCCATCCAAAGTGGTACAAAGGCAAGCTAAACATTCTCCAAAAGGGTAAAACTGGGCCAATCCCAGGCTCATATGATTTGTGAGAGCCCTTTACACCAGAAAGAGAGGAGTTTGACTCAAATCATGAAAAGGAGACTATCAAAGACGTGAACAGATCCTTCCAACCCTCCTTGCCCCTGCCCTTCCTCCAGGGAAACAGACTCAGTGATTTAAATTGCCTGATGTTTACATGCAAACTTCATCCCAGAAACACATTTGAGAGTTAGCGAAACTATAAAGATGCCAGGACAGAAAATTTAGAAGGCAGAGTCGAAAGAAAAGGGCTGACTTTTCTAAAAAATATAGAAACCAAGGCCAAATAACAAGGATTGTTCTAGAATTCAAAACAGCTTCGGAGAAAGTTTCTTTGCCAACAATGGAAAACTCAGTAAAGAGACAAAACAGAAGAAACTCTAACCAAATAAAGACAAGAAGGGAAAATGGGAAGGAGGAATTATGCGTTGATGAGCTACATACCATGCCAAGCAATATGCTAGCTGATCTAAATGTGGCGTTTCATTTTATTCTCATGAGAAACCCATGAGATAAATGTTATTAAACTTCATTTTACAGACCAGAAAACAAAGACACAAAGAGTTGAGCTTATTCACCCAAGTTACACAGGAAATACATGGGAGAACTGTGTTTCAAACTCCTAACTGAAAAGTCCAGTGTTTAATTTCTGTTTTTGTGTCTCAGAATTCCCCAGCCAGTACAAGAAGAGTGGAATTTTGACATCCTGATTAAAACATATCTGTACATAAGATGAAAAATTAAGGGAATCAAACTGAAGACGATCTACATTGGTTTGGGTTTTGGTTTTTAACATGGAAGATGGGAAGTGATAGCTTCCCACTAAAAAACACAGAACTTAGTTTTGTTAAAACGGTTTTGTTCAAGTGTGAAGAGATCAGACAATAGTGAAAGAGGGGAAAATCCACTGAGGAAAAATGACAACTTTTTGCCTGCCTTCAGATCTTAAAATATTTGGCAAAAACCTTGAGAAAAGTTCAAAGATTTGTCCTACCAGCTGTAAGTTAAATATTAGAGGTGAATGTCTTCATCGTGAATACAAACATGATGGAAGAACATAAAATTGTCAGTTTCGAAGAAGATTATGTTTCTGGTACAGCTGGTATCTTATGAAAAAACCACGAGCTCAATTCTTCCCTTCATTCTCACGCGTAACCCTTGCGTCGGAGTGCCCACACCTACAGCACAGTGGTGCTCTCTGCAAGATTTTAAACAGTTCTCTTAATTCAAAGCATGGATAGAACAGAAGCATGGGCCTGTAGGTTATGAATATAAATATTTTAATCCTACATCTTCCACTAACCTGGGATAACACAGTCAACCTCTTTTTCTAAGTATCCTTATCCATAAAATGGAGAAATTATAAAGACTAAATTAGATACTTAGTGTAAAATACTTGATATAATAGGTTGAATGGTGTCCCTGCCCACCACAAAAAGATAAGTCTACTTCCTAACCCCTGCAACCTGTGAATGTAATGTTATTTGGGAAAAGGATCTTTGCAGATACAATTAAATTAAAGATCTTGGGATAAGATCAGCCTAGAATACCTGGGTGATCCCTAAATCCAATGAAAAGTGTCCTTATAAGAGGCAGAAGAGAAGACATGAACGCAGGGAGGAGAGGGCGATGTGAACGTGGAGGCAGAGACGGGAGTTATGCAGCCGCCAGGAGCTGGAGGGGTCACGGAAAGATTGTCCTCCAGAGCCTGTGCAGAGAGAGAAACACGTTGACACTTGGATCTCAGACATCCAGCCTCCAGAACTGCGAGAGAATGAATTTCTATTGTTTCAAGAAAACCAACCTTGTGAGTGGTCATTTGTTGTGGCACCCCCGGGACAGCAGCATTTCTAGTAAAGGATAAGTCTGCAGAAAGTGTTTGTCCTCCCTCCATTTCTTGTCCCTCCCCAGCTTGGAGGAAGCTCTCATCCATGGAACCACAAAGTGACCCCTGCTGTTCGGCTTGTCTCACTGGTAGGAAAGCAGAGAGACCAGCAGTGTCACCCATCCCACCAGGAACATGTGTTTCCCATCACGTCTTCAAATGTCTTTCCCACGGTGGCCTGCGGTCCTATGGGGGAAGCAAGGTGGGCCCTGGGCCCTCACAGATACTTTGCAGTATTAGCCCACATTTAGCTAGTTTTTCTCTGCCCCAAGTGCTGTGTGCTTCACATGCATCCACTCGTTCAATCTTTGCAGCAAGTTTCTGAGGTACACACAGCCCCATCTCACAGATGACAAAACTGAAGCACAGAGAAATTGAGTAACTTGCTCATAGTCACAAAGCTAGGAAATGCCACAGCTGAGGGATGCGTGGTTCCAGAAGTCATGCTTTTCAGCACCACATTAGTTTCCTGGGGCTGCTGTACAAAGTTTCATAACCTGGGTGGCTTGAACAACAGAAATGTATTTTCTCACAATTCTGGAAGCCAGAAGTCCAAAATCGAGGCGTTGCAGGGTTGGTTCCTTCTGAGGGCCGTGAGGGAAGGATTGTTCTGGGCCTCTCCCCTAAGCTTAGAGACAGCCATCTTCTCCCTCCATCTCCTCACATTTTCTTCCTTCTTTGTGTGTCTGTGTCTAAATTTCTTCTTTTTATAAGGACACCAGTCATATTGGATTAGATCCCACCCTATTGATCTCATTTTACCGTGTTTACCTCTGTAAAGACCCTGTCTCCAATATGGTCACATTCTGAGGTGCTGGGGGTTAGCTCTTCAACATGTGAATGTTGAGGAAACCCAATTAAACCGATAGCTCCCGCTATACCATGCTAGATCAATGAAAACTGAGCAGGTGAGTAAGAAGGTGAATGTCTACCTTTCCCTGCCAGAACTCCCAGGTTCAGAAGCGCACCTCACTGCTGTGTTCTGCTGTTGCGCCCTCGCAGCTCAAGGCCGTTGCAGAACCGGCAGATTAGGCAACAGCGTTAGCGGATGTGTGTGTGGACTGTGGGAATCGCATCCTAGCTCTGACACTCCTTAGCACCTGGAAGGGATCCAGGACTGCTCAGTTCTGTCCTTGGCCACCGTGACCTCCCTCTGCCGTCCGTGACAGACTCTGCTCAGGTGCCATGCTGATGTCTTCCCCTCCGGGCAGCTGTAGAGCTCGCCCCCGGATAGGCCCCTCCCTGGTATGCTGAGCCTCAGTTTCTCACAGCATTTCCTCATCACCCTACGCCTCCATTTTTATCATCGATGGGAATTAGGACTTTCCCAGGACCTGGTCTTGGTGGAGCAGGGTGACAACAGGTCTGAGCAGCGTGACGACCATCGAGTCGTAAGTCGTCCAAATTACAGAGTTCGGAAGGCACAGAAAGGTCTGACTTGGCTCAAGCCAGTGTCTGTCTCCAGAGGGATATAGTAATAATACAGCTGAACTTTCTGGGTTTTTCATTGGGTCCTCAACAGTCCTGTGAGATTGACGAACCAGATACTGTCATATTCAATTTAGTGAGAGTGCAAGTGATGTGTCTAGAGCCAGTCCAAAAGCAAGGTCTCAAGTCTGTGACCAGACAAACGCCAGGGTGAACTGGGAGCCAGAGGACACAATGGAACTCCGTTCAACAGGTTCAACAAATCTTTAGTAAGAAGCATCATTGACCCAGTGCCAAGAAACAAGGGCACAGAAACAGAAATAGAGATTTCTTTCCCTGCTCTCTGAGCAGTCGTCATGAGAAAGGGGCAGGTGCGTGAATTATCACCTGCACCTGAGTCAGTTGTTGTGTTGGTGATGGGGAAGAAGGTGAAACAGTGACGGGTTTTAAATACCTTTCATTGGAGACACCTGCCATTTATATAGGTGGAGCTACCCACTTTGGAGCTCCAGGAAAGGTCTGTACTCAGGAGCAGCTGGTTCCAAAACCGTTTTAGTGACCCATTTCTGTGACATTTACTCAGCCAGCCAGGCAATTGGTTAGAAATGTGCAATCTATGTCATTGCTTTAGAATAATACGATAAATTATCATTACCTCCTTGTGTGTGTTTTGAGCACCAAGTGTTTATAAATAGTCCAGAAAAATGCAAAATAAAAAATACTCCAAATTTTGCATTAATTTGCCAATCACATTCTTAAAATAGTATTTACCAATGAATTTGAAATACCTACAAATATGGTCTGTTTCATACATCCAGGCTTTCCCTTTCCATATAAACTAGATCATCTACTTTAATCATCACAATATAAAATGTATAATCTTCATTTTATTGTTTTATTAATAAGCTAAATTATTAATTAAATTTTATTTAATAGATTTGAAGTTGCAACAAGTATCTTTTTTATAGTTTTTTACTAACATTTTAAATTTAATCTCTCTATTATTAAAAATATACAAATGCTTTTACTTGTTAGAAAACAACTAAAATCCAAAAATAAATAAGCAAAAGACATTCAATTATCATGTTAAGTTTGGCAAATATCAATTCTGATGTAACACCTATTACTCAAAGTACCAAAATTTTCTATTATATCAGATTATAACCTTGTAGAGTTTTTAGGGAAAGGCTTCTGTGTGCTCTTCCTCCCGAGCTCAGCTTCCCCCAACTTCCCTGGTCAAGCAATTCCTCCTCTTGGAACCACCCTAGTTGTTAATCATACATTGGTCGTGACAATCAGTTTCGCTAATATCCATCTCTCCCTGTGAATCATCAGCTCCGGAAGGGCCAGAGCTTGCTGGTACCGTTGCTGCTGCTTTGCTCACCATGTCGTTTCCAGCACGAAGGGAAAGGCCCCGCACAAAGTAGACTCTCAAAGAGCCTTTGTGGAATAAATGAATAAATAAGCCTTGCACGATAAACATGAAAAAGTGAGATTCCTCCATGCCAAATTCCATGATTAAAAGATGAGAAAATTTTGCCAGGTTTTCTGTTTTTGCTTTTTGTAAGTCTTTTTCCCAATTTCTTTTCCTGAAATCAGTTAATGTAACTAAAGAGTATGGGATCTGAACTCTGAGATCCAGCTCTGCAAACAAAGTGCAGTATTTGTAAACATTCAACCCCGGACATTATGCAAAAAGCATGCGTTGGAGTGAATTATAGCCATGTGGCATGGGGCTGGGGAGATTTTCTTTGTGTGTTTAAATTGAATTGGGGTTTTAGGCCCTTGCTGGAAGGACTCTCGCCCTCTCCTCCAAAAAAATGTTTTTTAAATCCCTAAAAAACTTCCACATTTGAACCAACTTTCAATTTCTACCCTTTCCTAATGCAGAGTTCAAAAGTTGGAAGTTCCTCTGGCTTAACTTCCAAAAGTCAATTCCATTGTAAGCGGGACTTTTTTTTCCAGTACAGTGGTGAAATAGGTCATTCATTTTCACTTGCAGACAACAGTTTAGTAGTGTTGAACCCCTGAATCCTCAAGGAAGCATTAGCAATTGAGAAAGAATGAACAATTTCCATATGAACACATTTTTTCCTTCAGTCTCTGTCAGAAACCAGAAATGCTTACCATGAGCAAAGCTGGCAAGGCCCATGTGCAGCTTACAGCACACAACCTGCACATCTTCAAAACCTATGAGAAACGTGTGATGTGAATAAAAGGATTAAACTACAAAGATCTTCATGATCTATGCCCTAACAATGCACTCCAGCTACCTGTGTTATCTCCCCTAAAACACATAACTCCTGTTCACACAACTCAATAAATATTTCTTGAATGATTAATGAGTGAATGAATTGAAAATTTAGTAGGTTTCAGACACCCTTCTAAACATTCTACGTGTAGCAATTCGTTTCATGCTGACAACTACCCTACGAGGTGACAACTCTTGCTGTGTCTGTTTTCAGATACAGAAACCTTAGAGAGATTAAACAACCTGTGTGAGGTCATCAAGCTCCACAGTCGTTTCTCAGGTAGACAGTCATTAAGCCCCACTCTGGGCAGACCACAAAGCAACGCTTTCCCAGGGTGGTGGCCCCGAGTTCAGACTCACGTCCCTACAGGCCCACACCGTCAGTGAGAAGCTATGGCCTCAAGTCTGTATTCCCAGGGCACATGGCCACCTGACTCTGTACGTCTTCCTAGACATCAGGCTTGCAGTACACTTGCCTTGAACATCCCTCTATCACTCTAATTATAAGAGAATCTGTTTACCCATGTATGATCTACACTAAGCTGCGTTAACCATCCATGAAGAGTGTCTACCAAGCGGAGCGAGTCACTGTTAGGAGCAGCAAGACATTTGAGACAGAAGGAGAAGCTGTGTTCTGCTAATGTGCATTTTGCATGTATTTCTGGCCTCAGTAGCTTGTAACTACTCAATAGAATCACGCTTCTTTTTAATACCTAAAAAATATGGCATGAGCCCCCTGGGCCCACATGCCCACCTAGGTATAGCCTCTGTGTGGGTCCCTGCACTGACTTCCTGTAGCCATGTGGTTGCCTCTACTGTTCTGGACACGGCATCTCCCGAACATCAATGCCCCCTGACACTCTACACTATCTTGAAGAGGGGACACTGCCTTCCTAAATCCCCAGCAACTGTGACTTTTAGCAGGAATGTGTGGAAAGCTCAAGGTTAGCAGAACACGTATGTCCCAGTCCCTCCCAAATGTGGGCACCCTCAGATCCAGGGGTCCCAGGGGCCCCTTCAGCAGCCCTGCCCAGCCTCCTCTGCCCAGGGTGCTGCGGAGTGAGACCAGTCCATCTCTGTCAATGGGAATCTTGTCAGCTCCAAAGCTCTGAATCCAGACTTAGCTTCCCCCAGCCCCAGAGACAGGTCCACCTCTCAGTCTAAGACTCACCTCGATGAGAGGAGCCACAGCTATTTCCTGCAGGGTGGATCCCATTTCTGCCCTCTAGGGTCTAACTCAGAAAGCCTGAACCAAACAATGACAACAATTCACGGAGCAATACCAAAGTCTGTTAGACTTTCCCCTATGGGACCTCCTTCAGGGCGTGAGTGGCTTCTAATAAGATCCTTTTAGTGCTTCGAGAATTAAACATCTTGGATAGTACCTAAGGTGCCCCAATGGATTCAGCATTGCAGCCTAGAGTTATGTAGAAGTTTCAGGGCAACACATAATAATAAATCCTGGAATTATTAAATTAAAAAAAAAACCCAAAGTCTGGCTTATTCAGTTTTAAATAACAGCATGTGTGGGAATCCGCCAGCCCAATTCCAGAAATTCTGTGCTGAGCCAAGTTCCATTGTCTTCCCTCCCACACAAGGAAACGAAACATCAGGCCTGCTTGCCCTTGTGCCATGGTCCAGATTCCAATTCACCATCCAGAAGTTTAGACAACAACCAACACACATGCAAGTGCACATACACACACACACACAGAATAAGCAATAATTTCAGGCATGGAGAAATTTAAATAGTGATTCAAGGGGGGAATATCATTGTATGTGATTCTGCAAGAGCACAATCTTGGTAAAGGCTACAGTTTATATTACTCCATGCAACACTGATCAGCTCAACATGAAGCACTTGCCTTTATGATATGCCTTGGTATCCAGGCGGTCCCATTGCCCATCCAAATCCATTTCCCATCCCCTATCACCTTGCTCCGTGCTGAGCTACCCTATTTAGACAACGTGAGCTCTCTAGCCCTCTGAATTCCAGTTAGGTCTGGCCAGAAAGGAATCCTGATGGGAGATTGAGAGGAGAATTTGTGATCTCTGGGCCTCCAGCTCCCTCCCTGTGAGAGTCCAGGGAGCTGGCGGCATTCTTCCATCTGAGGTTGCTGGTTCTCTGAAGGTAGTAGCCTTTCCCACATGACTCTCCCAGTCCCAGTGACCACCCCTCCCCTTGTCTCTTTGGGCCCGGGGGTGGTGACAGCACTGGGTTATTGTGCTATTCCTTGGGGTTTTCCAAAGCTGACACACACCTTTGTAAAAGTCCCGTTATCATCCTGATTTGAGATGCCAGCGTTTCCTGTAGGGCCAGTGATTGATGTAAGGGCTTTTGCAAGAATAGCACAGCATGACCCAAAGAGCTAGACTACAGGGCCCCGGCGCAAGCACAGGAAGAGTCTAGTGTCATGAAGCTACTGAAAGTCCCTGTACAAAGGCGTTTGTGCCTCCTGTTCTTTTCCCTATCTGCACTGACATGCTCTTGCTCATGCTATGCCAGGCTTTCATTCTCAAACACGATAAAGAAAAGTATCTGGAAGTGAGCAATACAAGTCTTGACACCTACAGGCAAAATATATTATTATACTTGTTTTCATGCGATCTGGAAAAGAAATAACATAAAAAGAAGAGGAATTTCATTAATATTATGAGCCAGACAGCCTCCATCCCAGCCTTTCTAGGCTAATGTTTAGGACTTACTGGTTTTGAGTCTGTTTTATATGGAATATTGGCCATAGACATCTTTTCCTTTATAATCACTTGCCTTGAATATATTATTAAACCACTAACCATAGACTGAGATTCTGTTGTATTTTTAAATTTTAATATTTTTGAAATGATTTGAAAGTCTCTAGTTAGAACAGTGTTAAAGGGTCCACAGAAGCCGGGCGCGGTGGCTCACGCCTGTAATCCTAGCTCTCTGGGAGGCCGAGGTGGGCGGATTGTTTGAGCTCAGGAGTTCAAAACCAGCCTGAGCAAGAGCAAGACCCCGTCTCTACTAAAAATAGAAAGAAATTAGCTGGGCAACTAAAAATATATAGAAAAAATTGGCCGGGCATGGTGGCACATGCCTATAGTCCCAGCTACTCGGGAGGCTGAGGCAGAAGGATTGCTTGAGCCCAGGAGTTTGAGGTTGCTGTGAGCTAGGCTGACGCCACGGCACTCACTCTAGCCCGGGCAACACAGTGAGACTCTGTCTCAAAAAAAAAAGGGTCCACAGAAACTGTAATTACGGGAGCCTTCACCAAGGAATGGTTATTCTGTTTGTCTTGTGAACTGCCCTTTCGGGACTGGGGCGCTACATGCTGTCTTGGGGAAACCTTCAAGAGGATCAGATGTCAACAGGGGGATACACTCGAAGCAGAAGCTGGGGTCATCGTGGGGAAGGGAAGTTTCTGAGCAGCCTGTGTATGCTTGGCCTGCGTGACCTGCTGGAGATGCACTCAGGCCGTCCAGGACAACCGAGACCTGATTTAATACAGACTTTCCTTCTGAGTTCCCACTTGTCTCTCGATGGGAGCCGGCACTGATGGCACACACAGCAGAGTAAGAAGAGAAGGAAGCCTGTTGGCTCCCCTCTGGGGTTTTCAGTTCTCCAGAGAAGGGTTACGCAAGTCAGCGCTAAGAGCACCTGCACCATTGATTTCCTGCCGCCCGCAAACCATTTTTACCTCTTTTTTCTGCTGATTGAATTGGGTTCTTCTCAGAATTGCCTCAAAAGCAACTGTGACGGTTAATTGCATGGTCAGCTTGACTGTCCACGGAGTGCCTGTGAGGGTGTTCCCACGTGAGGCTGGTGTCGGAACAGATAAACTCTGTAAAGTAGGTGTCCCTCCTGGGCATAGCGGCAGGAGGAATTTGCTCCCTCTTGCCTGACTGCTTGAGCTGGGACATCCCGTCTCGTCTTCGTGGCCCTTAGCCTGGGATTTGCCCCAGTGGCTCCCCTCATTCTCAGGCCTTTAGACCTGGACTGAATGACCCCCCGCCCCAGGTTTTCACATATATATAAAATGGACAGGTACGTAGATAAATAGATAGATGGCAGCCTACTGTTTCTTTTTCTCTGGAGAACCCGGACTAACACAGAAACTAACACATTTTTTCTCATTTGTTTCCAGGAGACCGAGACAGCCTTGCTCTCTGGGAGGGTCATCTCGAACCTACCAGCACTGCTTGGCCAAGAAGCTAACAACGCCTTCCCTCCCCACCCCCACCACTTTTGCTCCTGCCAAGTCAGAAAAAGGAGAGGGAGGCAGCAAGAAGGAGGTTGGAATATCAGATTGGGAGAACGGAAAGAAATCCAGAATGTTCATCTCACCGTAGGGAACGTGGACTCTGGTTGTGTGCTATGGAGAAAGGGCCCGGTTAGGAGGGAGAGGACCTGCATGCAAGTCTGGAACACTGCTTTCATTTAAACGGCCACTTAAATTCTCCCAACTGCTGCCTCCTCAGTGGGCAAACGGACAGCACCCAGACCGCTGAGTCGGTGTGAGGAGCAGGCTGCGTAGTAAACACGTGGCTGCCTGCTACATGAAAGGAGCGTGCCCATCATTTAACCGCATCATGCAGACAGTGTGAACTTCAGTTTCGAAGTTCCTTATTCTTTTTATTCTATGAAATGCCCACCATTCGCTCTGCAGGCATTTGCTGAGCATTTAGTCTCCGAATGGGGAATACCAACGCCGTTTCAGTGACCAGCCCCTGGGAGGGTTTCCACTCTGTTCTCCAGCAGGTGCCACGTTTACAAAAGGATGGGGAACGTTCTGGGCGAGACTAGACTGACTACAAAAGACAGAGACCCCAAATGACAAAATATGTAAACAGATGAAAAAACAGAGGCCACTTCACCTGAAGAAAAGAAAACGCGAGGGAAAACGACCAGGCACCTTCAGTGGAAATAGTCTCTGCTACATGCCGGAGACCACGCTCGGTGCCTCATACACATTTCCTGAATCTCCACAGCGGTAAGTCAGGTTTTATAATCACACTTCACAGAGGAGGAGACCAAGGACTGCCTGCAAAGCCCCGTCCTCCCCACTCTGCCCACCGCCTTCCTCTGGGAGTCAATGGCTGTTGTGAAATAGAAACGAGGCCCGTGCTGTCTGCGTCGGAGGCGTATAGCCAGGAACAATGGGTGGAAATTACAGGAAGACATATCAGCCACACATCAGGAAGAACTCTGTGACGGCAGGGGTGTCCACAGACGCAAATCACTGCCTTTGCAGGCAGAATTTCCCACCGCTGGAGATACTCGAGCATTGTTCGGAAGAGGGATTTTGGAGAGGAGAGTTGAGTACCAAAAGTACACTTGCAGTAGATGACTTTTGGGGTTCCTTTCTACCCACCTAAAATGTCTTGTCTGTGAAACAATAATTCCAAAATGCAAAGGAGAGAGGGTCACCTTTGCTTTCTCCTCTAATGACAGAACAGAAAGCTCCAGAGAAGAGCTTCCCCCAAGCCCACCTCTAGTCCATTCCATAAATTGAAGGACGATTAACTCAGGAGATTGAAATCAACCCTGAAACTGATTCCAATGTCTTAGAATAGGTGTGATCTTAGCTTGGAGGTGTCCTGAGTCCTCTCCTTCAAGAGAAGTACCCCTTGGCAAGCTCTTTAATCCCTGCCATCGTGCATTTGGGAGTAGTAATTCAATATCTCCTGAAAGCTCAGCAAAAAGAAATGAAACACAAACTATAAAATAACACAACTTTTCTTGCATACAAAGTTTTGAAAGGGAAGCCAGCAAGTGTTTTAAACATCTCACAAAGTTCACATTGTATTGTGGAATTATTTTTAATGAAGCTGTTATTATGCTACAAGAATGCAATAAAACATCTGAAACCTGAAATTTCCCATTTTTATCACCTCGTGTAAAATTTTCAAAAGGCTAAAATGATTTGTTTTAAAATGTGCATAGTAATAATTGGATTGAGAATTTTCATGCCAACTTTCCATTTGGAATGTAATCTAGAGACTGTTACTTCATAAACCACTGAAAATGTGAGCACAAAATGAAAAGGGTAAAATATTATGGAATATAAGTGTAATCAAACATAACAAACCCTGGAAGGAACCATTGATTTACCATCCCCACTGTGTGGTTCAGCACAGGGATCTCTTTTATATAACAAAATGTTCACACATAATTGGTTTTACCTGAATCCCCTAATTACTTCTGGAAAGAGAAATGCTGTGTACATGAATTTCTGTACATAAACACACAACGTGAAATGCTGGTCCTACACTGGTTAGTTTTTTTAAGCAAAATATTATTCTAAATAGTTCACAAAGATGATATGCCAGGTTTCTTAATTTTCTTTTTGCAACACAAATCTTAGCTAATCCTTGTTACAAATGGGCAAACATCTAATCATTTTCTGCTAAGCAAATGCATTTTAGCACACAAATTGTGTATAAGTTTGTTTAAGATGTGATTTGTTGTAACAGCTCCTGCCGAATGACCAGATATTAATCATATTCTCAAATGGGTAAGTACACAGGAAGATATTACTCATTTTGTGATTTCAGATTTAATTTTCAACTCACACCTTTCTTAAAGCAATCCTTGAAGATCGGTCACTTTGGCAATGAACAAACCCTCCTCCGTTGCAAATCGAGTTTCTGTGTTCAGTGGAAACCTTTCCAAAGCATTCATCTCTGACAGTGTATCCAGTGCACGGTCTGTCATGAACAGCTTCCAGCATTAAGTAGAGCAATTCTGTCTACCATCTGGCTTTGTGAGCAAAAAGCCTATTTTATATAAAAATATAAAACTGAGCTGCCCCCAGACCAGACTTAAAATCTTAAAATCTTCCCAAGGATATCATCCATCTTCTCATCCATTTCAAATGGATGAAATTTTAGATGGACCAGTAATAAGAGGTGAAAGGTTTGGAATCTTTATATGTTTACTTGAATTGTTTTTAAAGAACATAGGAATTGGAATCACTTTTGTAAGAGTACCACTGTTCCTGGGAACTAACCCAATATTTGCTTTTAACTATGTGACAATTGAGCACATTTTCAAAAATACAGTCGGAAACACTGCATAACAGAAGCAACACGGGTCTGACTTCGCTGTTGCAGAGATTTATGGTGAAAACTACCCAACTTTCACTGGTTGATCTGGAATTAGATCTGCTACCCCCGGGTAACAGTTCCAACCACATAAGTTTACCCTAACATCCTAGACAAAAAAGAAGAAGCATAAAAGGTCTCTATAACAAGAGTAAGTTTGATCTGTCTTTAATTGTTCTTTTAACTCAACTCACTTCCTGAATGTGCAAAGTGAGTTTGGGTTTCAGTCATGGAGTTGGTTTTCTTCAAGGTCTTTTTTCAGCCCCACCAAGAACAATATGCTACCTCCTGGCAAATACAGTCAAGGTGACTTCTCCCTGCTCCTGCTGCTGTGAAAAATTTAATTTGATTATTTTTAAAACATTTAAACCACATGAAAAGACTTTCTTTAAAAACTCTTATTGTCTTTGTTTTACAGAAATTAATGAAATGAATGTCCATTAAGGGAGTAAAGAGTATCTCATCTCTACCACATAAACACATAGAAATCGAGGCCACCTGGATACCAACTCATTGCTGCAGAATGAAATTTAAAAGCCTGAAGAATAAGATATAATTCTGCAGGCTAAATTTTCAGTACAAGAATATCCTCTTTCAGACCTAATTGCACCGATAATCAACCAGTGGTGCCTAAATGATCATGGTAGATGTAAAGTATGAGCAATGCAACACATTGGCATTGCCTGGCTTAAAATCCCACAGTCAGAAAAGGTGATGCTCCTGAACTCGCTTCACACTCCTGCTGGGAGAGCAGCCCAGGAGCACGTGTGAGTGCCCGCATGCGCTGGCCGGATTGCCAGCGGGGGATCCACAGCCCATTGCTCACTTGGTAAGTGCCGGGCAAGCTGCTTAACTTCTCTGAGTCTCAGTGTATCTGTACAGTGAATATTACAACAGCATCTACGTCATAATGTTGTTGGGTGGATTTAACATGTTGACATTTAACATGGAAAATAAAGAAGGAAGGCCTTCCTTTCTGCCCCAGACCTGCACCACTGCCATTTGGGGGTGAGAAATTTTCCTAAGGACTCATGAAATATAAATCTTAAAAAGCTGTGCCTGGCTGGAGTTCAAGCTATGAGCTCCCTAGTCACGCCCTTTTTGCACCTCCTAAAATGCTCCCCATTCTCTGGCCCCACTTCTCCTATTCTTTAACTTCCCAGTATCATGACAATTGACCCAGCTCGATACAGCACTATTTTCCACCCTCTTCGCAAGGGCTCAGAGTTAGCTTTCAGAGGCTAACAGTGGAAAGGCGAAAGAACTGATCATTGATTCTAAGGCTCTGCCTATCAACGTGAACATCTGACTTCAGCCCAAGGCGACAGGACACAGGGTAAGATTTTTAGCAGCAGAGAGGTCTTCCCAGTCCTCTGCATGTCATAACGGCTCACCCCACCCTTGAGACTATTGTCAGTCTCAGAAACACAGGCATGACCCTGAGAGTACAGTTTCTTCAGTACAGCAGGTTGGTTTACCTCAAAAGGGCCATCGATGTGTCCAATCGCAATCTTACAGCATCAACTTCATTTACTTCGCCATTCAGGTATAATACGAAATAATTTCATTTTTCATCAATTACAGTTTAGGTATAATAATACGAAACTACCTAAAAAGCTTGACTGTACATGTTATGAAATCCCATTTATATACTGTAGGTGTAATTTTTTAATGTGTATGTTGTAATCAAATGATAAAGGAAAACATCTCACGGTTTTTGGCTGGACTATCTGTTGTGGTTAAAACAGAAGTTTAACTTTCTCTAAGTAATGAATATTCGTGTTCTCTCATGGGAACATCTTTTCTATCTACGTGACAGCGAGTGAAGCTGCGGCAGCCCGGGCGCCCATGGGTGATTTGCCCTACTTGCCGCTAGGGGGAGGTAGAGCTAAGTTAGTGACCCGGGGCTGCCGGAGTCTAAGGGAGAGAGAAGCAGAGAAAAGGCAGCGAAGATAACACGGAATAAAGGAAAGGAGAGGAAGCGAGGACATACGGGTGAGGAAGGCAGAGGAGCCTTGCTGGACCCTGGGGACATTTAGGAAGACAGCCATCAGTTTTTTCGGATTGACGAGTAGGTGGCCCGATGAATAATCAGGGGCAGCTGGCGGGAGTCTGCCAAGAGGAGGGGAAATTCTGCTTCCTCTCCCACCTGCTGTCATCAGCGATGAGCGCTAAGAGTGAGCTGATGTCAGGGGTTGCTGATGAAAACCGGGATTTTTGAGGAGCTATCATCTTTGCCATGCAACCTCCTGATAACGTGCTTGGTTTCGTTTTCGTGCTTAATGAAATCTCCTTCCACAACCTCCGTGAGATAGAATTGGGGTGTGGGGGTTTGGGAGCAGGAGGGGACAATGCTATGTGTGTGTGCTCCAAATAGCCCACAGTTGCAGGCCTCAGGAGAAATAGCATGGCACCTCCATGCTTAAAAAAAAAAAATGTCTTCTCCCAAAAGTCATGTCCCATCGTACAGTTCCCAGAAATAGTGGCAAAAGTCACTGCTGAGATGGATTGTGAATTGTTTGGTTTTAGACACTGATAAGAATAAACCTGCTGAGGCCAGCTCGCTTTTGTCACTTTGGTCATAAGCTGCATTGTCCCAGAGTGTGGCGATCACGGGAGGATGGAGGAAGGAAGGAGACCAGGAAGAAGGTAACCGGAGCAGAGGCCTGGCCTTCCAGGAAAAGCTGATCACCCGAATTGCCAGATCCAAGGGGCCAGAAAGAATTCCCTCTAATCCACACTGCGGCCCAGAACTTATCTCCATGGGAGCCTCTTGTTCCAAGACAGGCTGAACTCTATCCAGAAAACAACAGAATACCCTTGATAGCTTTTAATCAGGCAACTGATATTACTAAAAAATAACCGAGTCATCACTCTATCACATCTTTGTAATTCCTGGCATAGCATTTATCGCTCTCTGCTATCCATTCATTCATTCCTTCTAAGTGCCTGTCTCTTCCCACTAAAATGTAAGCTCCATGAGAGCAGGGACTTTAACTGTATTGTTCACCATTGTTTGCCTAGAAAATAACCTAGGCAGGACATTGCAAATGTTCCATAAATATTTCTGCACGAATAAAGATTCGTGTTTTAGAAAGCTGGTCCTGGCAGCAGCGTGGATGATGGACTAAGGTGAGGGGATTGAGTGGAAAGATCAAAATTGGATACCGAGGCAAACACAGGAGCCGTGCAGCAATTTAAGGCAGACAGGTTGCGACACCCATGTGGGGAACAGAAGAACAGAAACCTGGGCCTGCAGGCAGGGGCTGGGAGGTGACTACGCACAAGTACTACACAGGAGTGGTGTTTGGGGGCGAATCAGGAAGTCGGGCAGGTCATGCAAGCAGGCATGAAGTCCAAAGGGGTGAGGTGCGAATAGAAGTATTAGTACAAAGCAGTGGGTGGGGAATGCGGAGATCCCAGGACAGGGCACAGCCACAGCGAAAGGAGTAGATGCAGTGCCCCCACTGCCCTGTCCTCATGCAGAGAAACGGGTGTCCAAGGAGAGAAAGCCTCAGAAACCGAGCCTGGGGAGAATCAATGCTTAATAAGGAACAGGCAGAGCAAGAGGAGCTTAAACAGGGCTGGCCGCGGCAGCGTGGTGCCCAGCCGGACCCCTTCCAACACACAGCCCGGCTGCTGGGAGTGTGGGGACACAGGCCCTCTGCAGAGGCCTCCTTGAAAGGAGCTGCCCTGGCTGGCACATGAAGGTGGGATCCTAGGGTCCGGCCGCTGGGCTCATGGTGGAACGACTCTGAGAGGCCCTCCCAGCTCAGACTCTGGGTGGGACTGACTGATGCCTGTGTGACAACCAGAGCCTGGTTCAGCATCTCCTTCCACCCAGTGTCACTTTCTTCACTCCTTGAGGGGTATGGGTACCAAGGTTACTCCCCGAAACACTTCTTCACCAAATTTTCACATCCACGCCTGTTTCCCAGAGACCTGACCTAACGCACCTGCTGCCAGGAGTGATCTGAGGAAAGAACTCTAACATGGAATCGCAGAGCTGGCCGGTCTCCTGCCAGCTGGAGAGGAAGACCTATCCCTGGCCCGGAGAAGCACAGTTGTCAGAACTTTCACTGAAGATGAACTCAGACATGTGAGTGGGAAAGAAGGCCTCCTAGAGTCAGGAAAGGTACCAATTATGAGAACAATGGCCTCTCTGATGGCTCTCCTTGAGTCACTGATGCATTAGGGAAAGACAATGACAGCTCGGGGCTATGAATCATCAGTTGAAAGCAAAGTGTGAAAGTTAGAAAGCCTCAGTGGAGGCATCCAAAGAGACTCTCGCCTGTTGCGGGGGGAGGGGGGGGGGACAGAGAAGTCTGAGAACAAGGCCCAGAGCTTACTTATGAGAAGAGCAGCACTCCAAAGAAATCTGAATTCTCGGCCCTGGCACATGTGCCACGGCCACATCAGGGGCCTAGTTGGGATGAGTAGGACCCTAGGACTGGGATGGGGACATCATAATTAATGCTTTCAAAACTTCGAGACCACTCAGAGCCCTCTGGACTACAGAGGAGGCCCTGTCCTCCCTGTGAGAGGCTGTGTGTGCTCTGCCCTTGTTTGAACATGAGGCAGAAGTCTCTGCACTGCAAGACAACACAGGGCCCGTGGGGACCTGCCCCTACCTCCCGCTCTCACCAGGCGAGCAACTAGAGTCAGGAGAAAACAATGCACACGGCGGGCAAGTGCCGAGCTGCTGAGGGAAGACAGGGAATATACTCTGAAGAGGCCGCAGGGCACAGCCCACACATACTGGCCAAAGGCAGTACAGTGTTTATGGGACTGGACCCCGAGGGTGATGAATGAAAGCAGGGAAACGCACAGTTGGGTGGGGGCGGTGGTTTATTTATATGGGAGCAGTCTACAGTGATAGATTATTTGCCACCCTTGCAAGGACTCTGGGAGATGTTTTTATCATGCTGCTAGGATGCATCTTGGAACTTTAGAGAAAATTATGGCCCACACTAAGTAAAGTTGAAATGCCAGAACTGTTCTGATAGATGATGGAAGAAGAGATAAAAACAAATCTTAATCCTCGAGCCATTTTTCTGACTCAGAACCCAAAATGAAAGAAGAGATCAGGTCCTCAGGAGTCCCCATGGCAAATAAATACAGTCATGATTCCAATAGCCCTTTGCCAAAAGGATCTATGGCCATTTATTCAGGCGACCGTATATTGGAAAAGCAGAATACACAAACGTTTTGACAAATGTTGGCCACAGTGTCTGAGCTGACATTCATATCCAGAGAACTCCAGACTCACTAGGGTCCCCTGTGAAGTGGGGTACACATGGATCAATAAATGGAATTCGGCCCCAGTCTGGATTACAGTGGTCATGGTCTACTGTGTCCATGGACTCACCCAGTGGCCATTTCTCTGCTTCCCAAATGTGCACATGGAATGGATGTATTAATACTTGGAAGATGGCAGAACACCCACATAGATTCCGTGACCTTCGCAGCACGTGTGAGAGCTATCGTGTTGGGAAAGGGCAAGTGAAAAGCTCTGCAACTGCTCCTCTGGCCGGGAGAGTAAATTAATAATATCACACCCCTGGAGGAATGGCAAAAATCAGCGCTATCTTTAAACATCTAAAGGATATGGGGTTGATAGGCCCTGCCGTAAGCCAATTAATACTCCAGTTTGGACCCTACAAAAGCCAGACAGATACCAGAAGATGACGGGGGACTACAACAGGCTCAATCAAATAGTAAGCCCCATTGCGAATGTTGTACCAGATGTGGCATCTTTACCAGAGTAGCTTGAGGAGGACCCGGAACAGTTCATTTTTACCTGGAACACACAACAGGAAGGTGTCTGGCCTGCTGTCAGAATACAATGAGGAGAGGCCTACAGCACCTGGACACGGTGGAAAGCATCATGTTGGTCACAACATCAATGATATTGTCTTAATCAGATGGGATGAGCAAGAAGTGGCAAGTACCTTGGAGGCTTTGCAAAGGTACATGCACTTCAGAGCATTCGCAATAAACTCTCTGAACCAGAGATCTGCCATATCCATGACATTTGTTGGAAATCAGTGGCCTAGAAAAGTTGGGGCATTTTTTTTCTGGAGTAAAAGACAGATTATCATTTCCTACACCACCACTCAGAAAAAAAGCACGAGGACAATCTCTTCAATTTCTGAAGACAGTATCTGCCACACTTGGGAAATACGGCTCCAATCCACCTACGAGGAGACACCAGAGACTGCCAGCTTTGAGTAAAGCTCAGGTAAGGCTCTGGCCCAGGTCTGGGCTGTGATGTAACAGGATCTGTGGTTTTTGACCACATGACCTGGCTGGCCCTATGGTGTTTGAGGTCCCTATGATGGGAAAAGATGCTATGTGGAATTTATGACAAACCTCAATAGAATCCAATGTATAAAAATACCCATAGGGTTCTCTAGAAAGACCCTGCAGTGAGAATGATAATCCATTTGAAGACCAGCTACTGGTGTGCTACTAGGCTCTGCTAAAGGCAGAGCACCATGGTACTTCAAGTACCGTGCAACCAGAATTGGCCATTGTGAACTGGATTCAAATTCACCAAGTCATAAGGTCAAATAACCCCAACCATAATCCACAGTGAGATGGAAGTGGTACATTGGGATCAGTCATGAGCAGGGCTAAAGGACACAAGTCAGCTACAAAAACAGGTCATGCAGACCTACATATAACCCACCATTGCTGCATCTGCATCTCTCCCTCAGGTCATTCTTATGGCTGCATGGAGCAGGTGGGAGGATTCCCTTACAATCATCTGACAGAGAAGAAGAAAATTCAAGCTTCATTCATGCTTGTGTTGCTTGGTGTGGGGGGTGCTTGCTAGAAATGGACTGCCACTAAACACAGGTCTGCTCAGGGGTGACACAAAAGACAACAGTAAGGGGAATGCTCCCAATGGGCAGAGCTTCAAGTGGTGCACCTCTTCTCCCACTTTGGTTTTTGTTTTTGCTTTTTTGGTGGTGGAAGTAGTCCATGGTAATAATATGTATGGGTTCCTGGGCAGTGGTCAGGAACCTGGAAAGAAAAAGGTTGACAAATCAGAGACACAGATATCTGGGGAAAGCATGTGGAGGTACATGTGGGAGTGGGTTCGGAGTGTGAAGATCCCCATACGGCATGTGGATACCCACTAGGGAGCCCCCACTGCAGAATAGGCACTAAACCTGGTAAGTGGGATGACTCAGCCAGTTGTCATTAGCCACCCTCTGTCATTGGCTACTCCAGTTCTAGCACAATTGAGAGTGACCAGCGAAGCCATGATGGCAGGGATGGAGACTTTATGTGGGTTCAAAGCATGGGTTCACACTCCCCAATGCTGATATAACTCCTGCTGCTAAATATCCAAGTTGTCAGCACCAGAGACCAGCCCTGAGCTCCCACTATTGCACTGTCCTCAAGGAGACCCATGTGTCTTCTGGCGGCAAGTTAACTACAATGTCCTCCCAACATATATACACCCTATAAGACACAGTGACACATCATGACTAGAACTGCCATATTCTGGGTACAGATTTGCCTGTCTTCCTTAACCAGCATCAATATCCAAGGGCTCACACTGTGTTTGATCCACTGACATTAAATTCTCACATAACATTGCACAACACCAAGAAAACTGCATCAGATCAAAGAGGGTGTGGCAATGGCCACGTGACCGTGGGATCTGCTGGTTCTATTACATAGTCAGAGGCCAGAATTCTGTTAGAAAGGCCTCTTGGAGATGCAGCTCAGGTTCCAGCATGGAGACAGTACTCTGTGAGGATGGAGTGTTATTCCCTAGGATGGAATGCATACTAAAAATCAGTAGCTTCTTCGGTCCAGGAACCAAGAACTAGAAGTAGTAGCCTTACTTAACATCATTCAAGGTTGAGCCCATTAGAGAATTTGTGTTTTCCATCCCCATAACACTGAGCTCTGAAGAGTTAGAGGGCCTGGTTCCCTGAGGACAAATACTTCTAGCAGGGGTCACAGTAAGAGACACATTAAATTCAAGCTATGACTTCTGCCTGGGCACTTCAATCTCTTCATGCCATAAGTCCATCAGGTGTGAGCAAGAGTGATCGTCCTGGTGAGGGAGTTGAACCTGATCATCAGGAGAGGGTACACCTGCTCGTGCTCCGTAAGGGCAGGCAAGAATGTTTAGTACCCAGGCAATCCACTGGGTTGCCTCTTGTTGTTCTCATGACAAATACTAAAAGTATATGGATAAATGCAATAGCCATCGCCTGAGAAGAGCATTGTGACCAGAGTTGTACCCATCTCAGAAATGAAGGTCACTTCAGTAGGTACCTATATGCACAGAGGTGCCAACTGAGGGTGAAGGGACCCTTGAATTGGTAGCAGAGGAGGGAATGATGACTGTCAATTGAAGTCTTGAGATCAGCTGCAGAGTTTGTGGTTCATCCCATTAACTTTCCCCTGTAATACACTAGGAAAAGAGACTGGTATGGTTTGAGTGCCCCTGCCACAACTCATGTTGGAACCTTAATTTCCAATGCAATGGGGCTGGCAGGTGGTGCCTTCCAGGGGTGATTAGGTTAAGATGGGTTAATCTCTTTCTCTTGAGCCTGGGTTAGTTCTTACAGGACTAGATGAGTTCCCATGGGAGTGAGTTGTCATAGTGTGAGGTTGCCTTTCGTGTGCGGTACTCTTGGCATGCACCCGCTTCCTCTTCTGCTTCTCCACCATGTAGTGACACAGCACAAGGTGCCCACTGGAAGCCAGGTAGACGCTGGTGCCATGATCTTGGACTATCCAGCCACCACAATGTGAGCCAAATACACCCCTTTTTTTTATAAATTGCACAGCCTCAGGTATTCTGTTACAGCAACACTAAACGGACTATAAGACAGAGAGCATGCAAAGTCTATGGAAGCAGCACCCACAACTCACTCTATGAAAGGAATGGATATGCAGCCTAAGACCCACCCCGCATCAGCTGAAGAGCGCTCACCCCAAGTTCACACTCCCTCCCTGGGGAGCAGCTCTGACTCCTTGGATGGACGGGGTGACTCTCCTTATCTGAGGGCAGACAACTCCAAGGGACCATCTCTACTCCAGAGCTCCCCAGAAGATCAGAGACTAAAGTTGAGTGGATAGAAAGAAATGAGATAATAAAGAAGAGAGTAGTATTTCAGAAAGTAGGGATGACTTGCTAAAAAATATTGTGTAGAAATTTTCTGGGATTTGCTTTAACATAAGGGGCAAAGAGAAAGTGTGAAGGTGAGTATATGTGAAAATGGACTGGCCATGATCATTGTGAAGTTGACTAATGGGTACAAAGAACTTCATTTATATTTACTTTGTATAGATTTGAAAATTTCCATAATAAACAGTTAAAAAGCAGAAAGGGAGTGGATATCAATAGACACTGTTTAGGTGGCACATAGAAAATCAGGAAACCAAGACTTACTTTTTCCTCACCTCAGTGGCAAGGTCCCCGGCACTAAGAATACAGCAATAAACAAAACAGGTAGAAAATATTGCCATTATGAAGATCACGTTGTAGTGAGGACAGACAGACAATAAACAAAATAATTGGGACTGGAAAAGTATTACTGTACACCTACGTGTTAACCTTGTTTTTTCTTCCCTCCCCCAAGGGGACAAGATGTAGCCTTAGGAACACATAACTGGTTCGGGGATTAAGGAAGTGCAATGAAAATATTATATGAAAGTACCAGGTTCGTAGATTGCATATGCAAGCTCTTCCTGCACCATGATGATAGGTATTCCCTGGCCCAACTAAAAAGTAGAAATAAATAGTTTTCCTCCTTCTCAAATCTAGCAGGACTTAATGCATGGAAATTATCCCATGTAGAGAACCCAAAGCAAACTGCATTCCACTGGACTGATTTTTGGTACAGGCTTCGCAAGTTGCAAAATGGTTATAGCAGCTCCATATCTACTTCCTCTGTCGTTCAAGGTGGCTGGGAAGACCAGAGTCTCTGTCCCAAGATATTAAGCGAAAGCTCCATTATGTGTCATTGGCTCTGACTGAGTCACGTCTAGCTATTGTCACCAGATGAATACAGAGCACTGATTGATTTGAAATTAAGTCTCCTGCGCCTTCCCTGATCTGAGGGTGGAGTCTTGCTCACGGACACGGACTAATCATGTATGAATGGCGGGATTTGTTTTGACAGTAGAGTTGACAGGAGCTGATGATAAATTTTTAAGAAATAATAGAGGGGTGATTTTCAATGGGGGTGTCACCACTCAGAAGGAAGATTTTAAAATTTATGGGATTATTTCTGATTGTCAAATCATTAAAGGGGAACTAGTGGATCTTAGTAGTCAGAGCCAAGGATGCCTGATACCCTGTGTGTAAAGAGCAGTCCACAAAGGGAAGATACTCCTTTGTCCTGCACAACTTTCATAAATCTCATCCCAAACTGGGACTGAATGTGTGCTCTGTAGCAAGCTGGGGTTGCAAAGGGGAGATTTGTTCTCTATGACATTCCATCATCACTTTGACCAATATCATAACCAAAAAAAAATTATTTTGTCTCTACACTTAAAAATAATAAATAAAACTGCATTCATTTATAAGATTACCATCATTCCTCATTTGTGTCATGTTAACAGCCTCAGTCTGTAATCTGTTGTCTTAGTCTGCTCAAAATACCACAGACTGGGTGGCTTAAACAACAGACATTTATTTCTCACAGTTCTAGAGGCCAGAAATCCAAGATCAAGGTGCCTGTAAGTTACGTTTTATTCTGAGACCTCTTTTCTTGGCTTGTGAGTGGCAGCCACCTCGCCATGCGCTCAGAGGTCCTCTTCTCTGTGTGTGCCCAGCCTGGGGAGGAAGGGAGAACTCTGCTCTTTCTTCTAACAAGGACACGGATCCTACTGGAGCACGGCCCCAACCTTTCAACCATATTTAACTTCAATTACCTTTTTATGGGCTCTGTCTCCAAATACGGTCACATTACGTGTTGAGGCTTCACCGTATGAATTTGGGTGGGGATACAAACATTCAGGCTGTAACATTTGCCTTGACATGCTACCCATTTATTCACTTCACTTATGGGTATTCGCTTCATCCTCTTATTTTATACCCTTGTGGAGGAAAAAAAAAAAAGACCCACAGACTAAGAAGCTCTATCAAGACTGTCCTCATGGCCACCAGGAAAGGAAGGGCCCGTATGTTCAGGAAGGACTGATGAGACATCCAGGGGCTCACAAGGAAGGGCACGGTGAAGCTGTAGTCAGAGTGAGCACAGCTGGGCAGGGGGAAGTATTTAAATGGGTATGGATAATAGGCATTTTAAAAAGTTTATAGCATTTGTCCAGAAAAACATTTAGGAAAATCACTGTGCTTGCCCTGGGAAGTGAAGCATTAAGGATCGATCTCATTGTTAGTTAAGATTTTTAACTCAGGACACATGACTTGAAGATCGCTTAGCTGGAGAGGGGCTGATTTTTTGTGGTCAACACTGGAACAACTTCAGTTATCCTAAAACTACTTTTAATCAAATATTGGTCTTTAATCCAGTGTCTACTCAGCTCTCTGCTCTTTCCTTGACCTAAACTTTCTATTCAAAATGACTTCTGATCTCACTTCTCTCAAATCCAAATAATTCCCCAGAAGTAGAGGCAAGCTTCTCACTACTTCATCATGGATTACACTAGCTATCCATTGCAGGGTGACAAATTATCCTAAAATTTAGTGGCTTAAAACATTTTTTGATCCTGTTGTAGTTCACAACTGTGATGATTTGGTTTTCATGCCCATGTGTGAGATGCATCTCCCTCAAACTTTGTAATGACATCAGTACATTATCCCTCAACGTGTAGCAAAAAAAAATCAAACAGTTACAACAGCAGCATTTATTATCTCAGTTTCTGTAGGTCAGGCACAGGGCCTCTGCTAAGGCTGCAATCAGGATGCAGTCTCTTCTCAAGCCTCAATGGGAAATGGATCCACTTCTAAGCTCACTCATGTGGCTGTTAGCAGGATTCAGTATCTTTCAGGGTTTGGACTTGGTTCCTCACTGGCAATGGGCCAGAGGCTGTACATAGTTTGTTTCAACATGGGCCTCTCTATTTGGTGGCTTGTTTCATCAGAGTAAGTAAGATGATCCAGAGAGAGAGAGAGAGAAACAGACGGAGACGGAAGTCACGGTTTGTTATAATATAATCTTGGGAAGTGACATGACATCACTTTTGCTATATTCTGTCACTAGAAGCAAGTCGCTAGGTCCAACACACATTCAAAAAGAAGCAATGACACAAAGGAATAATTTAACTGGGAACGATTTCAGAAGCTACCTATCTCATATTCCACACATTTACATATTAAAACATATTACACTATAATAAACCACATTCCTTTTATTTTTATGTTATTATTACTAAGGCATTTTATTAATATTTTTACTAGTGATATAAGTTGTATTGGTAACAAATTTTATTTTAGAAGAGAAAAAGGGATATTACAAAATGTTTGTTATGAAATGGGAAGATGTTGAGTCTGACAGAGCCGGGGGAACACTATTCCAGATGATGTGTAGTTCTAGTAGGACAATGCGTCTGAGAAGGAGAGATTGACCATGGGGTAGAGACGGGGAAGAGGAGTCCTTGAGAAGCCAGAGGAGACAGAAATCAGAGCATATTGCAGGATTTGAATTTTGATAAGGACAGAAAAATATGTATCAAAGAAACTCAGAGAAGGATAATTATTTTGAAATATTCAAAAGTCCATCCTATGGAAGAGGAATTATATTATACATTATATATGTTCAATGTTGTCCCCTTTAGTAGAATTCAGACCAATGAGTGGAAATTAAAAGGCACAGTGATGCATGAATGCAAAAGAAAAACATTTTTACCAATCAGAAATTTTTACCATCCAAAGATAAACATGACTTTCCAGAAACTGGGTTTAACAAAGCTAATTGCATGGCTGTGTTGGGTCCACATTTATGCTACCTCATTACATGAGGGAAAGACCAGAACACAACGTGACTGGAATAAATGGCCAGTAGGATTCCTTCCAGCCACGAGGATCTCTGACATCATGAACTGGTCCTTGCTGAGAGACGTTTTTGTGAAGACACCTGAGCCAGATCGTTTTTGCATTCTTGAGAAGCTTCGTCTGTTTAGCTTACGTCCTGCTTGTACGGAGGCAGAAGCCAGCACCTACTCAAAGTTACAGACTCTGCAGGGCAAAAGACACTAACGACAGCACAAGGCAAATGGACAAAGTTCATCAGAGGGCGAAATTTAATGATTTCTTCATTCAACAACATTTATAGAATACCTGCCACCTGCCAGCTCTGTGTTAATTATTGGAGACTGTGCTAGAGGCTAGTTACACTTTTAAGTGAGTTTTTCTCATCTCAGTGAAATTATGTTCCTAACTAGATCAGGGAGACTTAAAGACCTAAGCAGAACGTCTTAACTACCTTCAAATATTTCAGACATTTGAGAGACTGGCATCTTGATAGAGGTTAATTATTACAGTTAAGAAAGTTTAATATTTGGCGCAGATAGGGAAAGGCTTTGTCTGAGCATCTGATGATGAGGTATAGGGAAATTGTGTTGAGTTGGGCTGTCTGGAAGCAGGGCCTGAGAGAGGTATTTGCTCCAGCGATGACTGAGAGCCATCAGGAGTATGTGCAGGAAGCGGGGTGTGGGGGGCACAGTAGGAGGAACAGCTGAGCGGGAACGTGCATGCTTTCAACCTGAGATGAGCTTCAGGCTGAACCCAGAGGGGGGCTCGTTGCCCCCTGAAGCAAGCAGGTGGCCATCTACCCCCATTATGTCCTTCAGTCATTAGCCATGTTCCCACATGGATTTAGCAACAGGAATATCACTTATGACCTTAATCAAAATGGGTTCCATGATGAGGTAGGAACATAAACCTGTTGAGTGTGTTCAAGAGAATGGATGAGAGGAGAGAATGGCAGACTGTGTGTGTAGATAACTCTTTTGAGAAGCGATGCTGCAAATGAGGCAGGCAAATGGCACCACAGTTGGATGGGTATGTGCGGTCCAGCAGGTGTTTCTTAAATGGAAACAATTGGGTCATGTTTCTATGTTAATCCAGATAAACTAACAGAAGAGAAAAGTGATGCTGCTGAAAGAACAGGGAGATCTGAGAGAGTAGAAGCAGTAGAAGCCAATGCACGTGGGGAGGGCTTGGCTTCATCTCCAGCAACACGAGAAGAGAGGAAGCACGAGGGAATATATGTCCACAGGAGGGGACAGGTATGGGCGTGAGAGCATGTGGAAACCCTCTTCTGATTGCTTTTGTTTTTCTCTGAAATAAAAAGCACATCCACAAGTGGAAAGTGAAGATGCTGAGAGACTAAGAAAGCAAGAAAAAATATTGAAGTTTTGAGGAAAGAGAAGAAAGTGAATGAGAAAATAAATGGAATGGGGAAATTTAGAGTTACTAAATAATTTCACTAATTCGAATAGTTTTTCAGTTGATGATTTGAGATTCCCTACCTATGCAATCTGAAAATAATGATGTCTTTTATTCTTTCTATATCACATGTCCTTTACTTCTATTTCATTCTTATTGTAGTAGCCAGAACTTCCAAAATACAAAGTTCATTGATTTTTGTTTCTTAAATATCTCTCATTCTATGTACTTCTTGTTGTCTTGGCTACCACCACCATAGCATGAGCTGACTTTTCTTGCCTGGACATGACAGTAGCCTCTTAATTAGTCTCCTGACATCTTGTCTGGTCTTTGTCCATCCATTCTCTGCACCAGAGCCCAAGTGACTTTTTCAATACAACAAATCTGGTTCTGTCACCATCACCCTAAGCCCTACAATGGTTTCCCGCTGCCTTTTGGCTAAAGATCCTAAACAAACTGCTCCTTGCCTATGTCATCAGCTTCACCTCACACCTCTCTCTCCTCACTGCTGGGGAAGCAGCCACACACACCGTCTTTCTCACCTTTCCCAGTTAACCACACACTCTTCCCTCTGAAACACCCTTACATCTTCCCACCTTAGCTCAGTTAATGCCTCTTTATCCTTCATTTCTTGTAAAATATGAAAGACAAGTAAAGGGAAATGGCAGGTACATTGAGAAAATTAATATATGTTTAATTGGTATTTTAGAAGTAACAGAGAAAGAGTGCAGAACAAGCAATATTTGAAATGATAGCAAGAATTCTCCACAAAGAATCAGTACCTATATCCAAGTACTCAATAAATGCCAACCAGGATAAATAAAAAGAAATCTCTACCCAGACACATCATAGTGAAGATGAAGAACACCAATGACAACAAGAAAACAGAATTTAGAAAAAGGAAACAGAAGAAAAAGACATTATCTTTTTTCCAGCTTTATTGAAGTATAATTGACAAATAAAAATTGCATGTATTTATAGTATACAACATGATGTTTTGATATATGTATACATTGTGAATGATTACCACATAAGCTAATCAATATATCATCACCTCACATAGTTATATGTGTGTATGTTGAGAACATTTAAGATCTACTCTCAGCAAATTTCAAGTATACAATATAGTATTAACTATAGTCACCAATCTGTACACTAGATCTCCAGAACTTATTCATTCTACTCTACTGAAAATTTGTACTCTCTGATCAACATTTCTCCCTTTTCCCTATCTGCCAGGTAACCACCATTCTATTCTCTGCTTTTATGAGTTAGAATTTTTCAGATTCCACATGTAAATGAGATCATGCTGTATTTGTCTTTCTATGCCTGGATTGTTTCATCTAATATCATGTTCTCCAGGTTCAACTATGTTGTTGTAAATGACAAGATTTCCTTCTTTCTTAAAGCCAAATAACATTCCATTGTGTATGAACTATACTATATATTATATATGCCAAATTTCCTTTTTCCATTCATCTGTCAAGGCACACTTAAGGTGATTCATATCTTGACTACTGAGAATAGTGCTGCCATGAACATGGGAGTACCTCTTAGACATACTGATTTCATTTCCTTTGGAAATATTCCCAACAGTGGGATTGCTGAATCATATGGCAGTTCTATTTTTAATTTTTTAGAAATCTCATACTGTTCTCCAGGTGACCACACACTCTTAATTGGTAATGGCTGTACCAATTTACATTCCTACCAACAACGTGCAAGGGTTCCCTTTTCTATGCATGCTCACCAACTTTTGTTGTCTTTTGTCTTCTTGATAATAGCCACTCTAACAGGTGTGAGGTGATATCTCACTGTGGTTTTGGTTTGCATTTCCCTAAGGACAGGTGATGTTGAGCATTTTTTCACACATCTGTTGGCCATTCATATGTCTTCTTTTGAGAAATATCTATTCAGGTCTTTTGCGCTTTTTTAATTTGGTTTATTTGTTTTCTTGCTATTGAATTGTTTGAGTTCCATATATGTTTTTGATATTAACCCCTTATCAGACATATGGTTTGCAAATACTTTCTCCCGTTCTGTAGGTTGCCTCTTCACTTTGTTAATTGCTTCCTTTGCTGTGCAGAAGCTTTTTAGATTGATGTAATCCCATCTACTTTTGCTTTTGTTGCCTGTGCTTTTAGGGTCAAATCTAAAAAATCACTGCCCAGCCCAATGTCAAAAAGGTTTTTTCCTATATTTTCGTCTAGTTGCTTCAGGATTTCAGGTCACATGTGTAGGTCTGTAATCCATTTAGAGTTTTGGGGTTTTTTTTTTGTTTTTTTTTAATATGGTGTGAGATAAGGGCCCAGTTTTATTCTTCTGCATGTGGAAATCCAGTTTTCCCAGCACCATTTGTTGACAAGACTATCTTTTCTCCATGGTGTCTTTTTTGAAAATTAGTTAAACATAAATAAGTGGATTTATTTCTAGGCTCTCTATTCTGTTCTGTTGGCCTATATGTCTGTTTTTATGCCAATACCATGCTGTTTGGATTATTTTAGCTTTGTAGTAGATTTTGGAATCATTTCCTGTGATGCCTCCAGCTTTGTTCTTTTTGCTCAAGATAACTTTGGCTGTTTGGGGTCTTTTATGATCCCATACAAGTTTCAGGGTTTTTTTCTATTTCTGTGAAAAGTGTCATTGTAATTTTGATATGGATCGTACTGAATCTGTAGATTGCTTTGAGTAGCACGGACATTTTAACACTATTAATTCTTCCATGAATACAGAATATCTCTCCATTTACTTGTGCCTTCCTAAATTTCTTTCATCAATGTTTTATAGTCTTCAGTGTACAGATTTTTTACCTCCTCAGTTAAATTTATTCCTAAATTTTTTATAGCTATTATCAATTGGATTGTTTTCTTGATTTCCTTTTTGGGTAGTTTGTTGTGAGTGTATAGAAACATTACTTATTTTTGTATGTTGATTTTGTATTCTGCAACTTTACTGAATTCATTTATTAGTTCTAACAGTTTTTTGGTGGAGTCTTTATGTTTTTCTATATATAAAGTCATGTCATCAAAAGAGGCAAATTGTCTTTAATGGAGTGGCTATTAGACTTTCAGATGATTTCTCAATAGCAACAATGGTGGCCAGGAAACAGAAGAATGATGCCAGCAACCCAAAATTGTAGACCAGTGAAATATCTTTCAAGATAAGGGAAAACTAAAAACATATTCAGACAAAGATTAAGAATTTGCCATTGGCAGACCCTCACTATAGGAAAGCCTAAAGGCAGAAGAAAGTGATTCAGATAGAACATTTGAGATAAAGGAAGTAATCAAGAGCAAAACAGTAGTACATAAATGAATAGGCAACTGGCAAGACTAATGACATTGGAATGATAGTTTAAAGAATGATTGGCCAGGTGCAGTGGTTCACACCTGTAATCTCAGCACTTTGAGAGACCAGGGTGGGAGGATTGTTTGAGGCCAGGAGTTCAAGACCAGCCTGAACAACATTGCAAGACCCCACCTCTACAAAAAACAAAAAATTAGCCACGTGTAGTAGTGTTCACTTGTAGTCCTAACTACTTGGGAGGCTGAAGTGGGAGGATTGCTTGAGTCCAGAAGTTCAAGGTTACAATAAGCTATGATCATGCCACTGTACTCCAGCCTGGACAAAAGAATGAGACCTTGTCTCTAAAAAAGAAAAAAAAGAATGATTGAATCTTCTAAGTCCTTAAATTTTCCAGGTGGAGGACAAAGTTATTGATTACTTTTAGACTTTGATAATTAAAGCATACAATTAGACTTCTAAAATTCCAATCTTTGCATTTTAAAACTGGAGCATTTGCTCCATTTATATATGAGATGCTGAGACTACAGGCATGAGCCACCATGCCCAGCTCTGCCCCATTTATATTTAATTGATAAATTAAAACTTAGATGTGAAAGGCAAAATTTAGAAATATTAAGGGAAACATGGAAGGTGTTGATGACCTTGAGGTAAGGAAGGATTTTCTAAAACAAGACACAAAAATGTTTCATTCATCACAAAAGACAAGATTTATAAACTGGATTATATTAAAATTAAGAACATTTGTTCATCAAAAGATGCCATAAAGAAAGTAAAAATACAAGGCAAAGTGGCTGAAGGCATTTACAATAAATGCGTATAATATCACTAGTACCACAAGATATAAAGAATTCCCATCACTCAGTAAGAAAAGACAGTCAAAAAGTTGTAAAGCAGAATTTTTTTAAAAAAGGAAACCCCAATGGCAAATAAATGTATAAAATATATTTAATCTTATTAGCAAAATAGAAAATGATATTTAGAACCACAATGAGCCAGCATTTCATATCCAACAGTTGGGAAAGTTAAAAGTCTAATGATATAATACTATGGTTGTCAAGCATGTGGAATAATTGAAATAGTCTTAGAATGCTTTGGGCAGTGGCTCACGCCTATAATCTTAGCACTCTGGGAGGCCAAGGTGGGAGGATTGCTTGAGCTCAGAAGTTCGAGACCAGCCTAAGCAATAGTGAGACCCTGTCTCTAAAAAAAAGAAA
>NW_012136636.1:3389103-3399652 GCF_000956105.1 Propithecus coquereli | reverse complement strand
ACATTTGTATAACTATTTTAAAGAAAAAATTGGCAATATCTAGTTAGATTGAACATGTACAATATTATTACCAAGCAATTTAATTCTTAGAAAATCTCTTACACATAAGCTATCTACAGTAATATTCATGGAAGCATTATTTGTATTAATAAATAAAAAGGAAAAAAAACCTTTGGGAATTTTAGGATATTATTTGGGAAGTAACCCAAATATCCTTCAACAGTAGAAGAGATAAATGATCTGGATATATTCATATAATGCCCTATGATACATTGCACATAATTCAGATGCATACATACTGATGTGTGTATTTGATTACAGGTATGATCCCAGAATCTCAATAACATAATATTGACCCAAAAACTCAAAAAACAAAACCAAAAAGCAAATCTAGTCTTAGAGTGAATACAATAACATGTTTCATTAAACAAACTAAAAAATGTATAGTTTAGAGAGAAATGCAAATATGAGAAAACTATAAAGAAAGCATGGGGATGATTTTCACAAAGTTTAGAAAAGTGTTTACATTGGTGGGGACAGGCAAGAGTACATGATTTGGAAGTGTCACATGGGTGGCGCCTAAAGGCTGGTAACATTCTATTTTAGAATAGATTTCTAAATACCTTTGCATATCTATATATAATATATAAGGATACATACTATATATATGTTTTATATACTCTTGAATGTATGATACATTTCACAATATTTCTCACATTTTAAAAAGTGAAAAGTAAATAGTATATGACAGAAAGCAATACACGTAGACAACTTTTTCCAGGCGTCTTACTGTGAAAACAGAGCAGAGAACTTGTGCTGTAGCTAGGAAAGAATGACAGGACAATAAAAGGTCCTTTTAAAGACGGGAAACAGTACAGCCTGCCTGAGTGCCTGAGTGTGGGTGGGCATGAGACAGTGAGGAAGGAGCAATTGATGGGATGGGTAACTTCAGAAATAAAGCCCCAAGTAGGTGAGAGAGGAACGATGGCGCACACCATAAGGGAAGGAACTTGTCTTTCAAAAACTCTTGTAAAGGAAAGAAACATAGATGCAGATAGATGTGGAGATTTGGTGAAGTGAAGATGAAGGATTTCCTGTCTGATTGTTTGCAAGACAAGGGCTGTGGTTATGAAGGGGAAACAGAGAGGAAGGGATGTAGAACTTTCAAGAAGAGTTGAACAGTAATAAGTATCTTGGAAGATATGGTAGAACCACGAGGGAGTGTTGAGTGCTCACGTGAGTTTGTGCACATGAATTTTCACTGAAACCCTTCCGCCTGGTGTATAGTGTTCCCAGGTAACTTTCAATTTCCAACAGGGGAAGGTGCAGAAGAGCCTGATCCTTGGGTTGGCTACTTGGGTTAACCAGGGTTGGGGGGCTAATGTAATCACTAATTTATCACAAATTACTACAGAGAGAAAAGGATCAGACAATTGACAATGTTACTAAGGGAGGAAGGAATTCAAAACAGAATGATGAGTAAGGAAGTTGTAAGAGCAAAGCGCTGGAGTACTTACCTGATTCAAAGACTTGCTGAGGGGCTCCAGAGCAAGTGAGCTAGAGGGACAGAGGAGGGACATGCGAGACGTGGATGAATGAACTAACTGTAGACTGTTGCCCGGGTTGTACGTTGCTAGGAAGGGGTCCCCATGGCCAACCCATGAGAGAGCAGCTTAGGGATTACGTGAGGGAAGCCAGAGGCCAGAGGTAAGCCAAAGGTGGGCTCAGGAGCCACAGGTGGGTTCATAGGGGAGCTGTCTGGAGCTCTGAGAGGCATAGAAGATCAGAGTAAACACAGAGTCTGGCTGAGGTTCACAGCAGTGACGCTGGGCCTGGGGAATGGAAACAGGACCTGGAGACAAAGGAGGAGGAGCAGAGTAAACACAGAATGGAATACACACTCAGAGGGAGGTGGGAACGGGGCAAGAGACCCAAAATGTTTTCATGAAAGTGGTGGGATGCCTCTTGCCACAAGTGTCAGCCTGGGTTCACAGCACAAGGGCAGGATGAGAGCTCATTCCCACGAAGGCACCATATTGTAATCTCGTGACCCTAACCCAGAGGTTGGGTTTGGGAAAGACAAACAGTGGTTCACCCAGAATGGATCGTGGGGCATCTGTTTAAACTTCTGTCCACGGGGAAGCATGTGAGTGAGCTGCTTTGTGAAAGGTCAGTGAGAATATATGGTAAAAAAGAAAGTAAGTCTATGGAGAGTCCAAAACCTCCCAGGAACAGGATATTGTTCTGATCAAACAAAAATTTCAGCATTGGGGGAAGAGATGATCTTATTTCTTCCATTCAAAGGCCTTCAAATAAAGAAAAATAATATCTGGCAATTTTGAAATCTAGAAATGATTGCAGGATTGCAGCTTTCTTGTGCTTCTGACCCTTTGCCATACCTAGTCAGAGATTTTAGGAATATTGTTTTGCTTCTATTAGACAAGAACAATCAGCTCTAGAATTATTGATGTGTGTGGGCATTATTGAGCAGATGTTGCCGCTTTTTTAGGGATCAGTATAAGATTCTAGGGCTGTTATGTTTAACATGGGGTTCAACAGCATATGAATTGCATGTTTTTGTGTTCTTAATTAGTAAGTCTTAATTACTAGGCTTAGCTACTTCCTGGTCACAGAATCAACCCAGATTTTTTGAAAATGAAAATATTAGCTTTTTCATTATAAAGGAATTCTTGCTCATTGGGGAATAAAAGAGCAAATAGAGAAAATATTTAAAATAAAAATTTATTTTCTATAATACCACCTTCTAAAATAACCGCCACTAACATTTGAGGAGCATTTCTCCTTTTTCTGTTTAGTTACATACATCCACCTATTTTTTAACTAAAATGGAAACTCTCTCTGAATAGTATGTATTTATTATGTATTTTTATATATATAGTTTTTCAACTTTCTTTATATCTAAAAATATATGTGGTATCATTTGTGTCAATAAATCCACACCTGCATACTCATTCTGAATGTCTGCAAAGAAATTACAAATGTAAGATAATTTATTTAACAAATCTCTTATTGAGGTTATTTAGGCATTGATAATATTTATAATATTTTACTATTTAAAAATATAATGAAGCTAAATATATAGATAGCTAAATGCCTATATATTTTTCAGTTTATTTCCTTGAGGTAAGCTTCTAGAAGTGAAGTTACTGAGTTAAAGGGAATGCATTTTTAAAGATTCTAGTTCACTTTGTCAGACTGACCAGCAAAAAGTTTCGCCTTCCCACCAGCTGCATACGAAAATGTTAATTTCCTTTGACTCTTAACCACATTGCATATTGTCTTTTTCATGTTTTCAAACTGGTTGACAAATTTTATCATCTCCTTGTGTTGATTTGTATGTTATTGATTATTAAATTTCAATAATTTAATATCAGATGTTAAATAAGTGAAATAGGGTGTTGAATATGGGAAGAAGCATGGGGTTAAATAAGTGAATAGGGTGTTGAATATGGGAAGAAGCATGGGGTGACCTCCAGAAATCTGGGGAGACTGGGGGGTTCTGGTCATTGGGATCTTAAGGAACAATAATAGAAAAATGCATGAGCGGATCTGGGGATATACTGAAAATGAAGACCCTCCTTTGGGCCAGGGTGAGTTCGAGGTGCTTGGAGGACAAATGGATGGAGATGCTCATGAGCATTTAAGACATGGAGGCTGAAACTCAGTGGTGAGTGTGGGGCTACTTGCAGGATGTAAGAATCAGTAGCTCACAGGTGTTAGTGAGGATGGTAGTTTTGGATGAGCTTTCCAGGGAGGAGCCATGGAAAGGAGGATCAATAAGTAGAGCCAGTGGGAGAAGACAGACAGGCAGGGGAGGTCCTCAGCCCTGGAAACCATGCAAATCTGAGACATTACAAGGGAAACAAGAGCTAGTCGTCAGCCCTAAACAACGTTTACATTGGCTTCTTATTTGACGTATTACATTAGTTTGGGCTAAAACAGATCAACTTCAGTGGCAAAAAGAAGCGTTTCATTGCTAAAACCTTTACTAAATTTTCAGTATTAACTTCCTTCACTTTTTAGTGAATTAAGTGACAAAGACCTGAGCAGAGAGGGTGAAGGTAGGGGAAAGACAAGCTATCAGTCACCAGCTGAAATGCAGTCCACTAATTCATTTAGTTTTTGTAATTTTGTTTAATATTTTATTGTTTTAGAGACAGGGTCTTCCTCTGTTGCCCCAGGCTGGAGTGCAGTGGTGTGAACATGCTCACTGTAACCTTGAACTCCTGGCTTAAGTGGTCCCACTGCCTCAGTCTCCTGCGTAGCTGGGACTACATATAGACGTGCAACACTAAGCCTGGCTGGTTTTTTTAATAATCTATTTTAGCATTCATTATGTGATAAAATAATAAATTATTTAAGGAAAACTTAGAAAACAAAGAGAAACTAGGATCCCTTAGGAGGATATTAATTAAATGGATGCTTCCAAAGGAAGAGCTAATAAACAAAAACTAATCAAGAAGAACTGAACAAAAGCCAGTTAAATAGCTCTTGAACCACTTACCTTGCATGGCTGGTATAAGAGTTGGGTTATTGGAATCAGGTACGTTTCTTTCCACTCTATTTTACTGTCTCCTTGGGAAAATTTCCTTGGGAAAAACTGTTGATATGCTGTGTTAGTCTGCTAGGACTGCCTTAACAAAGTACCACAGACTGGGGGTATTAAACAGGCATTTATTTTCTCACAATTCTGGAGCCTGGAAGTTCAAGATCAAGGTGTCAGCAGGGTTGCTGGCAGCCAGCCACTTTCTCTCTGTGTCTTCACGCGGTCTTCTCCCTCTGTGTTTGTCTGTGTCCTAATCTCCTCTTCTTAGAAGAACACTAGTCATGTCAGATTAGGGCTCACCCATGTGACCTCATTTTACCTCACTTTCCTCTTTGTAAGGCCTTATCTCCAGATACAGTCACATTCGCAGATACTGGAGGTTTAGAGCTCTAACACGTGAATTTTGGGGAGACACATTTCAGCTCAGAACATAAGCTATAAATTTTTTTAAGGTACCCGAAATTGGAATCTACGAACACCTCCACAGTGCCAGTTAGAGAGCTTGCTGTGTACCCATTGCAGTTAGAAGGGCATTGAGTTGGTCTGGGTCCTGGCAGCAAAGAGATCGCACAAATAAAAGGCGATTGCAGAGAGTCTAATGAAGAGACCACTCAAAGGTGAGATCAGGTTAAGGGAAATCAGAGAGAGGTGGCCAGGCAGAGCCATTGGCACTCGAGGTGTGAGGGGGCCAGGGAGGGAGAGGACGGCAGGAATTGGTGACCCTGCATCTGTAGGCCAGGGCTGCTGGGCGGGAGCTGTGGCCTGCAGTGGAGAAACACATATGCTGCCCAGCTGTGCCTGCGGGGAAGGAACACGAGGCATAAACACCTGATCGCCCTCCTCCTGCAGGAACCCTCCCGGTTGAACCCTGCAGGCAACTAGAGGACCAGGGAGCCCATAGGATGAGTCTACACAGGCCAGACCCTGCAGTCAGGGTGGCGGTGGTAAGTGAAGAATATCCAGTAGCAACACACTAGACTGGCATTTGGCTCCCACCTGGAAAATCTGAAGGGTAAATCTGGATCTATAATCTCCTCAGCAGCGGCGTGAAGGAGAGTTCCTGTAGGGCCGGCTTCACCCTGTGCTGTCAGAGTTCATCAGGTAAACATTCCTACAGGCCAGAGTGGGGCATCCAGGGGAGCCTCGGCCACAGCACCCCAGGGAGCTGCAGGGTGGGGTGTCTAGATCTCCGCAAACTGCATATGTTGGGTAAACTTTAAAAGCAGATGCCGAGCGGGGCTGGGAAAGTGAAATCTGGGAGCCTGTATGAGCTCCCTGCAGCTGCTATAACAAATTACCAGAAATGTGGTGGCTTCAAACAGCAGAAATCTATTCTTCCACAGTTCTCGAGGCCAGAAGTCTGAAATCAGGTGCTGGCAGGGCGGCACTGCCTCTGAAGGCTCTGGGGAAAGATCCTTGCTCACCTCTTCCAGCATCTGGAGTCTCCAGGCATTCCTTGGCTTGTGGCTGCATCACTCCAAACTCTGCTTCTGTCATCCTGAGAAAGTTTTGCTTTCATCCAACCTCAAGTTTTTCAAAATAAATGCACACAAAAGGATACACCAGCACATCCATATCCACATTCACACCCACCCACACTGCAGAGATTCAGAGCCCAACCAAGGAGCGCTATATTTAAATAAAATGATCTCAAATTTTTGGTATTAGGAGTGCCCAAGATGATGTATGGCCCGTTTAGGCAAAAATGATAATAACTTTCCCCACAGAGATAAATTGACTCTAAGCATGTGTGACTTTGCATCTTAATCCTGTCATTATTGGGTGGAACCAACTTCTATGAAACAAACTGAAGCAGTGGAAGAGTCAGTTATTTAAAAATGAGCTGGAGTCCCTGCTCATCTAAACAAATAAGAAAATCACAGACTTAAATTTCTGGATAGTGTCTGGTTTTGCTCCAGCCTTCAGACATCACGCGGGTAAATCTGTAAAGCAATATCCAGACCACAAGCAAGGGTTTCTTTTTTTTTTTTTTTGAGACAGAGTCTCACTCTGTTGCCTGGGTAGAGTGCAGTGGCATCATCATAGCTCACTGCAATCTCCAACTCCTGGGCTCTAAGCAGTCTTTCTGCCTCAGCCTCCGAGGTAGCTGGGACTACCAGGGTACACACCATGCCCGGCTAAGTTTTTTTTTTCTTTTTGGTAGAGATGGGATCTCACTCTTGCTCAGGCTGGTTTTGAACTCCTGAGCTCAAGGAATCCTCCTGCCTCAGCCTCTCAGAGTGCTAGGATTACAGGCATGAGCCACTGTGCCCAGCCTAGTTTGCATTTTTACAATAAAAAGCTTTAGTAATATCAGTTACCATCCAGAAATGTCACACTAATTTAAATTTGTAGTGCATAGGAATTCATTTTATCAATACAAGAATTGATTTTAGCATTTTAAAAATCTTTGTTATATAAGAAAAAGCAAATCATATTGTTTTAATGTATGATTATTTAATTATAAGTTTATACATGTTGATACTTGTCTTTACTTCTTTAGTGAAGTAGCTGTTCATGCCTTTTGCTTATTGGGTATTCATTTTTCTTATTCATTTATAAGCTCTTTTTATTTATATTTATTTATTTAGAGACAAGGTATCTATGTTGCCCAGGCTGGACTCAAATTTCTGGGGTACAAACTTCCTGCCTCAGCCTCCCAAGTAGCTGGGACCACAGATGCATGCCACTGCACCCAGCTTTTTAAGCTCTCTTTATATATCAAAGCTATTAGGTCTTTGAAACATATGTTGAGATCTTTCTTACCAAGTCGTTTAACTTTAAACACTGTTTTTAAAAATTTTGTCGTTCTTAGCTTTGCGTTCTTATTTATCAAAACTTAGTAATATTTTCTTGTGTTGTTTTTTCCTCAGGGGCATGTTTAAACATTCATGCAGTACATAGAAAAGTTTGAAATATTAAAGCACTAGCACAGTTTAGTATTTTTTACATTTAAATATTTAAAATATGGGCATTCTGAATTGAGTGTTAGTGTCTAAAAGAAAAGGAAACAAAAAATAAATAAATAAATAAATATTTAAAATATGAAAAAAACCCAAAATATTTAAAACAAGTTGGGCAATATTTGAAAAGATAAATTTAAAACCATTTCACTTGAAATTTATTTATTTATTTATTTATACATAAGCAAGCGGGAAATAAAATCTATTTTTCCCCAAATGATTAGTTAGCTAATTATTTCAACATCGATAAATAAATATCGATTATTTGTCCACTGGTATGTAATGCCATTTTATTATACACTAAAATTTTATATAAATTTGGTTTATTTTTGAATTTTTATTCATATATTCATTCGACCAAACTTTATTGAGTGAATACTTTGTTCTAGGCACTGCTTTAGGTACAAAGGATGCAGCACTGAATGGTTTGGGCAAGATCGCTATCTTTTGTAGGTTTTGCTCCAGTAGTAGGCACAGACTGTGAACACTTTGTGATAAGTAGGAAGAAGATAAACAATGCCCAGTGAAGGGGTAGAGTGATAGTATGATAGGAGGCAGGAGGACTATTTTAGCAAGTGTTGAGGATAACTTCTGTTAGGAATGATCTCTGAGCAGACATCTGAAAGAAGCAAAGGGAATGTAAATAATGCAAGGGAGTCCCAAAATGCAGTGAGGAAGTAAACTTGTGAAAGTCTGGGGGCAGAGGAACAGCCAATGCAAAGACCCTGGGGCAGGGACAGGTTTGGTATTTGTGGGGAAGAGCAAAGAGGTCGATGTGGCAGGACTGAAATAAACGAGCGAGAAGTTCAGAGATTTAGACTGAACTTTGCAGACTACCTCATGGAATTTGAATTCTACTTTACATTTGGTGGGAAGCTAATGAAGACGCTTTAGCTAGGGAATGTGATCTGATTAACATTGTTGAAAGGAGCGTTTTTGCTGCCAAGAAGAAAGAACTGACATTAGTAAGACAAGTAGGATGAAAAAGGCCCTCTAAGAATCGCTTAGAGTCATGCAGGAGACCAAGGTGGGAGTCACAAAGATGGCGTGATGGGATCACACTTGAGCTATGTGGCTAAATTAGAGTTTGCAAAACTGGGTGACTTATTGGACATAAGGGTAAGGAAGGAATCTGGAGATGACCTCAATAACTGGGGAATGGTTGTGCCATTTACTGAGGTGGAAAAAAACTGGGGGTGAGGAAGTTCCAGTCAGAAACTTCAAGTTTTGTTTGCGACATGTCAAGGCTGAAAGTCCTGCTATCTGTCCAAGTGGCTATATTAAATAAGTGGCTGCATATACAGTTGACCCTTGAACAATGGAAGGATTAGGGGCGCTGACCCCCACTCAGTATGACTTTTGAGTCCCGAAAGCTTAACTACTAACAACTCACTGTTGACCAGAAGCCTTACTGATAACATGAATAGTAGATTAACACAAATTTTTTATGTTATATATATTACATATCATATGCTTATAATAAAGTAAGCTAGAAAAAAGAAAATGATATTAAGGAAATCATAAGGAAGAGAAAATACATTTACTATTCATTAACTGGAAATAGATCATATTAAGGGTCTTCATCCTCACTGTCTTCACGTTGAATAGGCTGAGGAGGAGGAAGAGGAGGGTTGGTCTCCCTGTCTCAGGGGTGGCAGAGACAGAAGAGGTGGGGGAGGTGGGAGGGGAGGCAGGAGAAGCAGACACACTCAAGGTAACTTTTATTGAAAAATATTCATGTATAAGGGGACCCATGAGCTTCAAACCCATGTTGGTCAAGGGTCGACTGTACAAGTCTGGACCTCAGGGCTGGAAATACAAGTTTTTTTGGTGGGGGGGGTCACAGAATTCAGGTGGTATGCAGGACCTCGAGGTTCTCCTTGGGAGGGAGTGTATAGAAAGATTATAAGAGGCCCAGGGGAAGAGAAGGAGAAGGCAGAGGAATGGCCAGGGAGGCGGGAGAGGATGTAGAGCCCTGTAACCAAGAAGGAGATGCCCTGTTGAAGTTGCTGCTCATGAGTGAAATCAGGGCTGCAAATTGCCCTCTGGGCTTGGTGAGCTGGAGGTCACTTGCCACCCTAACAAGTGCTATCCTGGGGCAGGAGCGGGAGCTTCCAGAGGAGAAGAGCAATTAGAGAACTGCTTGGAGAAATATGTAGAATCCAAGAGGCTTTTTTTAATCAGTGCTAATTCAGCATGTTTGTGCACTGATAAAATAACCCTGGAGAAAGAAAAAATTAGCCATGCAGATCAGAGGGGATAAAGGTCGGCAAGTGGTGATAAGATCTGGAGCAACTGGAGGATTGAGCTTTGTTCCTAGAAGGACAGTTCCATTTCTACTCCAGCACCTTCCTCTATCTCTCTAAACTTGGGCTAAATCCACACAACCTACTTCTAGAAATCTAAGGAACATTTTGATGTCTGATAAAATAAGATACATCTTGCTAACAATTTTTAATCCTTATTTTAACAATTCATGTCTAATATTTTAGCACCTTTTTTTCCCTAAGTTTTCAGTATCAAAGTAATTTCATTTGAAATGACATTACATTTACATGGTTCAAAATCCAAAAGTTACAGTTAGAAAGGGCATGCAATAAAAAAAAGAATTTCCTTTTACTAGCATCTCCCAAACACGTGTTTCCCCCACCTGGAGGCCAGAACTGTCACCATTTCTTGAATATTCTTCCAGAAATATTTTATGCATATACAACCAAATATTACTACTTCTTTCTCTTTCCCCTTTTTACACAATTAGTGACACACAGCTCAGTCTGTTAACTTTTTTCACTTAAAATCCATTCCTATCAGTAACTAAGGAGCATTCTCATTCTTTAAAAAAAAAATCTGATAAGGAAAAAGTAGTAAGGCCTTTGAAGTAAGGCCACATAAGAGAAATACAAGTATTCAAGTAAGAAATGGTAAGACAGGCCAGGCGCGGTGGCTCACGCCTGTAATCCTAGCACTCTGGGAGGCCGAGGCGGGCGGATTGTTTGAGCTCAGGAGTTCGAAACCAGCC
>NW_012136636.1:3384401-3388578 GCF_000956105.1 Propithecus coquereli | reverse complement strand
AATAACCCTTAAACATATGAAAAATGCTTGACCTCACTGATAGTATGAAAAATAGTTGTTAAAACTACATTGAGATGCACAATGTCCCACTGATCAGCTTAGCAAAACTCCCCAGGTTCTACAATATACCGTGCAGAAGAGGCTGTGGGGTATATCTGAGAAACTGATTAGAATCATTAACACACAATCATTAGTCTAGTAAAGTCTTCTGACCATAAAGATAAAAAAGGCTCTGTTGGACAGTGAGGCAAAAAGATGAGTCTGACTTTTATTTTCTTCACAGCAATATTCAAAACCAGAAGAAAATGGGAGTGGTAACCCCAAGATTAAAAAAACACACAACAAAAACCCCTGACCCAAGGATTTTATATCCAGCCAAGCTGTCCTTCAAATACAAAGGTCCCAGAGAGTTTTGAAATTGGTGAGCTCAGGGACCGTGACTCCCATGACATGATCCTGAGGAACTCTCAGAGCATGAACTTCAGCCAACCCAAGGCACCACAAAAGTACTGACTCTAATGTGGTGATCAAGGTTAAAGAGAATGTAAATATCACATGTGCTGTTGATGCAGAGATGAGACAACTGACAAACCCGGGGAAGGGAAGAAAATGGGAGGTAGAGCCAACCCACTGATTGCTGGAAGTGGATGACGTGCTTTAAAGCTGACACATCAAGTAGTAGAGGTGTTAGGCAGATTATACCGCTCAGATGTAAATACAGAGAAATACAGCATTATTGATTAAAATCACGTTATAGAAGAAAGAGAGAAAGGGGAAAGATTCTAATGTCATCATTGCCATCTAAAAAAATAAGCTAGTAAAGTAAAAGTAGCCAATAAAACAAAAATGTACACTGTAAATATGAGGAGTCTATACAAAAAGCAAAGAAAACAGATCATATAATAAAAGACTTTTTAAAAAATACTCTAAAAACTGAAATACAACATAAAATGTGACAGAGCTAATACCAAGTGTATCTGTTAATCATTAAGTGAAAATAGGATTAATTCGCTTATTAAAAGAAAAAGATCTTCAGATCTGATCACAAAGTAAAATCCGGCTCTATATACTATGCACAGGAGATACGCCCCACAAAAGTGAATCCGTTCAGTCGAAAATTAAAAGATGAGTTGAGTAAAATAAGCAAATGCAAACAAAAAGAAAGCTGTGGTACTATAATCAGGTGGACTAGAATTCTGGCCTAAACTGTTAAATGTGACATTGATGGGCTTTTTGTAATGCACTAAATACCCCAGCAGTAATAGTCACAAAGGAATTCTAGGAGACCCAAGGAGAAACAGACACAACCCACCAGTAGAAAGAGATTTTAATTCATCTCTGAGCATATGGAGAATTTACAGGACAAAAAAGATAAGCATCAATAGCCAAAAGACACGGTGATATCTAAAAACTGGAAGAAAGTATGTTCGGTTATATCCAGGATAAAGGACTGATCTTCCTGATATAAAAGAGCTTCCAGAAATTGAGAAGAAAGACAAAAACATAATGAAAAAGAGAAAAACAAAAAACAGGCAAAGAATATAGACTGCTCATAGATAAATCAATGCAAATAACCCTTAAACATAGGAAAAATGCTCAACCTCACCCATAGTATGAAAAATAGGAACTACACTGAGACACACAATGTCTCCTTAATCAGCTTAGCGAAACTCCCCAGGTTCTACAATATGCCGTGCAGGAGAGGCTGTGGGGAAGCTGGTGAGCTCTCATGGCTGGTAGGAGTACAAAACTGTGCTCCCAAAGGAAGAGGTCAGCTTTGCAAATAAACAGGGTTGTTAGGGTTGTCTGTGAAGTAGAATCAGCAGGTCTCAGCAGTTCACAAGGTGCAGCAGGAACTTCTTTGACAGAAAGAAAAACAGGAGGGATATGCAGTTAGCATTGTGAGATTTAACAAATAAAAATACAGGTTGCCCAGTTAAATTTGAATTTGAGATAAACAACACTTTTTTTTAGTGTAAGTATGTCCCCAGCATTAAGTATATTCAATTCAGTATTTGTAACATACTTATTCTTAAAAAAAATAGCTGTTTATCTGAAATTCAAATTGGGTGTCCCATATTTTATCTGGCAACTCTCTATCTACAGTTAAATGTCTAGAATAGCCAAGAAGTCATGAAGCAAAAAGCATTCTTGATACTTGTACCTTGATTTTAAGAACCCCATCATTTCACAACTGCATTTATTTTTTTAAAAAAACATGTCACTGTGAAAAGTTCCTGGAAAGTCAAGCTGCCTGCTTCCAGAAATTCATTGAGAACGATTCATAAACCAACGTGTTTTTTTCTCCCTAGCCTTTCTTCATGTTAGTAGGTGTGTCTCTATAAACTGTTTATCATCTGTCTCCACCTTCTGTAAATACTGTGGCTGGGGTGGTTTCTGTATAGTTGAGCTCTGCCTCAAAGAAACCCTGGAAGAGAAACAGATGCTATTCCAGCCAATGAGATCTTCACTCACAGTCACGTTAAATTGGGAGAAAATGGCTGCTGTGGGGTAGTTGATCATTCTTCTGTGTCAACGTCTACTAATGCTTTTCCTGCAGTGTCCACAAAACAAGGAAAAGCAGGATGGTTTCATTTTGTTTTGTTTTTAAATCCGGCAATGAGGAGTCTGATCTAGTGGCTGTTCTAATGGCTAGTGGTAGTGGTGTCCCCAAAACTCTCCATGCATGTCTGTCTGGGCAGGGTGTGCAACAGACTCACCCTTGACTTGTGCAATCTTTGGAGCTATAAGTGAACAAAAGCTGTCTTCTCTGTGTTACGTGGTGTTAAAAAAATTATATACACATATTTTTTAAAGAAAAAATTATTCATTTGGCCAGGGGCAGTGGCCCACGCCTGTAATCCTGGCACTTTGGGAGGCCGAGGCAAGAGGATTGCTTGAGGTCAAGGAGTTCGAGACCAGCCTGAGCAAGAGCAAGAACCTCATCTCTACAAAAAATAGAAAAATTAACCAAGCGTGGTGGTGCATACCTGTAGTACCAGTTACTCGGGAGGCTGAGGCAGGAGGATTGCTTGAGCCCAGGAGTTGGAGGTTGCTGTGAGCTATGATCACACCACTGCACTCTAGCCCGGGCAACAGAGGGAGACCCTGTTTCAGAAAAAAATCATTCACTTGTTAAAAGCATGGTAAAGCAAGACAGACTTTACTCAGTACCATGGAGATAGGCAGAGGGACCACTGCAATGGCATTTTGCAATAGGAGAGAGAAGTTGGGCTCAACTTCAAATACGGTAAGGAAAAATGGAGATTTATAGCCAAGGGCAGGATGGAGGTCAGTGGATAGAAAATTAGTAACAGAAAACCTTAGGAATAAAGGAGAATTCTGGCTAAACTGACCTAACAGGATTCTTGCTGAAGGCAGGCCAGAGTGGTCAGACATCGCCTGGGGGTGGTCGAGGATGGGGAACCTGATTAGATATCCAGAGTGATCAGATATCAAGAGGGGGAGATTCTGGCTAAACTGACTTAGCAGGATTCTTGCTAAAACTGGGCATTGCAGAAAGGAACGCAGAAGCCCAAAAGTCAAGATTCAGTTGAGAAGAGAGTACAGGGAAGCACGACTAGAGTTTGTTTAGTTGAAGAGAGAGTCTGTCATTATACGTACACACACCCTTATAAAATAGGATCTTTCCATTTCCTGCACCAAATGACTTGATTTCAGTCTGGGCTCTCACTTTTCAAGGGAGCAGCCCCTTACCTCCTCCTTTCCCCTGATTTCTTTAATATTCATAAAGCACCTCCCATTTCTACTCACGTTCCTAACATCTCCATCATGTTGCTAATAAGGTTTTTAGCTGTCGTTTTCAAGTGAAGCTTTGCAGTTTGTAAAAAGTGGTGCTGGTTTTGAAGAAAGGCTTTGAAATTCTCCCAGTCACTGTGCCTACTTGTGTCACACCCCTTGCACCTTGCTACCCTGCTGTCATATTGGACTTTGTAACCAAGTTTCTGCCCCAAATTCCATGATCTTTTTTTTTTTTTAATTTTTTTCTTTTTTTTAATTTCAGCATATTATGGGGGTACAGATGTTTAGGTTACATGTGTTGCCCTTGGTTCCCCCTGCAGGTCCGTGTTTCAAATATGTCCATCCTTCGGGTAGTGCGCATTGCACTCCTTGTGTATACAAATACCCGTCCCCTCCTCCCTCCTCCCCCCTCCTC
>NW_012136636.1:3368933-3370826 GCF_000956105.1 Propithecus coquereli | reverse complement strand
ATACCTTTGCGTGGGACCTGGGAGCAGTTGAGGAAAGTGAGAGCTAGAGAGGTGCAACCTTTTACTCAAAATCAAACAGAAACTTGGAGGAGCCAAGATGGTGGATGAGAAAAGCTGCCAGTCAGAAGGTCTCTGCAAAAAAGACGAATTTTAGAAGAAAGAGAAAAAAAATAAGCGAGCAGAGAAACATAGATCGGGTGAGGGTCGGAAAGAAGGGTGCCTGAAACTACAGGAGACTCCACGGGAAGACGTTGCGGAGGAGAACTGGAAGGAGAAAGGTCCCGAGAGGCCTGGAGACCAGCGACAAGGGTAGGTGGAGCGGTGAACTTCCCCCTCCCTTGCATTTCGGACTGCTGGTGGGCTCCTGAGCGGCTGGAGAGACCTGCCGACACCAGCCCAGAGACAGCTGCCGCCAGTGAGCAGTGGCCTCTTGCGGACTCAGCGCCGGGCTCCCAGCCCCCTCGGGGCACCTCCCCGAGCACAGACCCGAGCCTAGTGGCAGACGCCATACTGCTCCATTCTCTCTTTCCCCCTCCCTACCCGTGGGTGCCCAGAGAGACAATTTAGCCATCACACGGAGGCATCTCCAAGGAACGGGACCTCTCCTTTTGGGGCCCTACAGCAGACTGAGGGGTACTCAGACTGCAAGTTCCCTACCCGCCAGCCCTCCCAAGTGCTATTTGCCTGGGGACTCCAGGAGAGCGGGGCAAATCCCTAGGTGGAGTGAAATCGATCCAGCTTGGGCACCCTGTAGGTGATTCAAGACCAGCACCCCTCCCCCTGGCAGGATCAGGGATTGATCTCCAGGGTCCAGGGGACAGGCCTGCAGATCAGACCCCATACACCCAGGTCAGGATCGCACTGCCCCAGGGCACAGAAAAGAGATCTGTGAAAGAGCCTACTGAGGAGTGTGAGCCTTCAGGTGCAGATCAGCGTGCTGGAGTGGCAACCCTCCTCCAAAAGAGAGCTGTGCACCCAGCTCAGGCTGCGATCCTGCGTAGAGAACCTCCTGGCCCACGTCACAGCCAGGGGAGATCCATTGCCCTGAGGTCCCGCTTGCTGGCAGAGGCTTGGGAGAGGACACGGAGAGGGGGAGATTGGAGGGGAGAGAGATCTGCTCCAGAGTGTGGGTCTTGGACAACCCCAACCCCCAAGCCCAGACTTCCAGCTGAGTGGACCCATTTCAGCCCCTCCCAGCAACTTTGCACAGAAACAAAGAGTAGACCTTTGACACTGCTAGCAGCAGTTGTGGAGCCTGAGGGCAGGCTTGCCCAACCCAGCCCCACCCAGACTCACTCCTCCCACTGAGGGGGAGAATAAGGACACACCTGGAAATCCCAGGGCCCCACCCACCACTTGAGGCACAAGAGGGCCTCTCTAGAGGAAAAAGAGCTGGCTACAGGACCCCAAAACAGCACTGCAGCTCGCTCCTCCCTGCAAGTGCCACCTACTGACAGGGAGGACATCCTGCACACCCTTTTACTGCATCTACTGATTCATCGTAAAGGGTGTGGTCGAATCTCACCCACAAATACCACCTACTGGCTCAGAGACTAAACAGGGCGTGTCATTACCCAAACGAAAATCTAAAGGCAAGAAGGAACAACTGATCCAGATGGGAAGGAACCAGCGAAAGAACTCTGAAAGTATGAAGACTCAAACGGAAAGCACACCCCCAAAGAGAAACAACAGCTCCCCAGCAATGGACATTAACCAAACTCAGAATATTAAAATGACAGAAGAAGAATTTCAAACATGGATTGTAAGAAAACTGAATGATATGCAAGAAAAAATGGATAACCAACACAAAGAAACCACAAAAAAAATCCAGGACTTGGAAGAAAAATTCACTAAAAAAATTGAAATATTAAAGAAAAATCAAACAGATCTCCT
>NW_012136636.1:3363563-3368883 GCF_000956105.1 Propithecus coquereli | reverse complement strand
ATCTTTCGTTAAATATATTCCTAGATATTTAATTTTCTTTGAGGCTATTGTAAAAGGAATTGCGTTTTTGATTTGATCTTCTGCTTGACTGTTGTTGGCATATATGAATGCCTCAGATTTGTGTGTATTGATTTTGTAGCCTGAGACTTTGCTGAATTCATTTATCTAAATTCCATGATCTTTAGGAACACCATTTGCACGTTAGGCATGGCCGTTGCTCTGGGGACATTAGTGGATATTTACTTTATAATGGAATATGAGGGTTCACCTCTGAGAAATTGTGGGCACACCATTACAGTGGCTACCCTAAAATGAAAGGAACTAAGTCAGCCCTCTCTTCCCTGTATTGTGGCTTACAATGACGTTGCTTCCCTGTGAGGTCATGGTTTCTCCCTCAGACAGGAATCCTATGGCAAACGCATAGTAAATAAACTGGATTTTCACAACAGGCAGCACTCTACCTATAGCCAGGCATTTGGAGCTATTTTCATGTGTTTCTCTGTAATAATATTTCTCAAAGAGAACCGTGCCTTTTTGAATAATAGACAGGCACCATGAAACCTTGTTAATTTTTGCCAGATGTACAATCTAGAAATTTTCTTTTATTTTTTTAATTATGTGAAGTTCTGAAGATATAGTCAGTGAAGAAAGTGGCTTAATGATCACCCATATGTCCATTGCTCAGAGGTAATTACTGTTAACATTTTGCTATATTTGCTGCTCATATTTTCATCATTCTGTTTGTAATTACACATAACATGAAATTTTATTCCTAAACATTTCAAAATCCACCATTAAAACCTTAGGACATTTTCTTACATAATCATAACTATCATGGTCACACATCAAATTAACAAAAATACATGAACATCATTCAATACCCAAATGTCCCCCTTCGTCAAAATTGATATATCTAGAAAAGCCAGCCTCCTCCTGACATCTCACTTTCTTCTTTTGTCCTTCACGTTGACTGTTGACAGTCTGAATCCTGAAGATTTTGACTACAAGTAACCAGAGACTCAAACTGAAGTGCTTCATTCAATATAGGGATTTGTTATCCTACTCAACAGGAAATCGGGAGGGAGGGCAAGTCCAAAATTGGCAGTTCAGTGGGTAAGTCGGTGGCACAACAATATAATCAAGGTCACAGGTGTTTTCTGTCTTGCTTCTCTGCCTTTTGCAGCATGCTGGCTTTCATCCTCATGCTCATCCTATGGTGCTGCAAGAGAACTGCAGCACTTTCAAGCATCATAATCCCCCAGAATTAAAAAATTGGAACAACCCTTCCTGTGTCCCTTTATAGAGTGAGACACACTTTCTCAGAAGCCTTCCAGCAGAATTTTTCTTATATCCCATTCGCCAGAATCAAATCACATGCTCACTCCTAAACCAGTCACAGGCAAAGGGGACAGAGCAACAATGTTGCCTTCAGTCCATCAGTATTTACCCCATTAGGGCTGAGGAAAGACCAAAACCATGGGCCTCATAGGCCTCATGATCCTGAAACCACATAGGTAACTGTGGCTGTGACGTGTGGGGGTTGGCTATGGGGAGGCAGTCAACTGCATTGTGACAAGTCTGGTCCTAAAAGTCCTTGTATATTCTCAGTTCCACATAATATTTTCGGTATTATGTTATTCCTTCCAAATTTGCACATCACTTGTGCTGTTGACATATATTTGCAATGCAAAGCAAAATGCGACTCAAGTGCCATGTGTCTCTGGCTACAATGATCAGGTATTGGTAGCCCATGGACTCATTGTAAGGTGTGTCTATATTGAGACTGTCCACCTCACGCCTCCTTTGCAGTGTAGCAATAAATCTGCCTTAGTCTGTGTTCTGTTGCTTATAATGAAATACCTGGAACTTGGTAATTTCTAAAGAAAAGGAATTTATTTCTCACAGTTATGGAAGCTGAGACACCCAAGACTGAGGGGCCATGTCTGGTGAAAGCATTTTCACTGGTGAGGGCCAGCAGTTCAGGGCATCACATGTCCAGGGGCTGAGTGTGCCAGCTCAGGTCTCTCTTACTCTTCTTATAAAGCCACCAGCCCCACTCCCATGATAATCCATCATCCCATTAATTTATAAATGTATTAATCCATTCATGAGGGCAGAGCCTCATGAAAAATCATCTCTTAAAGGCCCCACCTCTCAATGCTGCCACATTGGGGATTAAATTTCAACATGAGTTTTGGAGGGGACAAATATTCAAACCATAGCAACATCTAAACTCAACAACAAAGTGGTTGCAAACAGGATACCATTGGATCTTGTGTATTTGTACAGAAAAATAAAGTGCCAAGATGAGGATTGAACTGTAAATTGTCTGTGAGTAGTCCAGTAGTGGAGCAGGGCAGTGAGAAGGGGAGGGGAAAGCAGATAACGGGAAATTATCAAGCCACTCCCACTGCAGGCAGCCACACCTTAATACTGCAGGGGAAACTGAGAAAGATGTAGCAGCTACCTGGGGCGCTCCCACCTGAGGAGTCAGGGCTGGGGCAAGGGAAGGTAAGTTACGTGAGAGCCGGTGCTGGGTGTGTGTGCAGACCAGGCCATCCACCTGGATAAGGGACCGATGATGCGGACTAAGGAACACTGGGGAGTCACCTGGGCAAGTATGGGAACCGGGTGCATGGAGGCCATGACGGCCAGATTGAAAAGCTTGTATTCAAAGTGATAGATTCTTAGGTGCCATTGATGGTTTCAGAGATGAGGAATGAAGCCCTGGGCTTGGTGCAGACTAAGAGCAGAGAGAAAAAGAAGAGAAACATTCTGAAGAATGAGTGAACAGGACTGGGGCCAGATTCAGAGCAGGTGACCTGGCAGTCACCCAGCACCCTGTGCTCACAAAGGCCGGCACCTGGCTTCATGCTCCCCTGCTCCCCTCTCGAAATTCTTAATTTTATCTTTGAGTGTGTTTTGTAGGCGAAGTTTGATGAGAAATGGAACGTCCCATGGGTTGGGGGTCTTGGCGCCTCAGCTCAGGTACAGCCCATCATCACCACTCCCCCTCCCCTGAGCTGGCAGCACCAGGTCTAAGGCTGATCACACAGGGAGCCCCACCCAGGTGCCTGACTCGTCCCAGTGTAGAGGTCACATGTCAGCCACGGACTGGGGGTTTGCCTGGCTCAGCACAAGGAGGACCGAGCGGAGGGGTCCTGGATGCTTTTGAGGGTTTGTATTTGCCTGCTAGCACCCTCCTGCAGGAGGAAGCTAGACTTTAAATTGAACAAACAAACAAACAAACAAGCAACAACAAACTACCATTGCATTTTGAGAAAGAAACCACTGAAGAAATGAAAAAGCTTTATATTTTAGTGTCTTTGATAACACGTTTCCTGCTTTTTCAAGAAAAGGCCCACTGCTTTCATTCTGCACTGGGTTCTGCAAATGGCGCAGCCAGTTCTGGAAGGGACTGGCCACCTGATGGAGGGTGAAAGAGTGATGAGTCAGGATTTTGCTTAAGTTTCAAAGGTATGTGGCTGGAGGCAAACCCTACAGAGCCCAACATGCTTCTGGAAAGAAGATAGGTGGGCTCACATGGCCTGGGTTCAAATAGAGAACTAGTATTTAGCAGCTGCCTATGGCTTCCTAGACAAATAGCTTAAGCCCCACCAGCCTCATTTTCTGCTTCTGTCAGCTGGAGGAAAACTAATGGCTAAGTTCCTGATTTCCTATTTGTTGTGAGGATCCAAGGAAAATGCTGAGCTTCATATCTGCCACGTGGCAAATTGGTATTGTCATCAGCCACTGGAGAAGTGCCATTTCAACTGGTGACAGAAGCCTCTGCGTTCTGAGTCATTCATGGGTCCCAATATGTCTGGTTGGAGTTTTCTGGCAATATACTTCACACAGGACTTCACTTTGCGTGGACCAGACACTCCACACCTGTCCCTCCCACCTCCTGACTGCTTTCTGTTTTGATAACTGGACTGATTTTGCTTCTAGTGCTTGAGAGTCTTAGACTCTGGGCTATTCCAAAGTGGGCTGAGAAGGAAACTTCACAGTGAAGGGGGTGGGCCTGAACAGACCCCACAAAAAAATGTCTAAATGAAATACCAAAGTTAGCATTTTTGTGAGTATGAAGAGCAAATGAGGCAAAGAAATGGCATCCAGCACTTGGCAATAAGTGGGAGTTGCATCTATATTAATAATAACAGGAAGAACTAGAATGAAACATTGAGATTAGATGTGTTTCTACTTCAGTCTGCCCTAGACAGCTCTAGATGGCACGATAACATCCTCTCAGATAAATGTTTGTGGTAAAATTCAGTCTTGAACCTCTAACGAGTTGATTGGTACAATTACAGGGAGAAACCAAATCATACCTTTGCGTGGGACCTGGGAGCAGCTGAGGAAAGTGAGAGCTAGAGAGGTGCAACCTTTTACTCAAAATCAAACAGAAACTTGGAGGAGCCAAGATGGTGGATGAGAAAAGCTGCCAGTCAGAAGGTCTCTGCAAAAAAGACGAATTTTAGAAGAAAGAGAAAAAAAATAAGCGAGCAGAGAAACATAGATCGGGTGAGGGTCGGAAAGAAGGGTGCCTGAAACTACAGGAGACTCCACGGGAAGACGTTGCGGAGGAGAACTGGAAGGAGAGAGGTCCCGAGAGGCCTGGAGACCAGCGACAAGGGTAGGTGGAGCGGTGAACTTCCCCCTCCCTTGCATTTCGGACTGCTGGTGGGCTCCTGAGCGGCTGGAGAGACCTGCCGACACCAGCCCAGAGACAGCTGCCGCCAGTGAGCAGTGGCCTCTTGTGGACTCAGCGCCGGGCTCCCAGCCCCCTCGGGGCACCTCCCCGGGCACAGACCCGAGCCTAGTGGCAGACGCCATACTGCTCCATTCTCTCTTTCCCCCTCCCTACCCGTGGGTGCCCAGAGAGACAATTTAGCCATCACACGGAGGCATCTCCAAGGAACGGGACCTCTCCTTTTGGGGCCCTACAGCAGACTGAGGGGTACTCAGACTGCAAGTTCCCTACCCGCCAGCCCTCCCAAGTGCTATTTGCCTGGGGACTCCAGGAGAGCGGGGCAAATCCCTAGGTGGAGTGAAATCGATCCAGCTTGGGCACCCTGTAGGTGATTCAAGACCAGCACCCCTCCCCCTGGCAGGATCAGGGATTGATCTCCAGGGTCCAGGGGACAGGCCTGCAGATCAGACCCCATACACCCAGGTCAGGATCGCACTGCCCCAGGGCACAGAAAAGAGATCTGTGAAAGAGCCTACTGAGGAGTGTGAGCCTTCAGGTGCAGATCAGCGTGCTGGAGTGGCAACCCTCCTCCAAAAGAGAGCTGTGCACCCAGCTCAGGCTGCGATC
>NW_012136636.1:3345127-3349388 GCF_000956105.1 Propithecus coquereli | reverse complement strand
GGGGGGGAAGGGCAACATACATAACCTAAACATCTGTACCTCCATAATATACTGAAATAAAAAAAAAAATCAAACAGAAACTCCTAAGTATCTTCCATCTAGAAGTCAGGGCCATTCATTATGTATCATGTATAACATATATTCATAGAGGGCATTGCAGTTTTCTTGTTTTTGAGATAGAGTCTCGCTCTGTTGCCTGGGCCAGAGAGCAATGGCATCATCATAGCTCACTGCAACCTCCAACTCCTGGGCTCAAGCAATCCTCCTGCCTCAGTCTCCTGAGTAGCTAGGACTACAGGAGCATGCTACTGCATTCAGCTTATTTTTTTTCTATTTTTAAATATACCTCCACATTCTTTGAATTCCTCCCATCAAGAGGAGGAGCCTAGGTCTCCTACCCTTAAATCTGGGCCAACTGTAGTGACTTCACTGGTAACACAGCTTTGGAATCTACATAAGAAAAAGGCTATATAGTTCTGCCTCATTCTCTTGGGTCACTTACATTTAAATCACTGAGCTGTCACAAGGCCACCATGTTAGGAGGAACCCCTGGCACATGAAGAGGCCACATGTAGGTGATACAGCTAACAGCCTCAGCGGAGGTTCCAGGTAACACCCAGCGGTCAACTGCCAGACATCAAAGTGAAGATACCTCCAGAAAATTCCAGCCTCTAGAGACTGAGTCATGTTCCCTGCTCTGCCTTTGAGTCTTCTCAGCTGAGCCCACAGTCATTATGGAGCAGAGACAAGCCATTCCCACTGTGACCTGTCTGAATCTAAATTCCTGATTCACAGAATTTTTGAGCATAATAAAATGGTTGTTTTTATGCCACTAAGTTTTAGAGTGATTTGTTATGTAGCAGTAGGAACAGGAACAGTATTTTTTTCCTTCTATCATAGACTTTTGGATAGGAAGCAAAGAAGAAAAACTCATTCCTAGTCTGTTTTATCTTCGCTCAAGGCCAACTACAGCCAAAATCCCGTATTTGATTTGAAAAGAGAAATGAAATAAAACCTGGTTCTGAATTTTAACTTTCTGCAGCTCAGATTCTTTGAGGAACAAATATAAGGCAAGCCCAAGAGGTTTTTCTTTTTTAAATGTCATGAGATTTTCAGAAGATGATAAACATTTGCTTGGCAGTACAGTTCCCAAGCAAGTATCAGGCAATTAATCACACATATACAGCATTTTTTCTGTGGAGAAATTTTTTATGAAAAAATGCAAATACTTTAAATACTAAAAATACATACTTGAAAAAGCAAATCCTTTAAAAAAAAGAATTTAAAAATATAAGTAAACAAAAGGCTTCTCTGCTCTGGAGTACAATACAGCTGTTTACTGTCATAATGAATACATCATTATTTTTTTCCTAATGCTCAAAAGTCAAGCCAATGGCAAGGTGGGATGAGGGCTTGTGTTGGTTGGTGGTGTTCTTGGCAGCCACCGAGTTTGCCTAGTGGTGATCCGGCAGGGCAGAAACACATGATCAGAAACATGGAAAACCAGGACATTGTAGTAAGGATTTCTTTTAGTTTCCTGGGGCTGCTATCACAAATCACCTCAAACTTGGAGGCTTAAAACAATAGAAATTTATTGTCTCACAGCTGTGGAGGCCAGAAATCTTAAATCAAGGTGTCAGCTGGGTCATGCTCTCTCTGAAGGCTCTTGGGGAGGACTCTTCCCCACTTCTTCCGGCTTCTGGTGGCTGCTGGCCATCCTTGGCATCACCGTATCTGCGCCGCTCTAGTCTCTGCCCGGGTCTTCACATGGCGGAGTTCTCCTCTGCATGTGTGTCTGTCTCCTTTCTTGTCCTTATAAAGATACCCGTCATGTTGGATTAAGGGCTCCTGTACTCAGATATGACCTCATTTTAACTGGATTGTATCTGAAAAGACCCTGTTTTTATATAAGGTCACTTTCACAGGTACTGAGAGTTAGGACATCAACATATCTTGTTGGGAGGCACAGTTCACCCCACAGCAGTGCCCAGAATAAAGAGCTGAATGAAAGGCTCCGGTTGGGGGAGATGATGATTCATCTCGGGGCACTATTTCATGTGCAGTCTGAAGAACCTGGATTTAAATTCTCACTAGCTGTGAAGCTGTGCAAAAGGATTTCACTCTGTGCTCTCGGAATACTTGTCTCTAAGTGGGGTTGATTGAGACAAGTGGCCCTGGACAAGCTGTGTGAGCATCACCTCGTGAGAAATGCTGAAACAGAGGCCCACCCCAGGCCATCTGAGCCAGAATTTGCATTTTACCAGGTCTGTAGACGACTTGGTGCACATTAAAGTCTAAGGAACACTTGGCACAGTTCTTGGGGCATAATAATTTGCTCATAAAATGCTAATCCTCTAATCCCTTCTATTCATAAACACCACAAAACACTTAAATAAAACAGCTGAGTTTACGTTTAATTTAATAACTATGAAATGAAAAAAGGGAGGAAAGTAGACCATTTTTAAAGGAACTTCCTCTTCCAGAAAGAAATTGGCTAATAAGCAACAGGCTGGTAGTGAGATACTAACTTTCTGGATTCTTGAATTATGTCTGCTTTCTTTTTTATTTAAGGAAAATTCAAAGGGGGAAAGGAAATCCACAGAAGGGAGACAGCTCAGATACATTTTTTTTTTTAATGATTGTGTTATCTGAAAAAGAATAGGCGAGTTTGGGGATTATTAATGTGTAATTTTTGTAGAAATTTTAAAAAAATATATTTAAATGTAAAAACAAAACACAAACCAAAAGCTTGGAAGTCATCTGTCCCTCTCTACATAATAACAAAAACAACCTGAAAATCAGTGACTTTTTTTAGATCCATCACAGAATTGAGGTCACAGTGTAAACCACTGTCCTGAAAGCTGCAGAGACAGGTGAATTTGAAGAATATATATCAGCTTACCTGAGGCAGAAGTCACTGGAGCCGGAAACAGGTAAGAACACATGAATGGTACCTTTGACAAATTTCGAGGCTGAGGGTGAACTAACTTGAGAGTTAAAAACTCTTGGGGGCCCAGTCCAAAGGGGGAGGGGCACAAATTTTCATGGGTTTTATCTCCAGGAACCACAGAAGGTTCTTACAGTGAAGACAGGAGAAAAATCCCCTCACCTTTGGCCAGAGGGAAGGAAAAAGTAACCATTTTGATGTATGACCAGAGCATTGTCCACAGAAAATAGAACTCCACAAGAGAAGAGACTGCCAGAGTCTGGGGGAAAGAAAATGATCCGACTCCAGCCGGCTCTAGCCTGCCTGCCTTACCTGCGGGGAAAGAAAAACCCTCCCCACTCCAGGGGCAGGCTCACTAAAACACTGAGACCTGATTATAGAGGATTATAGAATGGATCCTCATCTCCACACCTCACCACCAATCCACCACTCCTGGATGATGACAGGGGGTGACAGCTAAAAAAACTGCAAGGACCAGACTCTTAAGGAGTTCCTGGAGAAACCCACAGACAACAGGGGTGACAAAAACAAGGACCAAGGACACTGAAGCTTCTGACACCTACTGCTACAGCAAATAGTAAACACAGCCTAATGTTTAACTAGATAAACACAAAACTTCACACCAAAGACCTGTCAACTTCAATTCTTACAACCCGTTGCATCATGTCTGGGTTTTAGCAAAAAATTACAAGACATGTCGTAAGGCAAGGAAAAAACCATCTGAAGAGATAAAGCAAGCATCAGAAGCAGACTCAAATGTAGCAGAGATTTTTTAAATTATTCATATCAGGAATTTTAAATAAATGTGATTAAAATGCTAATGAAAAAATTGGACAACATGCAAGAACAGATGGGTAATGTAAGCAGAGAGATGAAGATTCTAAGAAGGAATCAAAGGAAATCTTAGAAATCGAAACCACTTCGGTAACATTTCTGTAACAGAAATGAAGAGCTCATTAGAAAACCAGACACGTCTAAAGAAAGAATCAGTGGCCTTGAAGATATGTCAATGGTGAGAGCTTACTTGCTAGAAAAAAAGAATTAAAATTATTTTTTTGAAACTGAGCTGCTTCATTCATTTGTAAACATTTATTGAGCCAACTGTGTATTAGACCCTTTTGGAGCACCGGGGAAATAGTGAAAAGTAACACTAGGTTTCTGCTCTCATCGAGCTTATTCAGTGGTAAAAACAGACTTGTAATCCATCCTTATGTTAACAGTGATAGTGAAATATTTATCGAGTGAAAAATAAGGTAAATCTATCAAATAAATGAGTGAGCTTATGTTTTAGGAATCAATTTAGGTCACCCCTAA
>NW_012136636.1:3322871-3345077 GCF_000956105.1 Propithecus coquereli | reverse complement strand
GAAGATATGTCAATGAGAACTTCCCAAACTGAAATACAAAGAGAAAAAAAATTAAAAATAATGGAACAGAATATCCAAGAACTGTGGAATAAATACAAAAGGCATAACATGCTAATGGAATATCAAAAAGAGAACAAAGAAACAAGTAGAAGAAATAGTTATAGTGACAATGGCTAGCAATTTTCCAAAATTATTATTAATAAAAATCAAACCACACATTAAAGAAACTCAGAACACTGAGCAGGATAAATGCCAAGACACTTAGGCGTATTGTACTCAAACTGCAGAAAAACAAAGACAAAGAAAATCTTGAAAGAAAATCTTGAAAGAAGTTTGGGGGCTGGTGAGGTGGGAGTGGGGGTCACCTCCCTGTAGAGGAACAAGGATAAGCTTTACATCAGACTTCCTGTCAGCAGTCAGGCAAGGAAGAAGAGAGTGGAGTGAAATATTCAAAGTTGAGAATGAAAAAAAAAAACCACCTAGAATTTTGTATCCAGCAAAATTATCCTTCAAAAGTGATGAAGAAATACAGACTCTCTCAGACAAACAAAACTGAGGGAATTTGTCACCAGTAAAACTGCCTTGCAAGAAATGAAAGAAATTCTTCAGAGGGAAGGAAAACGATATAGGTCAGAAACTCTTATCTACATAAAGAGAGGCAGAAAGCCGGAGAAGGAATAAATGAAGACTCTTAGGTTGTCCTTAGAAGCCCTTACTGGTGACGGTGTTGAATTTTACCTGTGGCCCTGTGCTCCTGGAAAACAGAGAAAGTTGAGAAATCTCCCTTCCTTTGTGTTGGGGGAAATGACTTACTTTGAAGAATCCCCTTCCTCAGATGACTTAAATTGGACTCACAGAAGCCCCCTTGTTTACTTACGACAGGCCAGACATAGACCTTACAAATGCCTATTTTTTGCTTCATAAATTAGCTGAAGTATTTTGTCCCCACTGATTAATGGAAACAAAATGCATGTTTATCAAAGTTTGGTTAAGTTGCTCTCCTTCCCTCAGGTACCAGAACTTTGGCCTACCTCCAGCCAGAGCCAACACTCACCCGCTCTGAGAACAGGCTGGGCTCAGAGGAGAGCACCCTCTGATCTATCTACTATTCCCTCACGTTATCCCTTCCTTCCCTTCCCCACACCCAGCTCTTTCTAGACTTGATTATTCCTCTCTCTACAAAAGAAAACCCTTTTTGGTCTAACTTTTGAAAAGCTTGCAGTCCTATGGTCAGAGCATTCTGCTTATTACAGTACCTGCCCCGACACGGACCGCCCCCTCCCCCGCCAACCAATCCCTTGCAATAATCCTTTTGAAAAAAATCACTCCTTACTAAGTCCTGGTTTGTTTATTTGACACTGTAAATTTGGCTCCTCTAGCCTTTGGCCTGGCTCCCTGTCAGAGCCTGCCAAGCTCACACTCCCATCTCTCCCGGATCAGCTCTAGTCATTGTCCGGTCTGAGCAAGTTTCTGGGAAGGGCGTTATCTGCCTTCTACTCACAGCACAGAGAGCTTTGGCTGCCTTGCTCTTTAGACACTTGGACAGAAACAACACAGATCTCTGCATTTGTTGCTACTTGGACTATCTGTATGTGCTTTTCCTTCTGCCTCCTGAGTAAAGGATTTCCTTTTTGTTTCTTAGACAAGCATTGAGGTTTTTTGTTTGTTTGTTTTTGCATAGAGGCACACTTACAATTTAACTTGCTTAGCAAAGGGCCTCCTGACAATAGTTTTAGATGGAGAATTGATGAGCATTTGTCTTAGGAAAAAAAGGCTGTATGTTTTGCATAGAACTGAACATTTTGAATTGAATCACAAGATCGTTTTTGGAAGCTAGAGTTCTCCAGATTTTATTGCCAGAGCTGTGATGAAAGCAGTTTACTCTATGTTCAAATTATGTAATATTTTGTAATTTTGAATTCTGCCTAAAGCTGTTTTGAGAGAACCCATGTTTTAAGGCTGCTGGGGGAAGCCAGACAACACATTCCATATTTATTTACTCGTTCAGAATGTTTTTTTGGATGCTTTCCATGAGCAGGGTGCTAGGCCCGAGAGGGGATCATGGCAGTGAACAAATCAGGCACAGTCCCTCCCTCAAGGAGCTCACTTTTTAGCAAGAGAGAGGGATATTAAATGATTAATTAACATTTTTAAAAATTACAAATGTGAAAAGTGCTGCCAAGGAGACAACCTGCTCAGGGGGTAGGAGTCTGGTGGGGTAGGGAGAAATGGGTATAAATAGGGTTTCAAACAGCTCAGGAAAAGTTAGGAAGATGAAATTTTTTTTTTTTTTAATAATTTTTATGTCAAAATATTAGAGAGTACAAGAATTCTTGTTACATAGATGAATTGTATAATGCTGAAGGCAGGGCTTTTAGTGTGCCCGTCACCAGAATAGCATACGTTGTACCCAATAGGTAAGTTTTTATCCCTCACCCCCCTGGGAGATGAAATTCTAAGAAACAACAATAAAAAAGACTGATGGGTTGGTGAGTGAGCGACTGAGAGATTGGGCCCATGGCGCCCCAGGACTTCATCTACACTTTAAGTGTAAGTGGAACTCTATGCATGGTATTGTCCATAAACTAAACACTCCATATTTGTGACCTTGTGAATATGTTACAAAATACATCTCAAATTTTGAAAAGTTGGGAAAAATTATTGAGGATCAGTAATTTAAGAATTAGGAGGAAAAATACATTCAGGCATCTCCTTCGTATTTTTTACACTTAAAGATTATTCTTTAGAATGATCTGTTTTTGAATGATGTGATAATTTGTTGGTGTAGCTCTAGAAAGCTAATATACTGAATAATTAGAAATAACTATCCTTAACATTAAATAGACATCATTCCAGATACATATGCACACATATATAAATAACATTCATATATATCTATAGATCATATATTCACAACATATATGGATATATAAAATCCATATATATCATATATAAATTATTCCAGATAGATATATATACAGATAGTGATTGACAGAAATATTTCCATTATGATGGGGGTAATTTTATACATTATGTTAGGTTATTAAGTATGGAATATCTGATTTCCTTAAGTACTAGATTTGACAGTTGATATCCTTGACATTTCACTTTGACACTTCTTGTTTTGTTTTTTTTTTTCTGTGAAGGTACGTCCACAGACTTTCAAATGCACAATATGGCTTGTGATTATCTTTCAAAATCTTTTTTTTAGAAAAATTTTTGTGAAACCATGGATAAGTCAAAAATTTGTGTTATTTTTTAATATTATTACCTTAGTCTGTTCAGCTGTTCAGGCTACTATAACAAAATACCTTATGCTGGATAATTTATAAGCAACCCAGAAATCTATTGCTCCCAGTACCAGAGGCTGGGAAGTCCCAGATGAAGGCACTAGCAGATTCAGTGTATAGAGAGGGCTCACTCTGTTTCATAGATGGTGCCTTCTTGCAATGTCTTCACATGGCGGAAGGGGTACATAAGCTTCCTGAGGCCTCTCTTATAAGGGTACTGCTATGGTTTAAACATACATGTTCCTCCAAAATTCATATGTTGGAACCTAATACCCAATGTGATTGAATTAAGCAGTGGAGCATTTTGAGAAGTGATTAAGTCATGAATGTTCTACCCTCATGAATGGATCTAGTGCACTTATAAAAGAGGTTGAAGGAAGTACTACAGTCTTTTTTTTCCTCCTCCTTTTGGCTTCTGTCCCTTTACCACATGAAGACACAGCAACAAGGCACCATCCTGGAAGCAGGGAGCAAGCCCTTACCAGACATTGAATCTGCTGATGCATTGGTCTTGGACTTCCTAGCCTCCAAAAGTGTGAGAAATAAACATTTACTATTTATGAATTACCCAGTCAAAGGTATTTTGTCCTAATAGCCTACCCAGTCAAAGGTATTTTGTTAGAATAGCCTGAATGGATTATCACATTTATGAGGTTAGAGCCACCATGACCTAATCAAATCCCAAAGGTCCTACCTCCTAATACCATCACATTGGTGGTTAGGTTTCAACACATGAATTTTGGGGGGACACAAACATTTAGACCATAGCAGTGCCCTTAAAAGAGGGCTCAGAGAGCTAGCTCGCTGCTTCTACTATGTGTGGACACTTTGAGAATCAGAAAGTGGACCCTCACCAAAGACCGAATCTGCTGGCACTTTGATCTTGAACTCTCAACCTCCAGAACTGTGAAAAATAAATTTCTGTTGTTTATAAGCCACCCAGTTTACGGTATTTTGTTATAGCAGCCTACATAGACTAAGACTAAGACATTACTCTTCTTGTTAAAGGTTTTTCTTGATAATTCACACCTATATATGATCTTCTGCATAAAACTTGAAAATTATTTGATTATTTCTAATATACTCATCCCCAAGAGAATTTGGACCTCTCAGGGGAATTACACTAACTTTCTAATTTGACTTGGGAAGGCTTGGTATGTTTTTGATACTGACTACTCAGCCAAGACTACAACATATGTTTTCCATTTACTTGGGCCTTATTGCTGCCTTTCAGCAAAAGGTTATCATAAAAATTTTATAGCTTGTTAAAGTTTATTCTTAAGTATTTTATGGTTTTTGTTGCCATTGTGGAGAAAAGCTTATTTCATTTTTAGTAGATTATTGCTTATTTTAAGTGAACATTTCTAATTTTTCTTCTGCTTACCTACCTTGAATTAAATCTCTTACTGCATTCAATTTTAAAGTTCAGACACCTGGATTGTCAAGGTTTCTCATCACCTGCAAATAATAATGTTGCCTCTTCTTTAGGGGGCTTGACAGTGACACAGTTAGCTTATTGTACCATATAGGAACAAAGTTTTTCTTGGCTAGGGTTTAGAGGGGCTTCCTGATTAGTGCAAGAGGCTTTGCTTGATATGACCTAGCTATATATCCCTGCTCTCTCACCTATTAGCTGTATAATCCTGGGCAATTTATCTAACCCCTAGGGACCTCAGGGCCCCCATCTTTAAAATGGGGATAACAGTAGTACTTAACTCAGAATTATTGTAATAAGCACTAGTTAATACATTGAGTCATTTAGAATGAACATTAAGCCCTATATTATGCATTAGCTTGCATTTATCAAAACCTACAGCAGACTTTATCTCCTGTAAGCCTCACAACCACTTCATAAAGTGTGGTTATCTCCATTCTACAAATTAGGAAACCAAACTCTAAGAAGCAAGTGATCTGTCCAGGGTCACTCGGATACAACTGAGGGCTGCCTAACAAAACCAGCTCCTAGAAAATAATGCAACCAATCAACCTCTGCCGAGGCGTGATTTAAATCGCACTAAAATGTGATTAATTCATTTTACACGGTGTGGCATTTGACCAGAAAAGAAAAGTACACCCATGCAAAAGCAGGAGTCTCCCATCCATCATGTCTCAGGCTTCCGCCCGGGCTGGCGGTAAGAGCCGAGCGCGCTCGGAAGCGCCCGCCTCCCTTCGGCAACAATCGTCAGGGGGCGGGGCCCGTGTTCCGGCACGTTCCGCGCAGGGCATTGTGGGAAGGGCGGCCGGTGCAGCCGCAGCTGCCATCTTAGCGACTCCTTTCCTTGCGGCCTTCTCGTTGGAGGCGGCCTTCTCGTTGGAAGTGGCCTCCGTGGCGGCTGTAGACCTCAGAAAGAAGCAGAAAGTCAGCAGGTCGACAGCGTTCCTTCCTCCGGCCTCGAAAGGACCATCAGTCCGCTTCCGAAGGCGGAGGCGAGGGGAGCTGGGCGCGCGAGGGGGCCGAGGCCAGCGGTTAGAGCGTCTCCCGGAAGGATGGGCCGGTCCCGGAGCCGGAGCTCGTCCCGCTCCAAACATACCAAGAGCAGCAAGCACAACAAGAAGCGCAGCCGGTCCCGGTCGCGGTCCCGGGACAAGGAGCGCGTGCGGAAGCGTTCCAAATCCCGGGAAAGTAAACGGAACCGGCGGCGGGAGTCGCGGTCCCGCTCGCGCTCCACCAACACGGCTGTGTCCCGGCGCGAGCGGGACCGGGAGCGCGCCTCGTCCCCGCCCGACCGCATCGACATCTTCGGGCGCACGGTGAGCAAGCGCAGCAGCCTGGACGAGAAGCAGAAGCGAGAGGAGGAGGAGAAGAAAGCGGAGTTCGAGCGGCAGCGAAAAATGTGAGTGCCCGCGGGGGGAGGGGCCGAGCTGGGATGGCGGGGACTGGGAGGGTGAGGGGCGGGGCTGGCGGGGAGAACGGGGGGCGCGAGGCTGGGGGGCGCGGGGACCGGCCTGAGAGGCTGAGGCGTGACGGGCATCCTGGGCGTTTGGATATCCTGGGGTGGGACAGGCCCACGAGCTGTCTGGGAAAGAAAATTTGAGGGCATGAGCAGTAAAGGCTTGAAGAGGAGAAAGCGATTTTGGCGCGAGTGCGGAGGAGAATCCCGGAAGTAGGGGTGGAGTTCAGAGAGGGGTCGTAGAGCTACGTTGGCGAGTAAGGCGGGGAATGAGCTAGCCTAAGGATGTGGAGGGTGAGCGTTTGCAGGTCCACCTGCCAAGGGCAGAGAAAGGCATTAACCCGTGGGATGCAAATCGCAGCTGGCTACAGGCATTCTTCTGTTGAAGCTTAAATTTGGGACAGCATAAGTACTCTCAGGAATAAGACACTTTAGGTGGCCCACCAAAAAAGTGCATTTTCACTTTAGTATGTTCCTATTGTTAAAAGGTTGCTTTTCTTGCCTTGGGCCTACACACACACCAATTTTTTTTTTTTTTGAAACTTAAAAAACAGAATGCATAAACCTTAAGTGTACGTACAGTACGATGAATTTTGACTCTAGAGTTGAGCTGTGAAACCACCACCCCAGTCAAAGCCTACCTCTTGTTTTTTTAAAGTTTTGCTTTATATTCCTGTAAGTAAACATGCAGTTTTGTTTTCTTTCGTACTAGTTGAGAAGATTTGTGAGTGCTTGCTCATATACAGAATTTTTATTTGGGGAAAAATAGTTACAGTAAGGTCCTTTACTTGAAATACTGTTTGGATAAAGTCATGTTTCTGAAAAAGAGTCAACTCTCAAGTATCTCTGGATATAAAAGTAGATGTGGATAATCCGAAATTAAGGATTTTGTTGTATTTTTTTAAGATCATGATACTCTAGTGGTCTGGGTATTCCCAAAAAACACATTGAAAAGTACAGTGAGCAGGTGTACTAAGTCCCTTTTTAATCAGCCATCCTTGTTCAGTTCTTCCGTGAATGTTTAGAAAGTGCTCATGAGACAAGAACGGTGGTAAATTTATGATTTTCCTAAGATGAATTTATGTGTACTGAATTGTCTGGGGTTTTTATATTTTTCTGCATTTGGGTTTGTATTTTGTAGATTTTCCAGCACAGCCTGTTTCTAAAAGCAAAGTTACTAAGAGGTAGGGGACTGGGCCACTAATATTACAGAGGAAGCAGTACCTGGAGCTGTTTTGCTGCCAACATTTCTTTAAAGCATGTGCAACTCTTTCAGTTTTCTTGTCCTTAAAATGATCTGTGATATATTTGAAAACAAAGTTCAAGTAATTGTTTTACATTAAAGCTTGATTATGTAGAATCCAGCTTTTTGATATGGAACAAAACCCTTAACTGTAAAGCTATAGCTCAAATAACTATCAATAGATAAACATATCTAAAGGTACCTAAGACATCCTGAGATAATTTGTCCATGTGAAAACAAAGGAGCTCTCCAAAGACTAATGCACTAGAAAACGAAGACTTTTAGGAAAAATAAAAGGAAGCTTGATATGGAAAGACTACTTAGAAGCATTTAGCAAGCTATATATGGAAAGCCCAGAAGAAATCCAGGGATGAGATGATGGGTAATAGAGTATATAGTTCTAGATTGAAAGAAGAAGAAAGCTGCCATTAGTATATAGGAGGGGGAAGGGAGCAGAACTAAATTCCTACATGCCATGCAGTAGGCCCTACTTAATATTTCTAATGCCTTCAAGATAATGCAAAGGAAACAGAAAGATACAGGTTTTGGAGCCTTGGGAATAGAGGGAAGTAGTTGTCAGTCTGTTTATTGAGCAGTTGTGTTAGGCACTGTGCTAGGTGCTGTTAATATAAAGATGATTGGTCCCTCTCCAAGATCTTGATCTAGCTTGAAGACAGATAATTAGATAGGTAATAATACAGTGTAGTAAATTTAGTGATAGTAATATAACTTTATAAAGGAAGTGTCCTGGGTGGGTAAGTACTTTAGTTGTCCTAAAGAATGAGTGGAGGATATAAGAATCCGAGACTGTCAGGCTAGGCATAGGATACATGTGGACCAAAGAAGAGAGCCTTCTCCCCCTACTCCTGCCAGAATAAAGAGAATGGGAGAAAATGATCTTTAAGTGGAAAAATAAGATGACTGTTAGATGAAAATAAGAAAAATAAGATGACTGCTTAGAACATGAAGTTCTGTAAATACTATAGTCGTGGGGTGACTAGGAGGTAAGTAGAGGCTGTGAATCATGGCCAGGTAGCTACCATGTGTTCAGATACTGATTAAAATGTTAGAAACTTGGTGAATAGTGGATAAAGGAGAGGAAAAAGGGATAAGGGAGTTTCTACGTGGGGCTTCCACTTGGGCACTAGTTTTGGATATGCTGTACTGAGTTTATCCAAGGCTGATAATCGGGGACTGAAGCCTAGAGAAGCGGGGGGGCGGCGCTTCACTTGAGTCAGTGAAACCTGGAGAATTATGGCATGACCCAGGGAGTGTGTGGAGAGAGATGAGCAATTGGCAAGAGACTTAGAGAATCTTTTGGAATACCTATATGTGCAGTTGGGAAATGAAGAGAATGGTGGAAGCAAAAAGAGATATAGAAGAATGCATGATGTCAACTGTACTTTCAAGAAGTCCAGGGTTAGGTGGAGAGAGACAGTGAAATAAAAATTGTCTGTTGGGTTTAACCAATTAGGAATTCTTTGGTAAGATTGGAAACCAGATTGCTTTGCCACTTGTAATTCTGAGGCCTGCATCTGAACTTGTTTTCTTAACTGTGGAAATGGAGATAGATAACCTGTCTTGTTTATTATGAAGATAGGAGATAATATATTTAAAGTACCTAGACAGTACTTGGTACATAAATAATGTTATTTAATATAACTTACATACATGCAGCCACACTGAGCCTGGTGAATTTAAGAAATGATCTTAGCAGTTATAATCTTAATGCTTAAAAGGTAGGCCTTTACATTTAACAAAATTTTTCTCCTCATTTTTGAACAGCTAATTCACATGGTTCAAAATTCAGTTCAAAAGATCTCTCATCCCTGTGTTTCAGCCATTCAGTATGGTTCCCTCTCACTCTTCTGCTACACCAATATTACCATTTTCTTTTTGTTTTGAGATGGTGTATGCACATTGTAAAGGAATGCATGTTGTATTAACTGTTGAAAAAACAGATATCTGAAAATGACTTGTAGCAAATCAGGAAGTTATTAATGGTATATAAACTTATTCTAGCCTGTGATATCTAGGTTTGAATATCTTTAGTGTTCAAGTGCATGACAGATTAAGAGCTTTCTAAATTAAGGATATCTAAACTGAACTAGGATTTGTATGAGTGCTTCTTAGAAATAGAAGAATACTTGAACAGCTCATTTTGAGAGCAAAGAAGAGCTTTTATGAGCAGATTCAGTATATGAACTATGTATTTTTGGAGGTTAGGCCCCCGAGAATGCTGGGACACAAGACCTAGCTGATGTTAAGAACTTTATAATTTTTTAATAGTTATTTCATTAGTTACATCTTTACCTCTCTAATTTGTCCTGGAGAAAAATGTAGGATAGTATAGTGCTTAAGACATTAGCTTTGGAGTTTCCCTGAGTTCAGAGTAATAGCTCAACAACATCCAGCGAACTTCAGTCCAGAAACTTGAACTCCTTAGCTTTAGATTCCTCAGTAAAAATGAGGGTATTAATACCCACCTCACAGGAACAGTTGTGAGATTTAAATAATGACATGGTATATAAAATTCTTGGCACAGTATTTGGTACCTGTTAAATACTAGCTAAATGCTGTTTGCTAATAATTGATTTCTAGAATTCTAGAAGTAAACCCCTAGGATTGAGTTCCCACGTTTTAAAGATGTTTTAAGATACAGTATCAGTTGCTCTGTATGGAATAATACTCTTGTTTAACAGTGCTGAAGTGCTTTATCCTCTGAAGTGCTGTACCCTTGCTATGTTGACCATTTTAAAGTTGATTATGACTAGTGCTTTTAAAACACCTGAGAACATGAAGAAAATAGGAACCTAGTATTACACTATTTCCATTGAAAAACTTGAAGATTTTTATTTAACCCTTTCATCAGTCGCACGGAATGGATTCAGCAGAGGAGGATGAGGAAGAGATTGGAGGAAAACATGAACGTGACAACTCCTAGGGCAAAAGTTTTAAGGAGTACATAGGCTATTAGATATTAGATGATGCATCTTTTGCAAGACACTATTGACCGAAAATGTTTAGTCCCCTCACCCCAAGTAAGCTCCAGTGTCTCTTATGCGAGTTAGCCTAAAAGTGGCTTTATCATTGATTATGACGATAAATTTGTCAATCAGTAAAGATGAATGCATGTTTAATTCAGTTGTATATGTGCCGGTTCATTTCTGAATTCAGTTGTGTATGTATACTGAGAAGGGATAAAATGATACTGAGCTTTTAATTTCTTTAGCACTGGTTCTAAAAATTGATTTTAAATTTTTTTCTGATTACTAAAGTAGCATTTTTAATTTTACCAAGAAAAACAACAAAAATTATATTTTCTCTAATACTTTTAGGGAAACAGGTCTACTGTGATGCCCTGGCCTTGCCTGTATTTACACAGGACAAATCAGCAAAGCTTACTTGCAGTCATGGTGGGGTGCCTTGCAATTCCTGCGGGAACAAAGGGGAGAGATAAGCAGCCTTGTGAGAAACTGCACTAGGCCATTTCTCATTCTCCACTATTTCAGTTGAGCATGGGACTTTCCACTTGCCCTACCCTTTCAGATATAAAATCCACTGAGCTGCAGTTGGTTAGAATTGACTTCTTAGCTGCAGACTGATTTACAGCCGGTACTGCCTGTGATCAGTGAAAATAGGAACAAGGGGCTGACACCATGCTGATTTGTCTTTTGCTGTAAGTAAATTTATTTGGCTCATTTTCTCCTTATTGATGAAATCTGTGGAGATATGGTCCTGTTAGCCATTGTGCTTTTGCTTAGGGATGGCTTGATTACCTGACAAAAACCCTGAATGTATATCAGGTTTGTTTCACCTTTACCAAATTCCTAAGTTGGCAGATGCTAACCTAGGGCCTTATCCTGTTTTTCTTCCTTTCCACTTCGTGTGGCAAGTTTTAATTGGAACCGTTTTATACTATCCTTCCTTTGAATAGTCAGTACTGTGGTCCACTTAGCATTGCTAATTAAGAGTTGCATTGTACTGTTTTTGAAATTTTGAATATTAAGTTTCTTACCCTTTCTCTACATTTACTAATTTCAGAAGAACCAACTAGCAAAAGTATGTGAGGGGTGTGTGTATATACTTTTAAAATGATTATGAAAAGTTTACATACACAAAGGTGGAATATTATATAAGGATTTACGTACGCATCATCTGATTTAGCAGTTGTCAGCTTTACTTGTTTCATCTATAATATTTCTCTTTTTACCTTTGGATGAAATAGAGAAACAACATTTTATTGAAATGTGGTTTTCCATTAAAATCACTGTCTGATTTTCTGTAGATGCTCCTGGTGATTTTTAGCATTGGGTCTTATATCTGCTCTCTTTTATTGAGCAGCCATAGATAAAAGCTTATTGAAACTACCCTAATATTTGATTGAAAAAGAAAAGGAGCATTGTAAATCTTAGGCTTGAGCATAGTAAATCTTAGGCTTTCATATCCTTTTTTTAAAAAAAAATTAGTTTTGAGAAGGAGGTATTAAGAAACAACAGAGTCCTCAGAATGGGTATTGGAAATACCTAGGACCTTTAGGGAAAATAAGCTCTCTCTAGTAACGGCTGTCTCCTTGACAGAAAAATGTAGAGGATAAATGTAGAAACCAAAATGAATGAGAATGCTAAAGACACATTCGTGCTAGTATGTTGGCACCCGTGAATAAGTAACGGGAGTTGAGAATGAAAGCCCTTGGGTGGGAATTGAATCACCCCCAAGAATAGAGTTGAGTTAAAGTGAATTGAGATATTTCAAGGTCACTTAGGAACTGTAAGGTCTTTACCAAACAGATAAATTGAATGACTGTCTCATGTATGTCAAACAAGTCATTAAAAGATATAAAAGTTGCAGGTTTTAATCAATTTTGTGGGTTGTGAGAAAAGTTGAAGCATTAATAAATTGACCTCAGGATTTAGATACACTGCAGGAGCCTCTGAATTTATTCATTTAGCACAAATTATTGTCTCAGTGCTGGTCAGTAGAAATATAACGTGAACAGTATATACAATTTAAAATTTTCTAGTTAGCTACTAAAAAGAAACCACTGAAATTAATTTTAATATATCCTCAATCTACCCAAAATACTATCATTTTAACACCTAATCAAATAAAAATATGAGATAATTTACATTCCTTTTCTTTATACCAATCTTTAGTTCAGACTGGACACATGACTAATAGCTATTGCATATCATTGGTATAAAATGTTCAAAGTTTCAATGGTGGTACCTAGATAAATGCAAATATTTTCAGTACGGAATTTTATTTTGATTAAATAAGTTTATGATATCAAAGTGGAATTAAAATAAAACATGCTTCACTGAACTGAAAATGTATTTTTAACTTTCTACTTCCCATCTCTAAAGGAGCTTTTAATTAAAAATCAGTTAACAAAAGGAAGAAAAGGCACAGTAAAGGATATAAAGTTCAGAATCTAGGTTGGTCATAATTTCAGTAAAAGCTAAACACTGCTATTATTTCAGCAGTCTGAATCTCTTCAAGTCTGTATTTGTTCTGTCTTTGCTTAGAGGGAAGGGGGAAATTAATTCAGCCAGGCTGACTTGCCTGCTACATAATAATTTCTCCTGACTTCTCTGTAGCTTAACTCTTAGAGTGGATTGGCAAATGAGCAAATCCATGTATTTTAATAGTTTGTCCTCTCATTATGAAGTTGTTAGGAGAAGTATACTTTCTATTTCAGATTTGCTCTGTAGTTCCTAAATTAAAACTAATGAATTAGGCTATTTGTATTTATCAGTCTTTTTGTACTTAGAACATGGTAGAGAAAAAAACCAATTTTATATTTATTTGAATGTCTGTATCAGTTAACAGGTTATTATCTATCATTTCCTTAAATGTGATATGAAAACAAATTCTAAAATCATTGAATAATATCAGGCTTAATGGTTTGATAGACTTAAAACTAGTTTTGTTTAAATTCTTAGTTTTGGGCACATTTATAGCCCAGACTCAAGCCATGTATCAAAAACATTTGTACCCCCTTAATATTTTGAAGTAAAATTTAAAAAAAGTTTATTTTTTTATACTAAGTCATTTTTTTCACTGTTTGCTAGTCGGCAGCAAGAAATAGAAGAAAAACTCATTGAGGAAGAAACAGCACGAAGAGTGGAAGAATTGGTGGCAAAAAGGGTAGAGGAAGAATTGGAGAAAAGGAAGGATGAAATTGAGCGAGAAGTTCTCCGAAGGGTGGAGGAAGCCAAGCGCATCATGGAAAAGCAGTTGCTCGAAGAACTCGAGCGACAGAGACAAGCTGAGCTTGCAGCACAAAAAGCTAGAGAGGTAACGCTCGGTCGTTTGGAAAGTAGAGACAGTCCATGGCAAAACTTTCAGTGTCGGGTTGTGCCTCCTGCTCAGTTCAGAAAGAGATGGAATACAGACTATCTAATTCCTTTCTCATCTAAACTTACGTTGCTGCGAAAGTTAATTTTTTAGCCTATTCAGAAGTGCTGACTGATCCTTAAAAGTTACTTTCATAAAACATATTCAAGGATACTTTTGATTAATGGAACTGGCTTACATATTTGAGAAGTGTTTGAAACTTTTGCCATGGCTGCAGGACTTACATTCTTTTTTGGGAGGGTGGGGGGAGACAGGAAGTGGTAAAGGGAAAAGGTTAAAAATCCACCTGTGGTTATATATTCCTCTATTCTGTTTATCACTCTGTTACCTAGACTGTGAGAGGCTTTTTGCCTTCAGTCAGATTAAAAAGAGCAGGGCCTAACATTGAGTGACAGTACCTGCTTTTGATAAATAGGTTTTCTCACTCTTCTTTTTTCCCTTCTTTTATCCTTTACCCTCTCCCCCAAATCCTGCTTCAACAAAATGAACTAATTCTAGCATTCTGATCATAAGGCCCTCCATTTTCCTAATGTGTTTCAAGGAATCTTTTTAGGAAAAAATGTCCAGATTATTCATCCACTTTTTTAGTATCTACTAACAACTCCTTTTTTTCTCTAGAGAGTTATGAAGGAACAGGTTGTCCTTGTCTGGAGTCAAGCTAAACACATGATTTGTTTTATCAGCAGCTGGAGCAGAAGTTGAAAATGTCTTTCTGTGAGACAGTAATTTGCTACTGAAGCTTTATAGCTTGTTTGCACTGATTACTCCAGGATCCTAAAGCTTGGTGAAAGTCACTGAAACACTCAAGGCAGATTACTTTACAGCCCTGAGTGTCCGTCTATATAGTTTGTATAATGAATATGAATCCCATTGGTGTGTGATATAGGAAATCATAGGAAAATGTGTTTTCTTGAACTGAAATATTTGACTCAAAATATATGACTCATTGTCATTTTTCATCTTGGCATCATTGTGGACAAGTTGACATCATATTAAATTTCTTTGCTTTCCAGTAAACTTAGCTTTTAAAATGCATTTTCCCTTGTCCTGTCTTTAACTAGATGTACATGCTTATATTTATAGTGGATTTTATAGATTATAAAATTGAATGTATGAAATTTTTATATCAGTGCTTTTAATAACGAAGATATTTTTGGAGTAATGGTGCTGTCTTGTAGCGAGTTATTAATCATAGTAAGATTTTTTTCTCTTCATTTGCTTTTTGTTTCATAATAACAATTTTTTTTTTACACGGACACAACCCTCTGACAGTCTTTCCAAATATTAAAATCATTTGAATATGTATGCTGTGATCTGAACACTGCCCAAACCATCAAGCAATCTTCATATAGTTTGCATTATAAAATCTCATTAAATTCTCCAAGAAAAAATAAGTTACAGAATTTTATTTCCTGACCATGCATCCCCTGGATTCCTGAATTTCAGTTCAGATTGTAGATGACAATATAAGCTGCCTTTAGAAATCGTCAACATCTGAATGTTAAGTCCATTTTCCCCATGGAAGAAGCCCTTAGTTCCATGAAGTATGGATTACCATTTGTATTTTTCACTAACAGTAAATGTATTTTTCTTATTAATTGTTTGCCTTAGGAATGATGAATTACATTTTTTGTTCCTTCTTACCATAAACATCTGCATTCCTCAGCTCAGCCTTCCTTGTATGTTGTTTCTTTATAAATGGTTGAGCTGCTGATGCAGGTATTGCCAAGCTAACAGTACAAATCATTTTAAAGAGGAAGCTGGCGTGTATGGCAGCCGAGGAGCACACTCTGCAGGACACTGGACAAGACAGTAAATATTCAACTTTTAATGCTGATTAAAGGAGTATAGGTAAAGAATACGTAGGTATACATAATTGGTGAGACAAATATTCACTTTATTTATATTTTATATATTATTTTTTTAATTTGGTAAATACTATCCAGTTTTGTAGTTGTCCTTGTTGATTTGTGTGATATTAAAGTATTAGTTATAATTGCCAGGAAACTATCATTAGGGAGGGTTTAGTCGGTTGCTGTTTGGACTGGGAGGGATGATTTAAATTTAGTGCTAGAAACCAATTTTAGTGGCTGCACAGTTTATCATTTGTCAGACAGAAGGTAGCTATAAAGCTGCCCTGTAAGTCAGATCAAAAAAGTTCAGAGGAAGATTAGTAAATATTTATCAATAAAAATAAACATTTTATTTTTCTAACATCTTAACATGTCCTCCCCTTTAGGAGGAAGAACGTGCAAAACGTGAGGAGCTAGAGCGAATACTGGAAGAGAATAACCGAAAAATTGCAGAAGCACAAGCCAAACTGGTAAGTATAAAGCATATGTGAAAAGTGTTTTTGCGTTTTGCTTTATTTATTTATTTTCAGGTTTTGTGTTCTATAATTTGACTTATTTTTCAGGGTTCTCTCAGCCTCTTCAAAGTCTTTGAGGCAAGAGTAGAAATAAAGAGTTGACTAGATTTTTATTTTTAATCTGGAGAGAATTTGCAGTGGTTTAAAACAGATTTCCTGGGGAAATTGTAGTATTTGCTCTCTCCAGTTTTTTCTGTCTTAACCTCATTTACATTTATCCTATGTCTTAAAAAACTAACAACAACAATGAAAGCTTGGAGGTATTTAAACCAACTAATACACAGCATTTCACTTTGCATTAGTTGCTTTGTTACCAATCACTAGATAGAATAAATAGATAGTATATATTTGATAGTAAGTGTACTGGTGTAATAAATTGTATTTCCTACTTCTAAGTTATAATCTAACAGGAAATACACAGAGACTTAAGTAATTATATGATAAAGATGTAAATGAAGGTGATATAGAGCAATTTTGAAATTGCAATAAAGAAGCCAATATAAGAACATTGAGGCAATTTTTAAAAAAACAAAAACCTAATTTCTGTCACTTCTGTTTTTTCTTCTAATTATTATTTTTTTTTTTTTAGTATTCCTATGCATTTCTTGTTCTTTTTTAAGCACATGCTAGCATTTTTTAAATAGATTAAAGTTTTTAGTGTCTTGAGGGTTTTTCCATTTAAGTGTGTGAATATTTTTTGAAGTAGTCTCATTATGAGAAAGAAGAAAACTAGGATTAGGATTAAAGGACTATGGATATAAAAAATGCAGAACACAAAAGAGGCTAGTCAGGTATTATAAGGAAAAACTTTTTTTTCCCCGTGAGGATGGTATATGGGAAGGCTACCTCAAATTAAGAATATAAATCAGAGGCGGAAGGAAATTGACGTGGGGTTGGGGCCAGTTAGTAATATTTGTTACCCAGGAATGAAGGCATGACCCAGGAGGGACTCTTCGTGGTGGGGAGAACAAAGCAAGTTGTAAGCTCCAGTTATGTGATGTCAAAAAGAAATTGTGTAGCTCTGTCTGTAAATGCACAGAAAATAATCTGAGAGGGTCTAATTAAGACTGGATCCCTTTGAGAGCAGGAGTGAAGGAGGACCGTAGTTTATGTGTCCTATAGTTGATAAGAATGTAAAAAGTTAACATGGAGCAGTTAGTTTTAGAGCATGATGTTCTAAAAGATAGTGTACCCCAGATAAGAGACAATACTGGAAATATCCTAGGTAACTTAGCGTGGTACAGTGGTTTCTTAGTACATATCACTGTCCTGGTTATTGTGAAGGCAAGAATATGATTTATATTGGAAGGCCATGAATCTGCTTTCCCAAAGATAGACCTTAAAATTTACTTAGGTAGAAAAAGCAGTATAAATGTGACATGGATGAGTCATTTGTAAGATGTATTAATACATGCCTATAAATAAGATATAATAATGATTTTTTAGTGATTCTATATAAGAAAGAGAATCTCAGTGCAGGTAGGAAGAAGTAGTAAGAGGGAAATGGTAACTCTTAATTTGAGTTTTGAAGTTTGAGCTTTGGAGGGTAAATACAGTCTGGTTTGTCAGGCCTGGACATTCCAGAAGAGAAGAAAAATATGATTGATAGTTAAAACATTGAAGCAAAATTAACAAGCAGATAGAACTAGAATTTCCTATTAGGATAGCTATGGTGAGTTCAGTTTGTGGGTGTTCTAGAATCTCCTCAACTTGATACGCTCTGCCAAGATGTTGACCCCTTCTGACCTTGGGGTGGCTAGGGATATCTTGGCCTCCTCACATCCCTCTGACACCCTTCTTTGTTTACCCATAAAAATAAAACTTTTGATCGGTTATTACTGGGAAAAGATTGGTAAACATCTGGAGTGGTACTTCTGAAAGGGTAGCAGTAAGTGGGCAGTTTTTGTCTTTTAATCCTAGTTTATCAGATGTTAGAGCTACTTTTGTAAAATACAGTTGAGATTAATTACTAGAAAAATGAGGTCAAATTGCTATAAAAGTTTCTAAACACTCATTCTTGGTCTGTACTTTGGATCAATTCGGATTGGCAGTCTGCAAACTCACTTGTCTCAGGGCCACACGTAACACTATCACTGCGTGAGGGCACACAGATTTTGGTTTGATCTGATAGACTGTAGGGAGTGACTATTGTGATGGCATGTTGATAAACTTCAGTGAAAAGATGTCTTAGGGAAAAAGAGGCTTTCTAAAAGAAAATTTGGTAAGAATTTGAATGTATTTAATGCATTTGCTTAGTGTCTCATTTGCTTACTGTTTTCACAAAGTCAGATGCATAGGTAATGGTTGATGCTGGGGAAAAGTTTTATTTGCTTCTATTGTTAGTCACAGGCTGGCAGGCATGATATTATTGGTGTAAGGTGAGACAAAAAATGTCATTGTGCAAGATGACAAGACACACCTTGAGGTTTCTTTCATTTTTTTTGCCCTTTTCCCTCTTTGTCTCAATTTTGGGCACTGATCTTTAATCTTTATACATGTTTATTGGGAAATATTATATAAAATATATTGAAAGTCCTATGAAAATATTAGTTATTTGAGAAAGGAAGGGAGATGTAACAATGTTGTAGATAACATGGGACTTTCCTGGATATATCAGTCGTGGTAGTTTATCTTGTTGCACTAGTAATTGTTTGCTTCCTGACATAGTAAGTATGCTAGAAATGTGGACAGTTATTGTTATTTATGCCATAGAAAGCAAGAAGAATGGGAAGCATCTAGCCTCTAGAAAGTGAGGGAAGAGAAAGGGTGGCCAAACATTACCATTCAGAAAAGCAAAAAAAAAAAAAAAAAAGTAGACAAGGCATTAAGTGCTCTTGAATAATTTGATGTATTAATTGTGGAAACAAGGACAACACCATAAAAAATTAGCTAATACTATGGAAATACTTGGTAAGTGGTGTGGGTGCATGAGATAATTGACGTAATTACCCTGGGGGGGCTGGGAAACCTTCCCAGGGGCATTTCTTTGCTTCTCTACAGAGATTGGAATTTGTCAGGAATTTGTTAAAACTACTTTTCATTCAACTTGTGTAAATAGTCTTTTATGTCTCTCACTTTTTTTTTTAATTGGGGAGTTGGTCTTCTTTATTGATTTGTAAGAGATCATTGTATTATTTTTTTCATGGTTATAATATTTAAGAAATCTCCCTTATCCCTTCCCCATTCCAGGATACTTTCTTTACCAACCTGTCTTTTCTATAGTCTGCTTTCCACACAAACTTTTTAGCGTACATCATGTTGATATACTCCTGCTTCTACCACTATTTACTGAAACAAATACTTTCACATGCTTGCCGATGTTCTATTCTGCTTCCCAAAAGGCCTTTGCCCTGTTTCATTTCCTTACTATTGTCCACCTTCCTAATTCAATTCCACATTGTATATCAGGATATTTGGTTTGGCCACAAGAAGACAAAGTATTAATCAATACGTACTTGATTTGTGATGTCAAACAAGAATTGATCCAGATGTGGCTTGAGTTAGCTTTTTGGCAGATTGGTTCTTAGTTGTTAGTACCAGTAACACACAAGTATCTTCAAATATTTCAAGGGTAGATAGTTAATACAATGGAGATTTTAATTTTCTTTTGTTAAAAATAGCACTTAAAATTTTCGAAGTCTCCACAGCTTTTTTTAATGATGTGCTTGGTGAATCCCAGATATTATTCTGAAATTAATGTGAATTTTACTTAGAAAAGGAAGCAGACTAAAAAAGGATGACAGGTATTACTGTGGAGTAAAATATTCTTCTAGGACGTTGTGTCAGCAAGGAGAAAAACCCTCAACCAATCACCTGGTAAAGATTGTGGTAAAACACAAAGAATAGAACTTGGTTAATCTGTGTGTAAACACGTAAAATATAATAAGAGTCAGACTGACAATTTCTAATAAAATTATAAATAACTTGGTCAGAAGAAGGACAAATTAATTTTGACTGGTGGGTGGCAGAACGAGTTCTTCAACGTTTTAAAGTATTTGCAAATTATAAGTTCTAAATATACAGATCTCTTTAATATTGCAATAGTTTTCTCCTCACCCTTTGCCAAGTTCATCATACTATACCACTCTGTACCTCACCGGTTTGAGAGAGGAAAATACAGTGCCATGTTTGAAAGTTGCTTATATATGAAATGTGTTCCACATACTTAAGTTTGAAATAAATTAAGAGATAGCTCTGAAGAGTTCTTAGAAAAATGTAAGCAAGGATTTTTTTTTAATGAGTTTCTGTGATAAGCTGAAAAATCCTCTCCACCCCCCCCAGTATACCTATGTTTTAATGCCTGTATCTGGACATACTCTATATGGCAAAAAGGTGAGGGGAACCTTTGCAGATGTGACTAAATTAAGTATCTTGCAGTGGGGAATTTATCCTGGATTATCTGATTGGCCTTAAATGCCATCACATGTATCCTGTAAGAGGGAGGCAGAGGGAATTTTTACCACATGACAGAGAAGACGCTGAAGTAAAGACAGAGCAGAGAGAGATTTGAATATGTTGGCTTCGAAGAGTGGAGTGATATAGTCCAAAGCCAAGGAATCGTGGCAGCAACCAGAAGCTGAAGGAGTCAAGGAATGGACTTCCTCCTAAAATCTCCAAAGGGAGCATCTTTTGACTCAGTGGTACCGATTTCAGACTTTGGCCTCCAGAATAAATTTCTGTTGTTTTCAGCATCTAGTTTGTGGTAATTCATTACCTTAAAATGTAGAAGTGGTTTTGGAATTGGATAGTGGGTAGAGGCTTGAAGAATTTTGAGGCATGTGATAGAAAACACATACATTGCTTTAGAAAGACTATTGGCAAAAATATGGACTTTAAAGGTGCTTCTGGTTAGGGCTGAGAAGCAAATTAAGAATGTGTTGGAAACTGGAGAAAAAGAGGTCCTTTTTATATAGTGATGGAAAACCTGGATGAATTGTGCCCTTCAGTGATTTGGAAGGAAGGCAGAACTTATGAGAGCTTAACTTATTTAGCTAAGAAGAATTCTAAGTAAATTTTTGAAAGTGTAGCCTGGTTTCTTCTTGCTGTTTGTAATAAAATGGCAAGAAGAGTGAAATTGAAGAATGAACTTGTAAGCATAAAAGGAACCAGCATTTGGTGTTAGGAAAGTCTCAGCTTATCCAGATTGCACAAGATATTCACTCTTAGAAAAAACTTAGTCTAGAAGGAAGGCCAAGGGTGTGGCTAGACAACTTTGCTAGAGCTGAAGAGACTGCTTGTAATTCAGGTTTCTCAGCCATCTCAGGAAAAGCCAGGAATGGATGAGATTATCTAGGAAAGATCTGTGGAGGGCCCTCTCACCTAATGATGTGACGTATGTGAGGGACCTCCAAGGTTTCTGAAGATGTTATATCAACAGAAACACCACCAACTAGGAGAGAAGATAGGATGAAGGAAGGCTATCACACTCCCAGCAGAATCCACAGATATAGGAAAAGGTCACATGAAGACAGAGATTTGAGGATGTTAGCCTTGAAGATTGGAGTGATGTGTCCGCAAGCTAAGAAACCCTGGCAGCCACCAGAAGCTGGAAGAGGCAAGGAACAGATTCTCCTCTAGAGCCTCAGAAGGAATGTGTCCCTGCCAACCCCTTGATTTTGTTCTAGTGATACTGATTTTGAACTTCCTGCCTCCACAATAACTTTCTGTTTTAGATTATCCAGTTGTGGGAATTTGTTGCAGTGGCCATAGGAAATTAACACTGTTGGAAAAAGAGTAGGGCGTCTTACAGTAGGGTGAGCATATGTAAGTTGAAATGACATAGTACTTAGAATAGCTAATAGTGTGTTGTGTGCACACATTTTAAATGAGAAAAATAATGGCACCAAATGTAAATGTTAAATATTTTAATTTGAAATGGTGGAGAAGTCAGGTAAGGATTTTCAGTGAATGAGAAGTGGTTCCTGATTGTTAAGATAAAAAAAAGCTGGTTTAAAACCATGGGCTGGGCGCGGTGGCTCACGCCTGTAATCCTAGCTCTCTGGGAGGCCGAGGCGGGCGGATTGTTTGAGCTCAGGAGTTCGAAACCAGCCTGAG
>NW_012136636.1:3313287-3322654 GCF_000956105.1 Propithecus coquereli | reverse complement strand
GGGCAACACAGTGAGACTCTGTCTCAAAAAAAAAAAAAAAAAAAACCTATGTTAATGTATTTGGGGCAGTAATTTTTAAAGTAACTTTCTGGACATTTAGTGAGTATTGACATTGTGTAGGGTGGCTTGTAGGACAGAAACTGGAAAAAAGAAGCCACTAAAGACCAAAGGATGGGGCCTTGAATCAGTAAAGTGGCAGTTCTTAGAAACTGTAAAGAAAGAATTGACAAACTTGATGAGTGAAGGGATATGTAGAGGGAGGAAATGGAAAAAGAGTCTGACCTTCCTGATGTAATCGCTCCTAATGAGCTAACACAAGGAGTCAGGAAGCATGTAAGGAAAACTTAAGCACACAACAGGGAGTGAATGACCAAGACAAAAGAACTGACCCAGAGAAAGAATTTATTTAGGGTACAGAAGATAAAAAGAGCCTCATCTATTAATAGATAGTACAGTTTTTTGGTGAAATTTTGTAACATGAAGTATAAAGAAAATCCTGAAGGCTTTCGATTTCTCTTGACAGTATTATACAGCAGTCTCTCCAGAGCTCTTAGGCAGTGATTTTTGTACATAATATTCCATACCAAGCTCAACTTCAGTCAGTTTCTTCTTGAAGCAATTATCTTCACTTTAGGTAATATGGAATCTTAGGGGATATTATCTAAGGTTGAAGTTTCAAAAATATTTAAAAGTTTACAGAGGTAGCAAAAAGGGAATTGAGAAGAAAAGGGCATAGGAGTGGGCAATGATGGGAATTCTCTTTAGATGGTAGTTTGATAGCTAGTAATAGCCCATAACAATAGATTTGGCACATTATACACCCTAAGGAGGGGGAACTATCAGAATATCTAAATTGCCATGGGAATGAATGAAGGGGAATCATTGTGTTTTACCCTTCTGTGTGTTTTTTTAACCTTGTACATAAATAACCTTTCAGAAAATTTTATTAATACAGTTTGCTAAGGGTCATCAAATTGTCTTTTAATATTTTCTTATTAGTTATCTGAAGTGGAGTATACATTATAAAAAATTGTAGAGAGAAAGATGAATCAAGGGATTAAAATTACAAATGACAGAATGGATCAGGATGTGTGTCTTAGAAGGTTTAAAATGTAGAAATCCACATTTCTGAGTAGTGGCATTTCTAATTGTGCTATTTTTCATTCATTCCTATGATTACTCTTGACAAGAAGTATTTCTATCTTTGGATTTTTAAAATTTTACATTTTGTATGTATATTTCAAGTAGAGAGTAAATTTCAGTATCCCTGTTTGCTAAAGGAACTGTTGCTAAGGACCACCATAATTACATTTATAGAGAGTATAAGAAGGAGAATTTTGGGAATGTAATTTTTATAAAATCTACAGACCTACGGACCCCAACACTTCTTGGACTTCTTGGGAAGTCCAGGACCATGGTGCTGCATCTGGTGAGGGTCTTTCCATTGTGGAAGGCATCACATGGTGAGCGTGCTAGGGGAGAGAGGGCATGAGAGAGAAAAATGGTGGCCAAACTAATCTTTTTTATCTAGAGCCCACTCCCATAATACCTAACCCAGTCTCCACTTCAGATAACAGCATTAATCCATTTATGAGGGTGGACCCCTCATGGCCTAATTGCCTCTTAAAAGCCCCACCTCTTAATACTGTTACAGTGGCAATTAAGTTTCCAACTCATGAAGTTTGGGGGACTTAACTCAAACCATACCAATGCTATCACACTTTTGAATTTTGTCAGTCTGAAAGAGTAAAAAGTGGTATCTGTGTAATTAGAATCTCTTTGGGGTTGAGGTTGTGATGTTCTACCTTACGTCCTTTCACCGTCACTCCCAAAGGTTCTAGTGTGCTTTCCAAGGGGAAAAGTGAGTTCTGAGTGTTTATATTGATTACGAAGCATGTACACACACACAAAAAATCTTTACTACACTTTGATTCACTTGCACACACTAAGCTCTTACTCCAAATGTGTGATAATTATAATCTATTAAAACTGTGAATAAAGTAATTGGCATGAATTCACTAAAGATGCTTAGAAGCAGATAATTCTGTTTGTTACAATTATTAGTGACATTTTAGGAGAGTAACGGATTCTGATGTACAGGTAGGATTTCAGTAGGAGAAAAGTAGCATGAGCAAAGGAGGGAGATCAAGATAGCAAGGATAATTTAAACGAATAGTAGGAACAGAGTTGGAGCTAGATAATAGAAAGTCTCAAGTTTTATAGGAGCGTGCTAATTTAGGAAGTTAAGCTGTATTCTGTGGACGGTGGAAGTCATTAGAAATCTGAGGGCAAGAGAGAACAATGGTCAAGAAAGGTGAGTCTAGCAGTATGTATAGGATGGATTAAAGGACACACTGGAAACAGGGACACCATTTTAGGTGTACAAGAGATGTGTGGCACTAAACTGGTATGATGGCAATAGAAATGAAAATTAACTCTAACTCTAGACAGAATATAAAAGAATAATTAACAACTTGATGACTTTTTTGTTGTTTCAGGGAAAAAGGGAGACAAAATTTGGGCACCAAGATTGAGAAAGCCTGTTCTTACCCTTGAATTTTTAATCTGTTACCACAAGTAGTCGTTCTTTCTCCCTCTATCTGATGTTGATCTTAAAAATTTCACTGCATCCTTTGAGCTGCCTACCTATTGCCATTCAAAGTCAAATTTTAGGTCTGACTACATAGAAAGGGCAGATTTACTTTAAAGATGGGGTGGAAGAATTTAAATCTTGGAACATGTTGAATTTTGAAGGGACCCCTAGATCTCCCAGGTGGATGTGTCCAGGGACCAGCTATAAATGTAACATAGGGAAAAGGTCTGAGAGAGATGTATTTCAGCTCTGTTGGATTTTCCACCTTCCCCAGCCAACAGTCTACCCCATGTTGCTGTCTTAAACCTCTTTACACCGTTCCCTTTTTAAATTTAAAACATTTCATGTTGCATACCAGACTCCATTACTTTTCACATCTTCTTGTGTTGTAATCTAGCCACATTGCATTTTACTGAACAAAAATAACCAGTGGAAACAAAAGAAGTAATCAGGTGGAAAACCTTAGTGTTTGTATTAGAGAATATGTGGGGGGGTGGAGGGGGAGAACATTTTTAAAAGACTTAGTGAACAGAGAATTTATTCAAATAAAGAGGTCACTGAATTTATTGCTAGTTTTTGACCATGTAGAAAATAATTTTAGTAGAATAATGGAGATGGAAGCAATGACCTAAAATTTGACTTTGAATTGGGAATAGGTAGGCAGCTCAAAGGATGTAGTGAAATTTTTGTAAGATCATGGTCACACAGAGGGAAAAAAAAGAACAACTTGTGGAAACAGATTAAAAATTCAAGGGTTGAAACAAGCTTTCTCAACCTTGGCACTGGTAACATTTGGTGTTGGATCATTCCTTGTTGCGGGGCTATCTTCTGCATCGTAGGTTGTCTACCATTGTCCCCGTCCTCTACCTTCTTCCCACTAGATGCCAGGAGCCATCCCCAGTTGTAACAACTAGAATCATTTCCACACATTGCCTAACGTCCCTTGGGGGGAGAAGGGTAAAATTGTACCTGGTTGAGAATTGAGGATGGTAGGTATTCTATCTCTGGGAGGCAAGAAGGAGAGACTTCATGAGAATGGCGTAAGTTTTTTTGGTGAAGAGGGGAGATCTTCTCTAGAAGAATGCAGGAATGAAATTGGTTGCTTGAGACTAAAGGAGTTGGTTATACCAGTCTCCATTTGAAATTAGATAGCATTTTGTAGTTAGCCAGATCAGAATGTTTTCTAATTTTTTCTTAGAATGAAGTCTATAGTGTTTCTTGTTTATTGACAATATATTATGGCCCCAGTGGGGCTTTTTTCTATAATTTTTGTATGCCTTTCTAACTATAAATATAGTAACTGGTAGATAACATACTCTTTGAATAAATCCATGCCTTGGTTTGTAATTGAGAGTCTCTTAATCTGATGCACTGAAGGTTTGGGTAAAGATAGGTATAGAACAAAATCTGCACTGATTTCAGGACATGCTTTGTAGAAATTTCTTCCCATTTCTAAAATGTCTAAGTGCTTTCCTGTAATTTGTTCATTTATTTTTCTTAAAAGATGAAATATAAAAAATGTGAAAATAATTAATAGAGTTCTTTTCTAATTTACTCAATCCCTTCTATTACCATATAACCTTACGCAAGTTTTATGAAATGTGCTATATCATATGTTCACCTTGATTGTAAATTCTCACCTGATATTCCAGATACTACTAATAGAAGACATAGAATACATAGAAAGTCCTAATTTTTATTACCCTTGTTTGCGTTTGCATTTTTTTAAATTTTATTTTCTTATCGATACATGATGTACATATTTTCAGGGCACACGATAATTTAATACATTCATATAATTAATTTTTAATTTTCAGGCTGAAGAACAGTTGAGAATTGTTGAAGAACAAAGAAAGATTCATGAGGAAAGGATGAAACTAGAACAAGAGCGACAACGTCAACAAAAAGAAGAACAAAAAATTATCCTGGGCAAGGGGAAGTCCAGGCCTAAACTGTCCTTCTCATTAAAAACCCAGGATTAAATTGCAAACTCTGAACTTTTTACAAAGAAAAATGGAAAAACTTTGTATGGTAGCTTCATGTTGAAGTGGTTTTTTTGTTTTGTTTTGTTTTGTTTTGTTTTTTTAATTTGTAAAATCTGGAAAGTTAGCTTGTTCTAATAGGGGCTATGCTCTGCAATTCTCTTTTTTTTTTTTCCCCCCTTAACTTCCATTAAGTCAAATCCTTATCAGATCATTGTTGTCTTCTAAAAAGTGATATATTTTTCACCTGTTTGGATTCTGTATTAGTGGTCTGAAGAAGAGCAGATCACTTAATAAACTATGGGTGGTCTGATAAGGTTTTTACTGACCCACTGACTTCAGAGTTATACTCTGTTTACTACATCATATTGCTGGTTTTGCTTTTTGTTTTTTTATATATTTATAAACAAAGGAAAAGTTGGTGATTGCATTGGAAAATTCCCAGGGTATTACTGGACCTATGTGGTGTATTGTTAAACCAGTGTCCTTGTGATACTGTTGCTCTTGATGTTCCTGATACAGGTAAGGAAACCATTGGTCAACTCTGATACAAAATATATATATATACAGTTCAGTATTGTCTCTGTTCAGTTTGTTTTTATTTCATTGACAAAATCAAACCAGCATTCCCCATTGTGTAAATAAATGATTTTGCTGAATAAAGTAAAGTCTTAAATTCATATGTTTAAGCAATTTTTTTTAAAGTTATGTTAAGTCTTAAAGAGGGTGGTTTTCTTTTGAAATTTTAGAAGTCTTGGAACTATGCTATATTTCCTCTCGTTTATACTTTTAACATAGGGTTTATATGTACACTAAATATACTTGTGAATTAGTATTTAATGGCTATTTTTACAAATATCAACTTTAAGCTGATAGAGCAATTATGACATCAGTATTACTGTTAAGACAGTCTGACAACACTCAGAATTCTCAAACCTGTGCCTCTGTTTTAGGATATAAGTATTATCACCACAAGTTTTACTTAATAAAAACTAGGAAAATGCTTTTAAAAATTTATGGAATTTTAGCTCATTTTCAAAGTGGGCCATCAGAAAGAACTTAGCTTTATACTTTCAAAAAAGGTGAAGATAGTCAAATCATCTTCAGTGTAGTGTACTTGCACGTTTATTTTTGGGACAAACACATTTAAATTTTTATAAGTTTTTTTGCATGTGGAATCTTATGGATGACCTTTGTTTCATACACTAGAATCTGCCTCATTTATCCTCACATGTGTTTGTTGTAAGTCTACTGGTATTAAAGCATTAATTCAAGAAAACGATATGGATATAAAAATGCTACCTGAGATGCATAAACATGTCATCAAGTAGAGAAGATCTTCCCCAATATTTTTGAAACAGTTTGATTATTCTTTAAAATTTGAAAACATTTAAGTTAATGAGATGACTAAATGGTAGATTATTTTGTGTGTGCATGTTAAGAAAAATGCTGTTGCTTTAGTTTTGAGCTCTTTAATAGAGTCTAATTGTGGTAAGGAATAATACAATCAGTTTAAATATCTTTAAAGAGAAATTTAAATAGGCATGAACTGTAGTGAGAACTTTTAGTAAACATGATACCTGTTACTCTAAAATCATTCATTTTACTAAAGTATATAGGTTGTCTACACATCTTTTTTTATCTCTAAATATAGGTTAGCTCTAATTTCATGACTCTTACACTTTTTTCAATGTAACCTTTTTTTGTGCAGATTCATTGTTTCTAAGTTCTGTGTTCAAGTTTTTAGAAATGTTTATTTAAAAATTGTTTTGCTATACAAGTGTTCTAAACATTGTATCTAAAGAGAGTAACCTGGACTTCAAATATTTGAAATCAGTTTATGTGAGCCTTTTAATTTTTTAAAAATTTCTTGCTGCCACTTATGGTATGAAGTCACAGTAAGTTGCTTAATAACATATTACAGCATCTGCTTGGAGACTCACATAAGATATTGAAATTGTTCCTGTGCTTGGTAACTGACTGTTACTCTCTGCCAGGCTACAGAAAAGAGGATGTAATTGTTAATATTATACACCCCCAGTCTTTTCTGTGCTGCAACAATGTAGTAATTTGTTTTCTTTGTTTCCACTGCCTTTGTGTATATATTATTATATAAAAGTTAAAATTTTCTCCCAATCTATTAGCAGTTAAAATGTTCCCTAATTTATTAAATATGCCTTTATTCATACTTTGTTTTTTTAGGTTATTCTTAATGCATTACAGAATTAACTAATGACTTTGTTTATTTTTATGACAGTATTTAAAGTATGTAGTTATTGCCATTTATATTGTGGAGTTTGCAGAATTATCAATTGTATAATACAAACTAAACCTTTAAATTAGCTTGGTGTGAGGACTCTTCAATGCTTTAAATAGGGGAAGGGGTTTGTAGTTGAAGATTTACTTCTTCAGTTTCCCTTTGAAGATGTAGCAAATTAGGCTGTTTCTGTCCTCAGTTTCTCTTTAGTCATTCATTTGTGCTCGTATGTGTCCATAGCTTTTTTTTGGTAACTCTGCCTTTCCTAGATGAAGCAGTATCTTAAGCATTTTCAATAGTTTGTATTTTTTTAATTTTCTGAATTAAAATAATCAGAATCCTGGCTTCTTGAATTCTACATATCATTTCTAATGCCTCATTTTATATTAAAAGTCTCTCAGTTTGCCACTTAACTGACATTTCTCCATAGCTATCACTATTAGTTAATTTTTGAGACTATCTACTCCCTCCAGGAGAGTCTTGTGAACACTCAAATACTAGAGTGTTATTAATTAGTGAAAAGACCTGAAAGGACTACTGAAGGTAAAAGGCCTCAATCTAGAAGTCTAGGATGGGTGTCGAAGCACAAGCAATAGTTCCTACTTTTTCATTTGTGGAATTGCCACTTAATAGTGGTCTTGATTCCTTCACTATTGCCTGTATTATTTGTAATGTTTTTTGTTTACTCTAGTGGTGTTTTTTTAAACATCCAGCTGTCCATGATGACGGAGGAGCTAATGGTGCAGTAATCTAGAAGATTTGCATTTGCTGATACATTGCACGATACATCTTGTAGCAGATGTGCCATTGCTTGCTTAAGATAGATTGTATTACCTATTCTGTTATATATTTTGTGTATTTTACCGATTTGGTACTGGGAAACAATGGAAGGGGGGATGCAAAAGATTCGATATAAACTTAGGGTGTTTTATATTTTTGTACTAGCTTCCTCTTACCCCACAAAGTATTTCTTTGGAACTTTGGTTTTACAAAGTAATACAAATCACAATGCTTGTTTTTTACATCTTTTTATGTGCCCTGCAAATCTGGTGAAGTGTTTTTATACCTAAATCATTCTTGGGTATATAAATTACATAAACACTTCATTGGAAGTCATACTTGAAGATTGCTCTTTTCCTGAACTTCCAATGGTTGAACAGAGGATGTTGGACAGTTGTATTTTTTATACCTTTTAAAAAAAATCTATGATGTTAAAGAGTAATATCTTCAGTGATCCAGCAGTTTCACTGTCCCTCAGAGTGTGTGTTTCTAATACTGTCAGTTTATTTTTTAAGGTTGGCACAACTGTTAATCACCAAATCCATATTTGTTAGGGTTAGAATAAAATGAGTTTAACGTATACGTTAGGATGATTGTTTTATTATTTTCTAGGCTTTCACTATGGATTAAATGACAAGTTAAAATAAGGAGTTAATGAAGGAATTAGAGTTGGTTTTAAGTGCTGTTGAACCTCCTTATTGTCAAGTAGTATGAGAGGGCAAAAAATGGTTTTATAGACCCAGGAGATCTGTCATTCTCCTTAGGACTATCAGTAATTTTTCTTATATATAAGAAAAAAACATTTAAATTTTTTAATGTTCACACACAGCACATCTCTATCAAATCAGTGCATAAAAGGGATATCTTGTTTAGAGAGGTAAAAGTATTAGAATGAGTGTTACAATCAAAATAGTGCACAGCTAACTGTTACCTACTCCTTTGTTTCCACCAACTATGTAATCCAGTTTGGAATGATGAGTGGAGTTTGGTCCTCGAAGACCTCTTGGTTTGTAAATAAGGAAATGAGCTTTTATGCCAGGTGCCCAAGCTCTTTGGAGCCATTCCTATATTCTTTGCATGTGTGCTGTTTTTGCATTAATGCTGAAAAGGAAATGATAGGTTGAGTTAGAGATTTAAATGACTGCAAGTTGGAAATAGAGTACTTTGCTTCCGTAAGGAATACGTTGTTACAGTTTAGAAAGTATGAGTTGTCACTCAACTTCCCAAAGGGAGAAGTGATTCTCTTTTGACCGAGTCTGATGTAATAGTTTTGCTGCCAAACAAATAAGTAGGCTGTAATATAAACTGCTTCAGTGTGTAATCTGAATTTTCAAAGCAGGTAGATGGAGGAGGAGTGTATGGCAAAGTTGATTTTAAGAAAGGGTTTTGTTTTATTCAGAAAGATCTTCCCCTTAGGGATACATTGGGCAAATGTGATTTGCTGAAAAGTTCTAAATACTTCGGTGACGTGTATGAAATAAACAGCATACAATGCCATGAAACAAAGTATATGATTTCAGGAGAGACTTACAGCTGCATAGAAAGTTCATTCATTGCTTGGACAACACTTACAACACATCAAATTCAGAGATTTTTCTGTAATGTTACATTTAGATAAAAAAATTTTTTTGTAGAAGTTATGTTACATGTCATTTGAAATGTGTCTTAGAATTGATGGAATACTGTAGAAGGATTGTATAGGAAACAATCAGGTCTAAAGACCAAAACATGCCTAGGAATTCAAAGGGGCAGGGA
>NW_012136636.1:3284614-3313237 GCF_000956105.1 Propithecus coquereli | reverse complement strand
GGGTGGTGGAATGGCACTTTTTAAAGCTGTAATTATCCGACTTTTATATTTGGGCACCTAATTCTACATTTATTCAACTTCATAGTAAGTTTTATAATTGACTACAATATATTTTTGAAATTGCCAAATCTTCATTAGTTTGACTTTTAGAAAATTTCTCTTTAACTCTAGAAAACTGAAGTAACTTATGCTGAAATAAAAACTCAGTTTTTGATGTGGGGTTAAATTCATTCTGGTAAAATTATATATTTTCAAAGATAAGTTTTTCCAAGAATTTAATTGTAAAATGAAGTCCAAATACAAAAAGGTATTACATTGATATGATTGGTTCTTGGTTTGTTGTCCTTTCAAATTTTTACTGTGTACATGCCAATCTGTTCGGCGTATGTATACAATAGTAGATACAAGTGGCTTGAGTTGATGCTTTTATTTAACAAAATACTATCTAAACAGTAGTGTAGTCGAACATTGATATATCGAAATTGTTTGCTGTTGCTGATGGTTTTCACATAGTCTCTACATCAAATCTATACAGAAAGTAAGTTGTATATTCCCACACTTTAAAGCTATACCATAGAAATCTTCATGTTGGATTTTTTTTTTGTTATATATGCACATTGTTTTTAAAAGGAAATTATTTATAAATGTATATTTACAATTTTCCCAAAGTGAAATGCTTTGGATGTGATAATATCTGATTCACTGGAAATGTTATTTTTGGAAGCTGTGTTATTTTCAGACAATGCAAATTTCCTGTATTTCCTGTAGTTTACTCGGAGAAGAGGATGTAGTGAGCTAAGAGGTCACAACTTAAGTTTCACAATATAAATTTGCTAAACATGAAAGGTGCTGAGATAGTGTTTGTTCTTTTAAGCTAACTTCATATTTGATTGCAATGAATTTCTTAAGTGATTTCTTTAGGCATATTAAAAACCAGTCCTTTTTTTACGAAGTTACAGGTCATAGTGCATGTCCCTTTTTTTAATCTTTCCTAGGAATCTGTTAAGTTTAAATCTGCCCTATTTGAGCCCTTTTTAAAAAATTCAAGTTTAATTCTTGGAATGGCTGGGTGAAAGAATAATAAAAATAGATATAAAAAATAAAATTCAAGTTTAAGCCTTATTTAAAACTATTAATAGTAGTTACAAAAAATAAAGTTTTCTGTTCTCTTAAGGATCCATTTGGAGGAGTGTATTCAGTACCAGGAATGCTTCAATGTTTTCTGTCTTAAACGAGTCTTTACAAAATTTTCACACTCTAGTTGATACATACATTAACTTAAAGATGTTTCAAAAAAATACACCATAAAAATCTTTAGAAATTTTTATGAAGAAAAGTGAAGGAAAAACAAGTGTCTAAAGTAGGTGTTTTGCCATATATATTTTCTCTTTTTAATTTAGTGGATAATTGGGTTAAAAAAATATAATTTGTGGGAACATCGTTGCGTTTGAAACAAAAATTCTGGTGTAGACAGTATTAAAGGAAAAAAATGTGGGCATACAACTTTTTTTGTTTATTTTTGAAACTGAATTGTACATTTGTACTCTGCCTTATTTCTCCCTGCTGTTGGACATTTTGAAAGACTTTCTGACTTGATTAGATTCTGCTGGATACTGGATCCGGGTAGGTAGACCATTGTGCTCTCGAGATGCAGAGAAGTAAAACTGGTCGCTGGTGGGCGCTGTGGGTCCATGGAAGTCATTGATGTGGTTGCTGGAGCTCGTCAAAGCTGTTCTTTGGACAAGCACTTAACTGGGAAAGTAATGAATTCCTGCCACCTCTGCATTTGGGTCTTTAGACACTGAGTAAGACGCACATTGACTTTTACATCACACCCGGACATATGTACCCGTCACTCCCTAAATTCCCGGTCACCTTGGGAAGCGTGAGTATCTCCAGGAGGCCAATTAGTAAGAAAGTCCCCGCGGGCGTGTGCGTGCCGGCGACGTTTGCAGGGAAGGCTTGGGAGGTGCTGCTTTCCCAGGAAGTGAGGAGCGGAAGAGACGCCCGGGAAGAAAGTGTGGAGAGAGTGGAGGGCGAAGACGTTCACGCCCTAATTATCAGCTGCAAATTCCGGCGCAGCGTCCCCTGGAGTCGTTTTGCATTTCCCAGCCCTATTGACTTAATTCGAGCCGGAGTTGATTGTTTGGTTCCAAAATTCAGTGAGAAACCTTCGCTAAGAGGCTTCGCGAGAAACAGCGAAGGGAGCCGGGGACTCGATGGGTGCGTGTATGATGTGTAAGTTAGTCCTATAAAGAGGGAAACATTTCGTTTTAAGAAGGAAAACCCAAAAGGAAACCCACTGCTTGGACTCTGCACAAGTCTGGGTTATCTGTTAAAGTTGGGACACTTGCTGGGCAACGAAGGCGCTGCCGAGCGCGGAGACACGGGCAGGCGGGCGCGGGGACAGGTGGCCCGTCGTGGTCGCCCACTCCACACTTGGCCGTCCCTATTTCAACGTCTCCACAACGTCCGGGAGGCCTCCCGCTGCGGCACCCGGGGCGCCCTGTGCACACACCGGGTCACTTCTCCCTCCCCGGCGGCGGCTCAGCTGCGCAGCGCTCCGAGCCGGGGGCGGGACTCACCTGTCAGCCTGAGCCCCGCCTCGCGGCGCCCAGGGTCGGGCGGAGGCGGCAGACGGACGGGGCAGCTGCCCAATTAGCGTGCGGCTGCCGCGCTGCGGGCCAATGGGCTTCGCGTTTCGGGGCGGGGCCCCGCGTTTATAGCGCTCTGACAGCGCGCTGGCCGCGCGGACTCTTCTCGGCGGGGACGGCGGCGCCGGCCGGAGCGGAGAGCTGCGCGCAGAGTCGGTCCCGGCGCCCTCCCCGCACACAAAGGCCCGCGCGCATCCGGCGCCCGCGGCTGGGACTGAGCTCCCTCCTGATTGCTCCGTGAGCGGGGAGCCGCGAGGACTGAGGAGGCTCCTGCGCGCCCGGAGGCACCTTTCTCCGCTCCGCGCTCCGGGACATGGAACCGCGCCGACGCGGCGCCCGCGCGCACGGGCCGCTGCCCGCTCCACTGGATTTATAGTCAGAGGCGGCCCCGCTCGGGGCGCAGCGCCCGCCGCCCCACGCCGAGTCGTCTCTCCGCTTCGGGCCTTTGTGTCCCGGCCCCGCTCCCTCCCTAACCGCCCCGCGCCCGCCCGCCTGCCGGCCCGCCGCGGCTGGCCCGGCACCCTGGAGCCGCACGGGAGCCGGCCGTCCGAGCTGCGTCCGGCGCGGCGCCCCGGAGCTCCGAGTCCGCCGCGCCGCCGCGCCCAGCGCAGGCAATCCCGCTCCGCACCCTGAGGGCCCGGGAGGGCGAGCGCAACTGGCCTCCGCGACCCCTGGAGCTGCTTGGCGCGCCCCAAAGCTGTCTGCGGGCGCCTGCAGCCTTACCCCTTGGTCTGCCCGAGGATTGCGGCTCCCGGCCCGCGTCCTGTCCCTCTGCGGCCCGGAGTGCGCGGAGCTGGGAGTGGCTTAGCCATGGCCGTGAGGAGGGACTCCTTGTGGAAGTACTGCTGGGGAGTTTTGATGGTTTTATGCAGAACTGCGATTTCCAGATCGATAGTTTTAGAGCCTATCTATTGGAATTCCTCGAACTCCAAGTAAGTGGCGTCCGCGGTATCTCTAAGTCCTCGCCCCGGGGCTCGCCGTGCGGTCCTGGCGGGAGGAGGGGTCGGCCCGCGGAACCTTGGAGCCTGTTTCTGGAACCTCGGTCCCCTGTCCCCGTCCCCTACCACATTTCACGAGATGGAGACTCCTCGCTCTATTTTCCAGCCCGCGCGTCGGCTCGAAGGGGCGGTTTCCCCGCCTTTCCTCCCCCAAGCGCTGCCCCGCGCTAAAAGCCCCTGGCGGCTCGGGTGTCACGTCCGGGAAGGTGTCCGATGGCGATACCTGACCCTTTCTTGTTTTCGAGGACGAAGAACAAGGCCACAAGCAGGGCTGGCCGGCGCGCAGGGACCGGCGGGCTTGGGAGAGAGGTGGAGATGCGGCACTCCCGAGGAGCGTAGGCGGCGCAGTCCGGGGCCCCGCGGGCGGGCGGGCGACGGGTGTGGTGGGACTGGGGCAGTGGAGCGCACCCTCGCAGAGGGAAGCCGTGGGTCGCCGCGCCGCCTGCAGCGCCTCGGAACCGGCGCGCCTCGGCGCCGTGCAGCTAACCCGAGGGTGCGCGGGGAGCTCTCCTGCTCCACAGAACTCGGGCGGCGAGCCCTCTACTGCTCGCCCGGGGACGGGCCTTGGGCTTCTCCGGAAGGGCCCTCTGCATATCGGCTTCTCCCTTCCTTTACAAACCAAAGGCCCCGAACTCTGTGCAGTTTCTATCGCCGACCTTATTTTTAGGAAACCTTGTGCAAAAGCTGAGGGCCCTGCCCAGCCGACGCTGCTCCTGAAGTCTTTGCTCCTGGGGACCCTGGGTAGGAATGGGATCCTTTGGACCAGACTTGCTTTTATCCAACAGTACGGGTGGGAGAGCCAGGCCTTGTGAAGAGTAACTTTCATCTGGGCTACCACAGTGCACTCAGAATTCAGAAAATGCAATCCATCCTAAATATATATGGCCGTGACTCTTAGTCATGTGGGCATTCAATATTGCATATCATCTCATTTCGAATCACAGCCAAAACATACTTCACAGAATCATGGAATTTATTCTTGGAAAACGTGGGAGGAAAGTGTGGAGTTATTAGATTCTGGGGTAAACGTTTGAGACCAGAAGCAATATCAGTGGCCTAATGGAAGTTGATCAAGTTGGGCATGGATTTAGGAGTAAAGAGATGGGGATCGATTTAGAAATCACATCTTCATTAAAGAATTTTATCCACTCTGTGAGATGTGGTGTATTTCAAATTCACCAACATGTTAACCAAGAATTCTTTCATTAAAAGGCAAAATCGTCACAGTTACAAATCGGTTTGAAGAAATTCTTGCATGATGCTAGAAGGCACTTTCAAACACGGCTCATATTTAAAAGTTACTTAATGCTGCTTCCTTCCATGTTAGCCGGATCTGGTATGGATTATATTTTTAATGTAAGATTGTATTTGCCGATAAAGTACTGGCGGTCGCATCTTTACACCGACCCCGAATCGTGAGGCACCAGGTGATGCCGGAAAGCGCCGGGCCGGGACCTGCGCGCCGGAGCGGGCCGCGGAGCCGAGAGCGGCCGCCGGCCAGCCGGGAAGGGGGAGCCCGCGGCCGCGGCCGCTGCGCGCTCGGCGCCTACAGAGGTCACTCTTCCATGCGGAATGCGCGCGGCGCCCGCCTCGCCCCTCCCCCGGGCGGCCTGCTCCACTCCACTCTTCACTTTCACTGACCGACTCTCTTTGGGGGCTGATTTTTTTTTCTTTTGAGGATTTAATATTTATATTTAAATCTAGTTGAAAGAAATTCTCCCATTAAGTGTTCAGCTCAGTCTGTGTATCTTTGCATTATTATTAACTATCAGTTTGTGTGTACCAGGCAGGAGGATTAGAAATACCAACTTCGGGAGAAAAAAGGTAGAACAATAATTATTTCAACCTGAGGCTTGGGCATTAATATCTTCTTTTTGTAATGTGTGTGTGGGGGGGGTGGGAGAGGTGACTGCTATTTACTCACATCCTGATGATTAAGATTAGTCTGTTTTTCCACGCGGTGGCCAGATTTAGAGACCTGCTAAGGGCCCTGCATTTCCCAGAAGCCTGCCTCCCTGCACTGCTACCCTTGCTGTTGGTGTGATTGCTCCTGTCCTCAACAGTAGAATTTCTTTTAAAATTCTCATGATAATGGTTTGCGTGGAGAACTGGATAGTATGTTCCTGGAAAAACTGCTTCGTAAACGCATGCAGCTGAATGCTAGCTTGAGAGATCAGAAAGATTTCTTCCTGGAGGAATGATATGAAAGAGCCTTTTCTAAGTTTGAGAATGAATAAAAAAACCCTGGTGCCAAGGGGTTGCTTTACTTGGGGAAGTTGCATATTTATTTCCAGGGAAAAGTTTCAGTCAGTAAATATGACTTGGCAGAAAGGTAATCAAATGCATTGAAGTTTCATGTCAGTTCCTATGAACTGTGGAACAATTCATTTGTGATGAAGCAGCCATCAGTAATTAGATTTGTTTCATTCGGAGGTCAGCTTTTTTAGCAGGTGGTCGACATAGGGAGCACGCAGCAGCTGTTTGGATACGGGGTCCAGAAAGTCCTTTGTGAATTCAGCGTCTCCATAACTACTTTAATCACATTGTCTGCTGCTCCCATCCCGGAAAGTGTATGTGATAATCTAAAGAAGTTTTGTGTACTGAAACATTAGTGGCTGCACAGTTAGGTTATTTGCATTACATCCGTAGGTTCTGGTAGAGTTGGGTCGGTTGTAGCCATTTTGGTTTCTTAGGGTTTTTTTTTTTTTTTTTTTTTTGATTCAACAGAGAACAGCAACGACTAGCTTCCATTTTTAATTAACATTTCAGTAGAACATTCTTTTTCCAAGTGTGATATTTTTGCCAAAATAAAATGATTGGCTATTTAAAAAAATACTAATTTTACTTTAGAGTGAACAAATCTGTATAGATATGGTATTGTGGAATGAATTACACTGACTTTGTTGAAAATTTTAATTCAGTATTAATTTCTTATATCTAGGGTTGCTATTTCGTCTGCATCACATACCAGTTAGTTAACAAAGCACTTTGTTTTTTCCGTGTAATTCTTTCCCCTACATAATACAGAATTCCTGATATTGATTGACTCGATACAAAAGAATGGCTGGATAATATCCAGATAAAGTATAATACATGGGCTTTACCACAGTCAGGCCCTGAATAAATACGGACCTGTCAGAGATTGATAAAATAAACTACAATGGATAGTGCTGTTTAAACAGTCCATTCAATAACATATATAAGCCAGCCTGCCTTCCATTGTGTCTGAAATTCTTATTTTTGTAAGTAAACAAATGCACATTCAGCACTGATTGAATAGCCCCTTGAACTATGCTCCACAGTTTGCGTTTGGGTTAATCTTGTCGGTTTTAATATAGAGAGAAAAAAGCTCAAAGCACCAGGGGTGGGATTGTTAGTGCTTTCACATCCACATTCCGCACATTTTGTCAGGATGATAAACTGTAGGTAATGGACTGTCGTTGTTCTACAGGACAACTGAGCCAGGCAGAGCACAAAGACAGAGCTAAAGCGATATCTCACATCGTGCTTGGTAGTCTTCTTTTCAGATGAGCATTTATTTGGGAATCTTGTGTCTAGGGACTGCACTTCTTAACCTCAACAATTACAACTTAGAGCCCTAGAAACGGGAGCTGGAGGTTAAGATGATTTGTTAAGCACTTGGTTCTAAATCTTTCACAAAGCATAGCTATTGACACTTGTCCTTCCGATGCAAAGAAATGCAAATGACTCTCTAAACGTTTCTGACTTCTGAGCTGTAGTATGTGGACAGGTGAATTAGCCAGTGGCTGGAGACCAGCTAAAAAGTAGTAGTTGGAATGGTTTTTCTGTACAGAGTCAACTGAAGAACAAATGGGATATTTATTATCATAAAGCCTCTTATCTGTAAACTTACTGAAGTGAATCCTTTGACTGGTGGATCGGCGAGATAGTTACCTTCAGACGGACATTGCAACTGGAGCAACTAAGTCCTTGCTGTCTTGTCTTCCATTGCACATCTTTCAGGCAGCTCCCAGGAGCTTCAGTGTCACACCTAACTTTGAGCGACACGTTTCAGAGTACGTTCACCTAGTGGGAAACTATTTGAGATCCCAGCATGACTGCAGAGGTGCGTCATAGGAATGGGAGTGGCGGGGAAGAGGAAATACAGACTGTAGACCCTAATAAAAAATTTTTTTTACAAAAGATACTTCTTTTACGATTTCACAAAAACATTATTCTTAAAATATTTAATTGTAAATTAGACAAAAAAGAAGTGCTCTTCTAAGAAAAATGATGAAAATGGTCCTCATATCTGCCTCATGTCTGCCTGCCTTTGCTGCTGACATAAAGAACCTGTTTTTCAGGTCACTTATTATACATCTACATAGATTTGCGTATGAGCTCACCCTTTGTGTGGCAGAGCGGAGCCTTAAAGAGGAGTGTTCAACTGTTTAAAATATTTTGATTAAAATATGCAGAACCCATAGAACTATAAGCTTCTAGTCAGGAATTAGCTCTTTCAGGGAAGAGCTCCCTCCCCCTTTTAAGGGGTGAATTAGAATGGGGCTGGGGGAGGAATATAAGAACAGCAAAGAAGGAAGGATAGCAAATGGGACATGTTCCGAACAGCTTGGAAAAACTCCTGTGGCTTCATTGTCTCTGTAAAGCCAAGGAATACAAAGACATAAGCAATTCAGCCCTTCTCCCATGATGGAAGATGTAAACCGTTGACATGCCTCCCCTGTTTAACTTGTTTAATTCTCATTTTAAATGCAGCACTATACTAGCCGTGTGAACTCTGAAGGTTTCTTTAGTAATCCATTTTGTAGTTCCGAATCAAAAACAAAGTGAAAGGGTCTGACACAATTTGCTTTTATTTTTAGGCAAATCAACCCTGGTCATAGTTAATAAGGGGATTACAACCCAGACTAGGTCTTTACAGATGTGATGTACACCAAGGGCAGAGTATAAAGAAACTGATCCCTTTTGATTGAAGTATGGTAAAAAGGCATAGAGAAACCAGCAGCAGTAATCTGATTGTATGGCAATAAAACCACCATTTTCTGTCTTTCAGATAAAAATAATGTGGTAAATCCATGCAGTTCATAAGATGTAAAGGCAGATAAAGGGTGAAGCCATGGCAACATATAGATTAGCTTGATGTTAGAAATGACACGTCTCTGAAAAGGGCACAGAGACGAGGGCCCTTGCTCCAGGCTGTTGGGTATTATGTGAGAACCACGCAGACTTGGAAACTAGGATTAGAAAGTATGAAAGCTCTACTTGTGGTCTGGGATGGCTAAGGCAGTAAAGAAAGGCTGCTCAGTTCTTGCTCATTGGTGGTGGATAATATGGCAAAGGTAGGTTTCATTGACTGCCTTTTTTATAGATTGAGATGGGGGCTGATTAAAACTTCAGATCACTGCAGTTGTTAGGGCCTGGGAGATTTTCCTTTTTAACTCCTGGCCTTACAGCGGCAGCCGTTCTGTAGGATTAACTGCACTTCGCGGTCGTTGCCTTAATCTATTTGGGCTTCAGCAGGGCCATGCTGGGAAGGAACAGAGAGCGGAGGGGATAGGTAGGGCTGGGGTTATCTGAAAAGAAAACAGAGACTTTTTGATTTCAGCCATCCTTTCAGACCCTGCTCCATCTCCCACCGCATGGGAGAAGGAAAGGTAAACAGGACACATTGTCCCTCTCCCTCAGCCACAGAGCTCTTCTGAGTTTTGTCTTTCCCAACCTGGAAAAAAAAAAGGTATAATAAAATTAAAAAGGCGGGGAGGAATTTAGTTTCAATTCAAGTTAGTAGTAATGCAATATGCCAAAACCAACGGGCTCTATCTAGGTGTAATTTTACTCCTAAATGTGAGTCTTAACCTTTGAGTTGAATGGAATAGGCTCCCTTAGTGTAAATTATAGGATTATAAAAATGTTAGTGCTGCCCAACCTTGAAGTCAAAAACAAAACCAAAACTCTCCATGCTGTTGAATCTTATACCCTCTGTTCTGAACAACCCTGTAAATAAGCTGGACTTTTGTTTTTGCCTTCCACACTTTCCATTTTAGTCATTAAACAAAATAAGCCATTGAAATCATGATTTGGTTACATGCAGAGTGACATCCACAATTGGGTCAAGCCAGGAAAAAAAAAAAATTGCTTTATTGCCTCCTATTTGGCATTGCAGAAAAGTCTCAGCACTTCTTTGGGAGAGTCTAAACTCTTAAGACATTGAAAATACTGAAAACTGCAAACACCCTAAATGTCCTTCTTGATGGAGTGGATCTTGGGTGTGTTTTGCAAAGGGGAATTTAGTGTTGTTGTTGTTTTGTTTTGTTTTGTTTTTCACAGCAACATAGGGTCTTTTTAGACTTCTGTGTTCTCTGAGTGTCAGACAAAGATTGTCATTAAATCCTAAATCTTCAATTTTAGACCCATTTTGTTGATTTTATTCCTCATTCTCAGCTGACTTGACCACATGTTTTGGGCTATTGCATTGTTGCCTGTTTTGCTCATTACTGTAAGAATCGCTATAGGCAGTCCTATGTAGCGTTCATATACAAAAAACATTTAAAAGTTATTGCACATAGATTTGGCATACCCAGGGCCTGCTGCTTTACCTTCCTTTCTAACTTCATTCAGCAATTTATATCAATAGATCCATTTCATTAGTCTAGCTTCATCAAAGAGAAGGGACACCCTCTAATTTACAAGCTGGTCACATCCAAGCACCTTGCATTCTGCATTTGACAATGATTGTTAATGGCCCATTCAACTAAAGTATTTGCTTGTTAACAGGGAACAGAGCATGATAAATGTCCAGCAAGCTTGCGGCCTCCTTCAGCTTTTCAGATGCAGACTGGTGCATATTTATGGCAGGCAAATGACAAAAGAAGAAGCTGAATTGCCCTGGCCTCCAGCTTTCTATTAGGAACAGGGTTAAAGTGATTAAAGAAATCATTCAAGAAAGCCCTGCCATTTGTTTACTAACCCTCATCCAACTAGTAGCTCTGCATTCTACCTGCATGAAGATATTTCAGAAGTGTCGGAGATAAGGATGGTGGATCTAGCAAACCAATCATGAAAAGAGTAGGTAACCAATTATGAAATGTTTTCCATTCAGTTCACACTGAATGCCAGGTAAACCTATTTCTGTTTTTCCAGCAGAGAATCAGCAGTGGCTCCAAACTATTAAATTATTTTCCTTTTCATGTATAAATTCAAATATGTAATTCTAGTCCAAAGCATTTTGTGGCTGGTAAGTGCATACTTGCTGATTTCAAATAAGAAAACATAGTAGGAGAAAGCTCTGTTAAAGAAAAACAAGTTGGTTCTGCCCATAGTAATTCTCTAAACAAAATATGAAGAAAAAATTGGCAGTAGCAAAGTATTAATAGTTTGCTCTTTTCATTCGCAAAAGCATGAATAGGTAAATGTTCAAACCGCTCAGTGGTGGGCATACATTCAGAGTGCTGTGAATGAACCACTGGTGCTCTGCCATGTCTTGAAAACATTGTTTTCTTCAATACTATAGATGCTTCATGTTTTCTATACCTAGTGATTAAACAATCCAGTTTACTTTCTTCATTCAAATTTGGTTGCATCCAGTTTTAATTACAGTAATTACATTGATCTTCCAGTACTTGCTACCTAAGTCCCCATTGCCACTGAGGCACTAATCTGTGTTTCTCATGTACACCACTCCTGCGTTGCCCCAGAATAATTGTTAAATACCAGTGCTGCACAGACTTTTGAAACCAGTAGGGTCGATGCATTTGTTTTGGAGGGAAGGGAGTGATTATGGGTAGTCCTGAGGCTTTAGCTTGTTTGGTTGGGCGGGGGGAGGGGGATTGTCACTCCCTGCTGTCTGCCACCTCTGCTACTGTCCCCAGTCCACCGTCCCTGCAGGGCACCCAACCAATGGAAGTTCTGGCCTTCAAAGCCAGAAATGTTTTTTACATGACCTCTTGCAGCCTCTCACATTATAGCTGATGAACCTGAGGCCCAGCGTGGTTATAGTGCCTGAAAAAATGCTTCAGAATTTCAGTCCTTGTTGTTTCTGCCACTCAATCTGGGTTACTGCCCTAAAACATTGCCCTGAATCAGAATTCCCTAATGAGTGAGCGGGTCAGGGCAAACCATGTTCACAGCCTGCGTAGAATATATCTCACTGAAGAAGAAATTAGAGAATGTCATTTTTTACTTAACTATCAGAACTCTATTTGGGGTACACTTGAGATAAAAACAGAGGCCTTGGGGCCGGGCACGGTGGCTCACGCCTGTAATCCTAGCTCTCTGGGAGGCCGAGGCGGGCGGATCGTTCTGAGCTCAGGAGTTCGAGACCAGCCTGAGCAAGAGTGAGACCCCGTCTCTACCAAAAATAGAAAGAAATTAATTGGACAGCTAAAAATATATAGAAAAAATTAGCCGGGCATGGTGGCGCATGCCTGTAGTCCCAGCTACTCCGGAGGCGGAGACAGTAGGATCCCTTGAGCCCAGGAGTTTGAGATTGCTGTGAGCTAGGCTGACGCCACGGCACTCGCCCCAGGCAAGAGAGTGAGACTCTGTCTCAAAAAAAAAAAAAAAACAGAGGCCTTGAATCCCCTCCACCCTCTTCCCTGGGGAAACTGACCATGATTATAATGGACTGTCCAGTAAAGTTTATGATTTCTCCTAGACGTGTTCCTTCTCTTTCTTTATGACATAGATGAAACACCATCTCTTTACATCTTTTCTCTGTGATCCCACAGCCCTCCGTAGTTAAATACGGCGCACACAGAACAATACACACTGCGCTCCGTGACTCACACAGGTCTTCACCACCCTCCTATTCTGGAAGTTAAGGGGAGACATTGCTTCGCTTCGTCAGTCCCTGCTTACTAGCGACCAGCACTGTGTCCGGTAATCATTAGTGGAATGGACACACAGCCCAGATTTGCATCTGTGGCTGCTGACATTGTTCTGACCTACCATCCACCTGCTTCTAGAGAAGGGTGAGACCTGGGGAGGCTGAGACTGCCACTAGAGAGCTGTAGCCCTTGAAGTTAGGGCACCAGCATCCCTGGGGGGCTTGTGAAAACCCCAGCCCCAGAGTTCCTGATTCCTGAGGTCCAGGCTGGGGCTGGGAAATTGACATTTTTAACAAGTTTTCATGTGAAGCTGGTGTCACTGCTCCAGGCCACACTTGGAGAACTGTTGTCCTAGACAGCCTTCCTGAGAAAACAGTTTAACATGAGCTCGTCATACTTCTAAAAGTTGTTTGGGGATCTCTGAAGAAATATGTGGTCCTCACCTTGCAGCCCCTGTCCCCATTCCTGCTTTTGGGGGCCTCGGGGATCTAAACCACTGATGGTAGAGAACGCATTGATGTGTTCAATAAGCGTTTATTAACTGTTGGACCTATTACTGGGCTCTGAGAATACAAAGCAGAATGACCTCTACCCTCAGATGTAAATTCTAAGGCCAGTAGGGAGAAGCCCAGGTGGAGGCGAGCGCATGGCGTGGGAGGGCACTCTGGCCTGGTCCACAGCAGGGACATGGGAGGAAGGGAATGGTGTTCATCCTGGAGGGGCCGGGAAGGCAGCCCGGGGAGGAGAAGCTTGAGACTTGAAAGACTTCAGGCATCTCTAAGCAAGGTCAAGTAGATTGCCGAAATAGAGAAAATAGTAAGCAAGTTGAAGTACTAGTATTTCAGCTAAGGGCAGCGTGTGTCTCTAAAGTGTCCACCTAAGAACATGCTTGATTATTTCATACATCTGGCTATAGCTCAGAGACAGATCCCCACATGGCACAAATAGGACCCTGTGAGACAGCTAACCCATTGATTTCAGCTACCTTTTTTTTTTTTTTGAAACAGAGTCTCACTGTGTTGCCCCGGCTAGAGTGCCGTGGCATCATCCTAGCTCACAGCAACCTCGAACTCCTGGGCTCAGGCGATCCTCCTGCCTCAGCCTCCCAAGTAGCTGGGACTACAGCATGCGCCACCATGCCCGGCTAATTTTTTTCTATATATTTTTAGTTATGCAACTGATTTCTTTCTATTTTTAGTAGAGATGGGGTCTCGCTCTTGCTCAGGCTGGTTTCGAACTCCTGAGCTCAAACAATCCTCCTGCCTCGGCCTCCCTGAGAGCTAGGATTACAGGCGTGAGCCACCGCGCCCGGCTTCAGCTACCTTTTTAATGTGAGAATTATCAGTACCTACTGCTTTTCAAAATGAGTGTGATAATGGATAGGTTAGGCGATTCAATTTAGCAGAGACAGTTGGGCAAATGCCATTTTAGCTTAGTTAAGAGCACACACTTTGGAATTTGGCTGTGTGAGCCCAATCCCAATTTAGCCATTTATTAGCTGTGTAACATTAGGAGCAGTATCCGTGATGTCTCTCAGTTGTCCCATGTCAAAAATAGGGACAATAATATAACAGCGTTGGATAAAAGAGTAACAAAATCGTGGTCAGGATTAAACATATTTAAACAGCTAAGCTCTGTGCTTGGCAAAAATGAATGAATAAATGTCAGTTATTATTAATAAAAACTAATTGAATATCTACTTTGTGCCTGGCTGTGGTTCAATTTGTCTTCCACAGACAAAGAAAAAAATGAAAATATTCTGTTAATAAAGCCTGTAACACCTTTTAAACTCTCGATGTTGTGTTTTATTTTGCTTACCTGCCCAACTTCTACTCGTTCTTTAAAACTTCCTGCTATATGAAGTACCTTTTTATTTCCTTTCTGCTACCAGATTAGATACTCTCTCCTCTGCTTTCTACCCTTGATGCTTTCTTGTAACATTTGTAACCCTGGACGTTCTCATTGAGCTATGGCCTGAGAGTAGGGTCTTTGCCTGAATCCATTTTGTATATTCTACTAAAGGGTACAGTAAGATGTTAGATTGTTAATGAATACATGAATTCAGCCTGTAGGGATGGTCAGTGTAGCATTTTTTGCATTGATATTACATGATATTTCTCACTTAAAAAACGTAATTACCTGGCGTACGTTGTTTATTTTATGTAAGAGCAGCTGTATATAGCACATACTATGTGCCAGCTGCTGCTCTAACTGCTTGACAAATACTTGTTAAACCTTCATAGTAACCATGTGAGGGAAGAACTTTTATTATCCCCATAATACCAATGGAGAGACTTGAGGCCACACTGGTTAATTAACTTAGCCAAAGTCATGTATAGCTAATAAGTGGATTTAAACCCAGGTACTCTGGTACCAGGATCTCTCTTCTTAATTCTCCATCTCTCCTTTTTATGGTATTGCATGGAGTAATTAGATGGCATGTAACCAAATTAAGGGTGCATTTGCTCAAGGCATTGCATACAAGGTGGATGAAAAGTTTGGGGTATAATTCTTCCATTGTCCATTTGGATTTATAGTCAATTTCTTATGATGGACATGCAATTTTAAATGGATTCTTTGAATCTTTGATATAACAAGGTTATATCCAATGGAAACAGAATAATGAGCAGCTCATTAAAAGGATGGCTAGACAGTTATTACAGTATATAATATTAATGCATTTATTGAGTATTATTCCTTTGACTATTAACATTTTCCTTTTAAAAATTTAAAGAGTCGATCGTTTCTAGCAGGGAGAAAAAGAGGTCAGATTTTCGAGAAGAGATGCATTTGGTTAGATGCTGAGTGTGTGTCAAGCTAAAGAGATAGTATGACATCTTTTTTAGAGTCTAGTCACAATTAAATGCCATTTTATTTTGGATTTTGGGATCTGTGCCAGCTTCCAGCTTGTCAGAGCTGAGAAGACTCAAATCAAGTCCAGGCCTATTTCTACAGCAAACTGGGATTCTGGCTTCTTGCCTGTGGATTCATTCAGTACAGCCCATCTGGCTTTTGATGTTCTGCAAGTTTGGAGCAGTTTGTTTAAGGAAGCCAGGCGGTGAATATTGGTGGGCCTGGGGTTCTCTGGACTCCGGAGGGCTGCCTCTTGGTTTGCATTTTCAGTGTGCTAATCATCTGCTTACCTGCAGACCAAGTGGCCTCGGGCCAGAGGTCTCTAACAACAGAATCTTCATTACTTTCAGAGTTCAGGGGCCCAGCACATCTTCTTACCTCCTCCCTGTCCGGTTCACTTCCCGTTTAGTTCTCAGTAGCTGCTTGTTTGAATCACTTGTAGTATTTAATGTCTGGGGTGTTTTTGGGTTCTGGTCAAGGTAATTCCAGGCTGCATGTGGTGATGTAGAGCAGGAAATACGTTGTCCACAAAGGTACAGTGGAGCACAGTTCACATCTTTGTAAGGTACAGGGTTTGGGGGTGATCTGTACGGAAGTCAGTAATTCAATCTGGTTTTGCTCCATTTTGATGTTAGCAATACAGACCTGGCTGTTTTGTAGCCTGCTCTGTTTCTCTTCCTTCTCTCCTTCCCCTTCTCCATGGGCCATGGCAAAGCCCTGAGACATGCAGGAAAATATCTCCTGTCACACGCCCACAACAGACCTGTCCCTCACCCCTCCTGGAGCCCAGGAAGGAGCAAGTGTCCAGAAGGCGGCTGTTTAGTTGCTTGTAAAGCAGCTGCACACAACCTTATAAACTGTGTTGCTGGGCAGATTATGCTTGATTGGCAAGGAAAAGCTCTTCTTATCACAAGAGAGAACTAAGAGTTTTATCTCATCTTAGGCCTTACTTGTTAATTTCTTCATTTTTTAATTACTCAAACACCTATGGAGCATGCAGTCTAGCCAGGGCACTTGGGGGGAGTTGGGGTCCAGAGAAAACAAGACAAGCTCAATCCTGGAGGAGTGGGAATGGCAGCCCCTTGCTGGGCACACTTTCAGTGCTATTTGCCCCACCAAAAGGGAGAGGTTTCATTTTAATAAAACATGGGTGAATCACTTTTCTGAATCGGCAAAACTCTTTGGAGTTAAAAAAACAATGTAATGGTAGGAATGAAAGGGATGAGGAGGGTTGATAAAAAAGATACACACACCCTCACTCTGGATTGTAATATTGCTTTGCCCTACACTATATCTTAATTCCCTTTCTTCACGTGCTTTAGTGCCAAGCCATTCCCTGTATGATTTACATATGCCTTTCATCTCTGTGATTGTCCCCACTCAGGTAAATGAGCAAATGTGTCTGACCTCTTATATCTAAAACAGCAGAGAACCAGCTGGAGATGCCCTTTGAATTTCTTTCTCTGTGAAAGCCATTTTTCTTTCTGGTGCCTCACCTATAAATAAAAAGAGTTCCACCTTCCTTTATAGACTCTTGCTAAAAGCGTGGTTTGGAACAAGACCGTACAGGCGCAAACAAATTACAGTTGGGAAAGAAGCCTGCAATGTCTCTTGTCTCTGAGGGTTATGAAATCCTGTTTCAATAATGGAGCTGGCCTGGTAGAGCCAGCAGAACAAAGTTTGGCATTTGTGAGATGACTCCCCTTCTCATTTTCCCAGTGTACATCATAGCATCTGAGCCTTGCTCTTTAAATCCCCAAATTTTGCCTTATCTGGCTGCACAATTCATGGGAGGTTTTGGCGGTGTTGTTTTGGAAAGTTGTCATAATGGAGGTGGTGGAGTGTTAAATCACTTTCATAGGTAAAGGCATATTTTTTTTTTTGTTTTGAGGTAGGTGGTTGATTTTTGATTTTAATTAGTCTGTTAACTTGTGAAAAAAGACAATGGTATCTGTACATCACACACTTAAAGTTTGACTTTATAGATGATTAATATATAAGTAGAAGATATATTTTTCAACCTCAGCCTGTCATAGGCATGCCCTTCTGTGAATTGGAGGTTTTTCTGACAGTGAAAATCATGGCATAGATTTAAAAAAATGAAATAAATACTTGCGTTAGTTTCTGGAAAAAAATGTTTAAACTATGAGAAAATTACCTTTGAGCATTTTAAAATAAAATTTACTTTAGCCACCCATGTTCTAAGCACTATATCACAAATAAAAAACAAGATTAACATCAAAAGGAGTCAGTTTTCATTCAATTGTGCAGCACTGTAGGCTGTGAAATTTAATATTATTTTGGCTCATTTGGTAATTGTAGAATGACAGAGGAAATTGGATTAAGTTTAAATAAAAGTATATACAACAGCACACAAACAGACTCTCAACTGCAAGTTGAGGTCATTGGGCAGAGACTGGGCCCTCTAGCTCTGTCATTACACATTGCAATTTGATAAATAAAACTTTCCTTTAGACTATAGTTTAATTACTTTTTTCCAAATGTAGGCATAGATGAGAGGCACAAATAAGCCTAACCTTGAAGAGTTGCTGAACTGGTTTGTGTGCCTGTGGGCTCACCATGCATTTGAATTTCTATGCTTCTCATCTTTCCTTTTCTTGAAAAGAGTTTGCTTGTCATTGGTGCGAAGTTTGAAATGCACACCCTCCCCCCCCCCACACACACACTCTTCGCTTATAACACTATAATGGTTCCAACTTGTATAGCCTGCTTTTAGGCTCTTTTTCTTTTCCTTGAATAAATCAGGTTCATGTTGCAGATGATATTTGTTTTAGGAAAGTGTGAAAGAAGGGGCACCTGTGAAAACAGGCAATTGTTCCAACACACATACACATTCAAATTAAAGCAGAAAGTGTCAATTAAAGCCTCCAATTACTACCTTATTTCTTGGAGGTTTAAAGCCACTGAAAAGATAGTGGTGCACTTGCTGGAAATTTTAAGGTAATTACTTGTTACTTTAAGTAGTAGTATCTGGTAACCTAATTCTGTATAACCCTGACAGCCTCTCTGTACACCCCACTCTTTCTCTGGTTTCAGAATGTCCGTGTAGAAACTTGTTCTGATGTTAAGGTGCAAAAGGGGGCAGTAAAGTGCTATCCACAAAAAAGGAAAATATTTTGCCCAAGTATTTCCTGTTACTGCCTGTGTCTTTCTTGGGCCCTGCTTTTATTTATTCATTTTATAACAAAACTCTTCTGTTTTGGGCATTTAAAGAATATCTTACTAAGCCATAGCAACAATCTAGCATTAAATGGAAATAATGCAAGACTGGATATCCTACTCGTTTATGAAATACGCCATCAAACTCACGTGGCTGTGATGTGAAGTCATTCTTTGGGCGTATTTGTATTCCCAAGAGCACAGGGCGCTTTGGAAAAGAATCTTGGTCTTTGATTAATGCTGTTCTAGCTCCAGGTGGACGTGGAGAGCCCACAGTGCATGGCAGGGGCTAAGGGGCTCTGGGGCTTGGGCTATCTAGAGCAGCAAGCTGTCCTTTGTCAAGAGGTGACTGGCAACACCGACCAACTACAGCAAAACTGCGGAATGCTCATCCTCACTCAGATTTCAGACTAACCAATTTATACACTGACTTTTATTCTTCATTGTAGCCTTTGACATTTAATTAAAATAAAAATTAAAGCATTTTATGGAAGAATTTCATGTTTTCCAAAACGTGGTAAACTCAAAGTGTACTTAACACAGAACACTGGCTTGGGAATAAACCTATTATGTGAATTTTGGCTTGCTAACTGCTAGGCCGAGCCTTTTTCTAAAGCCGAGATTCAGAATCTTTGAAATGTTTGTGCATTCCAATGATTAAGTGTAAATTCTATGTATTCCATATTCTGCACCTGTTTGGATAAACAAGGTATATGTTACTACAGCTCTGTGGACTCAGGAATTGATATATTAAATAGGCCACATTTTAGACTGTGATCATTTTATTTGTTTGCTTTCTAAGGAATTGTACCAAAAAGTAGAAAAGTTCTATAGGCATTAAATATTTTAAATGCTTATTTTTAAAATCAGTTATGAAAGATAGTACAGTATTTTAAACTATACATTAAAAAATGTCTTAATCTGATCACAAAAACACTGACTATTTATTGCAGAGAATTTTGAAAAACACAGAAAGCTAAAAATCACTCTGAGTCCACCATCTAGTAACCCAAGATAGTCCCAGGGACAGGCTCTGTGTGTGACGGTCTACGTTTGTCTCTGGGTAATTAGCAAAATAAACGAATAACATACCATATATTTCGTGTATATATTTTCAACTGAAATTAGCCATCTGCTTCTAGTGATTGTATAATATAATTTCAAAGTGAAAGGGAAAGTAAAATTAATTCCTTGTGAAAAAGTAATGTGTTCACCTATGAGTCTAACTTTGCTGGGAAATTTTCTTCAGAGACAGAAGAACCGTATGTGTAGGTCTCCTGTCCCCCACCCCATGGCATTTGCACGCGCACCAGCATATGTGGCAGGGTTTGCCTTGTCTTGTTACATGAGTGTCATGGCCCCGTCACTCAGGTGCATGATATTTGCCGTAATTATGGAGAAATATTAAATATTTTATTTAAACAGATTTGTATGTGTGTAATACCAGATAGAAGTGGCTCTGGATCTGATCTGATGGTTTTGAGGTAGAAGCTTTCATACAGCATTTCCAAGAAGCACCATGATTGTGCCTGTCTGGAGGAGTGGGCTTACCTGGCCCAGCTATTTCTTTGGACACAGAAACTGGTAGTTCCTATCTACCTCTTTTTGTTCTGATCTCTTCATTCTGTGTCAGCTTACTCTTTTTGCATGCGATTACTAACATACTAACTTGCCCTTGTTTGTGTGGTGACTTTGGCGTGCTCTCCAGTCGTTCACCTCCAGGGATCTGTTGCTTTCCTCGGGAAAGCCACCGGGCCATCTCTTTTTCATGTGCATTTTCACAGGCTGCACTCTCCCCATGTGGCCACTCAGCGATTTGGGTATTCTTGGTAATCCTATGTGCTTTGGCCACCCTTGAAGAAACATGTATGATGTCATCAGACTTTTGTGCTTGTGGCGTGGTCAGGGGAGGAAGGAGAAGTGGGGAAGAAGCGGTGGTGGGTGGCGGGGATTGCAATTCTAGGTCCACTCCAAAGCTACCCCTAAGCATCTCACCTACAGGCTTTCCACGGATCCTCCAGTTACACTGGGCAAAGTGCAGAAAGCCATCTGGCAAGCGCTGCCTCCATCTGACTTCTCAGGCACCTTGTGAGAACTAATAATGCCATACCGGTCAGCAGAAAAAATCCAGACATGACATCCCAACATGGAGTGATCTGGTCTGTGAATGAAAATCACACGTAGTGACCTCTGAACTCTAAGCGGCTGGTTTATATTTTAATGCGTTATGGCAGTGTCTTAAGCCTGTGTTCACAGTGTGGATTAAAACTTTCTGCTGTCTTTGTTAATTGTGGCTATGTTCTAGTCTATTAACATTAAAGAATATTATGTTGCATAATGACTGGGGAAAAAAAGTTTCTACAATTATGACTATGAAGTTGAAACATCTAATTTAAGTTATTAGAGATCTCATTTAGATTACTAAATACTAATGTCTAATTGAGATGATTAGATTTACCCAAAGTATTATATTTCATGTAGAAGTTTTTGAGTCCACTTTGGTGAATAGCTTTTAAAAACTTGGATTAAGTTCAATCAGTAATCCAAGGGTAAAAATAGATTCCAATATGAAATCAGTTCACTTCAGGCATGTTAACTTTGGAAACCCTACTGGAGGGTTTCCAATTTTTTCCACATTATATTATCTCTGTATCTGATTCACAGTCAGGACATCTATTGTCTTGCTTAGGAATGATTCACTGGGAAAAACCACAGGACTTCCCATTTCTGCTCATATTGCCCACTCTTGTAACATCTCCCCTTGGCTCCCGGGGAAGGTCTCCAGTGAAAATGCGTGGAGCCACAGCGCCATGCCCGAAAAGCCATCCCAAGCCTGAACGTTCTCCTGATGGGGAAGAAGATGCAGTTTTCCCCTCCCAGGAAGACAGTAAAGTGCTCTGGCTTTGAGTAGCCCAGCTTGGAGAGGAACTGGCCTAGCTCTGTTCTCTCCCCCATCTAGGACATGAATCTCTATTGATTGTCTTTGTTTTTTATTTTGGATTAAAAAATCTCTAGACTTCATTAAATGACACCTCTCTAACCACTTGTTTGGGCAAGGTTAAATAAAAGCAACCTCCCTTCATGGTAGGGGTTGTTACTATGGAGGTTTCCTTCTGCTGTTTTTTGGTTACAAGATGAAAGTTATCTCAGCACACAAAAAGAAATGTATATTTGGCATCCACTATGGATAGTCAGTTTAGTAATTCTGTAGTAAGTTCAGTAATTTAAAATTAGCTGGTTGTCATCACCATAATTCTTTTTTTTTTTTTAACACTTTCAAAGTCTACATAGGATAAATGTATTACTGAATATTACAAAATATTCAGGGCATAGATGTGCTGTGTAGTCTGAGTTATTAATGTCTCTAAGCAATCTCAAAGTAATGAAATTCTAATGTAAACCCCTTGCCTTCGATTACAGAACTCTACTTTTACTGACTTGATTATAACATATAGCACTCGTTTTCCATTAAAAAAATGGCAGTATTAGGAAACTTACGCCATTTGCTTTTCATGTACATTTTGCAATTTGCATGCTTGTCTGGAGTCTATCTGTAACATTACATTAAAAACACAAATCCCATGTAGTTGGTCTGTTTCTTCCTTACCTTTTGGCTCTTGGCTGCGGGGCAAGGCACGCACACCCCCATGAACAGTGGTGCCAGATGACTGTGGTAGAAGAAGCCTCTCCATATTAGGCGCAACTTAAGGTGCGCTTGGCGTGGAGCTAGACTCCCCGTGTCTTTCCATGTGATACTCCCAGCCTGCCCGTGTATTGGCTTTCTCTTGATTTTCTCTAACTTCATGGCTGATCTACGAAAAGCTTGATTTAGGAAAAAATGTGTTTCACCAAATCAGATTTATAATTTAATATGCCACAGTGAGAATTGAAAAAAGTGTTCAGAAAAAGGGGCTTTTCCTGTCATGTCTCCTTGGGCACCGGGATATCTCCACCTCTTTATCGGGATATCTCCACCTCTTTATCGTGTTAGGTCAGGGAGTAGTTCCTAAATGAAGAAAAGGTGATGGAAAGTGCTATGGACGGTGCTTAGCAAAGAGTAAGTGCTCAAAAGCAGCAGCGTTTTTGGTATTAGTGGTTCTGGAAGTAGATGATGGCCTTGCATTTTAAATAGAGAGGGATCATACAAGACTGCTGATGCTTATGAATTTTTCCAGAAAAAAGAGAAACTCCGTCTGCACAGCTCCTTGTTCTCCAGAAACACCACCATGCGTGGGATGATGTCTTATGGAAATCCCATCCCTCCTACTCAGCCTGCCCCTGCCCCAACTCTCAGTGGTGCTGTTTTCCGAATTCCTATCACGCCTATGATCTGCAAATAGTCTGTGGCACTTAATTTGTGTAAATGTTAGCTTCCATTTGTTCATTCATATTTTTTCAACTAATACATTATTTATTGAGTGCCTACCATCTGTCAGCCCCTTGGCATTTAGTATTGAATCAGACACACATGGGACCTGCCTGCCCTCAGGGAGCTAGATTATAAATTCCTGATGATCAGTGATCCTCCGCTTTCTATCGCTCAGAGCATCTGGCACAAAATAGGTCGCTTTAGTTCTGCTCACAGTACTCTTGTTCGCTGCCGTGTTGCCTTAGAAAGCATGAAGCCTCTTGGGAGACAGAGGGCCTTCTGCGGCTCTGCTGCGGTCAGCAGTGGAGACCGTCTTGAGTGATACATGGGCAGGAGGTCTATGGTGGGCTCTCAGCTAACTGCACTCTGTCCACTGAGAAACCATGATCTCATCAATTAAAGTCACTGGTGTGCTAACTGTTCAGATATATATATATATATATATACTTAAAAAATAAACCCCTGAAGCACTCAAGCATTGGGCCCTTTTGTATTTAATTAAAGAAGCAATAATTGCTTTTAATGAGCTCTTGAAACAATTGCTTTTTAAGAGCAATAGATCAAATTCTTGCCTCACTTTTTGCCACAATGTTTTCTGAAAGTGGAATTGACACTTTTTTGAAGCATTAGGAATAGTGAGTTTTGTCAGGATTCACTTTTTACCAACATATCAAATCTGCTTATTGATGTTACTGTCATTTCGAGAGGTCGCCCCATGGGTTGCCATCCTCCCCCAGCTCTGACCGGTATAGATTTTTAACGAAGTTAGATTACATACCCTGAGTGACAACTTTACATCAAAGAAGGCCTGGCTAGTTTGTGAAATGAGTTTAAAAGACTCATTCAATTACGTTTGTGATTTGTGTCTTCTGAAAACATGGTCTAAAATGCAGAGATCCCTGAAGCCACACTGGCCCATGTCCTGTATTCTTGACCTCAGGGCACTAGCCGGTGCTGTAACTCAGATTCCGTGAGTGAGGGGAGAGTCATGAGCAGTGGCTTGCCTGGCAGGGGAGGAAACCTCCTGTGAGTCTTTAGTTAAACAGGGAAAAAACAAACCCTCCTGTAAGAAACAGGATCTTGGGAACATTTTGAATGAAGAGAGAGCTTAATGAGGCAAACTTTGGACTTAGGGTGTGATGTGGGGGAGTTCTAAGATATGCAGAGATGTACACAGCTTGGCTTGGGAGGGGTGTGATGCATTTTCTTAAAAGAACTAAATGAATGGACAAAGAAACCGGTACATCTGGCTTGGTGAGGATCCTGAGCTCTGAGGCCTGGGAAGCCCCCGGGGCTTGTTCTTTAGGAAAATTTCTGAGAGTAGCTGACACCTCTGTGGTGGTGTTCTGTGCCAGCTACAAAAGGAACAGGTTTAGGATAGCAAATGTTTGGAGTGGGATGGGAAACCCTGGGCAGGAATTGGCCCCTGGTTTTTGTATACCTTGAAGAATTCCTAAAAAAGTCAAGAAATAAGACATAAAAAGGGGAAGTATCAGGAAGATGAGTAAATTCAATGCTCACCGAATGTAGTTGGTACCTACTGCCAGGCATCTCGCCACTGGTTTTTAACCACAGCAACGCATCAGAACCCCTGGGGGGGGGGGGGATGTGGAGGTGAAGAAATTAACCCCATCCACAAATACTCTGGGTCAGTCTCTTCCTGGAGAAACTGAATTGTGTTTTAGCCACAAAGAAGATGAAATTGTCTAGAGAGAATACATTGGCGTTCAGGAGATTGAGTGAATACCTTGGGGAAGCCGTTCCATCCCCTGGAGTTGAATTTTAGAATTCTCTCTCCAGAAAACTGTAGAAATGGGCAAAAAGGTCAGAGAGGCTCTCACTAAGCAATGTGATCTACATTTGTCAAAAGTTCTAGGCGGTTCTTCAGTAGTGCACACATGGTTGTTTTAAATTTATCTTTATCATAAAAAAATCATTTTAAGTTCTGCCTCACAGAAGGATTTTATGTTAAATTATTCTCGTTCACTTTTTTTTTTTGAATGAATGTCATATGCCTTTGTTAAAGAAGCTCAGTTTAAAAAAAAAAAAAAAAGTTCCACCCTCTCAATTTGGGGTTGTACAATAACACATTCCCGAGAAGGAGAAACAAGCCACCGTGTACAACCTGCATTTTTCCTGCCATAAAGAGTATTGGTTTTTAATATGCATCTGTAATATTATTTCTGTTATGGGTAGTGCTGTTTCATAACCACCTTCACACACGGTTCAGAAAATGAATACCACTTAGGAGCGTAAATCGTAAGCCGTTACCTCAAGATGGATTTGAAACTGGGGGTACCCCTCAGCCTCACTTCTTCTCGGGTAGTGAATTATGACCCTCTAGTCACCGTGGCTGGTGCATCTCTGGTCAAAGAAAGGGTTGGAATGGGAGGAACCAGAGGCAATGCTTTGTTCTCAGGCTTTAATATTTTAATGAGCCTGCAGGCTTGGCTGCTTTCGAAGGGGCTGGGATTTCTAAGTGTGTTGTTAGTGTTAGCACTTGTAGAAGGATGTTCATTAGGAAGCTCTTGTTTCATTTTTTCAGAGAAGCTCCCCATTAAGAAAGATCTTTCAGCAGCATGGCTAGCAAGACAGAGGAGGAGGAGGAGGGAAGCTTTTAGCTGTGAGCACTAAGGGGATATTGTATCAGTAGCCTTAGTTCTAAAGATTTGCTTCTAAGAATTAATTGGAGCAAATATATCTCAAGGGAAGGAAAAGAAAAGATTTGTAGAGCGAGGACGGTAGTTGTTGTCCTTGCAAGTAGAGGACTCTTCATTTTGCAGCTGAATCAATACTACGACTAATTATTTCTGGTTATCTTTTATGGGTTTGTAAGACATTTCTTTTGTTCGGTGTAATAAAAAACCCATTGTTTGATCAGTGACTGACTAATTATGATAAGTAATTTGAAACATTCTTGATGAAACTTGTCTGTTAATTAGCATCAACAGCAAATGGAAACTAACAGGACAACAAAATATTAGTGGATTCACTGTTCCCTGGAATCGATGAGATCTTTCTGTGGCATGCCCAATAAACTAAAGCTGCCAATGGTTAAAAAATAACAAACATGTGGGAAGCTCTGACTCATCCTAGAGGAAAAGGTGTTGTAAAGTTACACAAAGGCGTACTGAAATATTACAAGTGAAGGGCTGGTAAAGAAATGTCAGCAGGTTGCCTGATCCTGTGGTTTAGAGTAAGGAGGGTGCTTGCTTTGTTTTTTTCCATTAAAGCTTAACTCCAAAATATATTCATCCTGTGTTGATCCGAACTAAGAGGCTTTTGATAAATAATGGTGTGAATCTGAAAAAATTTTCGTTTGGGATTATTGGCATTGTCTGGCTATATTGTAACTATGATGCTGTTAACTTTTATCAACTCAATGTTTTTTTTGTTGTTGTTTTTTTTATGCTTTTAGATTTCTACCTGGACAAGGCCTGGTACTATACCCACAGATAGGAGACAAATTGGATATTATTTGCCCCAAAGTGGACTCTAAAACTGTTGGCCAGTATGAATATTATAAAGTTTATATGGTTGATAAAGACCAAGCAGACAGATGCACTATTAAGAAGGAAAATACCCCTCTTCTCAACTGTGCCAGACCTGACCAAGATGTAAAATTCACTATCAAGTTTCAAGAATTCAGCCCTAACCTCTGGGGTCTAGAATTTCAGAAGAACAAAGATTATTACATTATATGTAAGTATAATTCTATTCATTTATTTTATAGAAATTAGGATAAGCTAAATAGGTTTGTATCGATTTTTGTTTCCTTAAAATTATTGTGGCAAATAACTTGGTGAGAACCTTTGCTGAACAATTTGTCCACTTTTTTTCAAAGAAACTCTAATTGAATTTGGGACCCTGTGCTAGCAGTATTCATTAAATATAAATACCCCAAAAGGAAAGGAAAACTCCTAGAATTCTTATAGCATTAAAATAAATGTATTATGTGAATATATTCAGCATCTCTACTGACAAAACCATTTTTAAGGACCATTGGTGAGATTTTGATAGGTAAATCTTGTGCAATGCCTTTTCTCTTCATCCATTCATCCATTCATTCACTCATTCATTTAGTATTTATTCTGCATCAGAGACTGTGCTTAAGTGCTAGGGATTCAACAGGGAACAAGGTGGTATAATAAATAGTACACTTTCCTCATGAGGTTATCGCTCTAGAGAAGAGGACATCATAAACTGGAAGGATGGGCCTTACAGGCAAAGTACAATGGTCACCTTAAACCTGATTTAGAAAAATAAGACAAAACTTGGTTTGCTCAATGAATTACTGTTTTTTGTCCATATAAAAAGGGGAAGTATCAGGAAGATGAGTAAATTCAATGCTCACCGAATGTAGTTGGTACCTACTACCACTTGTTTGGGCAAGGTTAAATAAAAGCAACCTCCCTTCATGGTAGGGGTTGTTACTATGGAGGTTTCCTTCTGCTGTTTTTTGGTTACAAGATGAAAGTTATCTCAGCACACAAAAAGAAATGTATATTTGGCATCCACTATGGATAGTCAGTTTAGTAATTCTGTAGTAAGTTCAGTAATTTAAAATTAGCTGGTTGTCATCACCATAATTCTTTTTTTTTTTTTAACACTTTCAAAGTCTACATAGGATAAATGTATTACTGAATATTACAAAATATTCAGGGCATAGATGTGCTGTGTAGTCTGAGTTATTAATGTCTCTAAGCAATCTCAAAGTAATGAAATTCTAATGTAAACCCCTTGCCTTCGATTACAGAACTCTACTTTTACTGACTTGATTATAACATATAGCACTCGTTTTCCATTAAAAAAATGGCAGTATTAGGAAACTTACGCCATTTGCTTTTCATGTACATTTTGCAATTTGCATGCTTGTCTGGAGTCTATCTGTAACATTACATTAAAAACACAAATCCCATGTAGTTGGTCTGTTTCTTCCTTACCTTTTGGCTCTTGGCTGCGGGGCAAGGCACGCACACCCCCATGAACAGTGGTGCCAGATGACTGTGGTAGAAGAAGCCTCTCCATATTAGGCGCAACTTAAGGTGCGCTTGGCATGGAGCTAGACTCCCCGTGTCTTTCCATGTGATACTCCCAGCCTGCCCGTGTATTGGCTTTCTCTTGATTTTCTCTAACTTCATGGCTGATCTACGAAAAGCTTGATTTAGGAAAAAATGTGTTTCACCAAATCAGATTTATAATTTAATATGCCACAGTGAGAATTGAAAAAAGTGTTCAGAAAAAGGGGCTTTTCCTGTCATGTCTCCTTGGGCACCGGGATATCTCCACCTCTTTATCGGGATATCTCCACCTCTTTATCGTGTTAGGTCAGGGAGTAGTTCCTAAATGAAGAAAAGGTGATGGAAAGTGCTATGGACGGTGCTTAGCAAAGAGTAAGTGCTCAAAAGCAGCAGCGTTTTTGGTATTAGTGGTTCTGGAAGTAGATGATGGCCTTGCATTTTAAATAGAGAGGGATCATACAAGACTGCTGATGCTTATGAATTTTTCCAGAAAAAAGAGAAACTCCGTCTGCACAGCTCCTTGTTCTCCAGAAACACCACCATGCGTGGGATGATGTCTTATGGAAATCCCATCCCTCCTACTCAGCCTGCCCCTGCCCCAACTCTCAGTGGTGCTGTTTTCCGAATTCCTATCACGCCTATGATCTGCAAATAGTCTGTGGCACTTAATTTGTGTAAATGTTAGCTTCCATTTGTTCATTCATATTTTTTCAACTAATACATTATTTATTGAGTGCCTAC
>NW_012136636.1:3275581-3284564 GCF_000956105.1 Propithecus coquereli | reverse complement strand
GTATAAAATAATTTGACACATCGTTTCAGGAATGGATTATATGTATCCTTTGGGTCATATCTGAAGTAGCTCCCGAGGCTGTGAAGTCCACTGAGGAGCACACCTTGAGCACCTACCTACTATGTGCAAATCACCTGTGGGCACAAGGCCAGGGTCATTCCCAGGGCCTCAAGTTTGTCAGAGTCAGGTCTGGGTGACTCAGACAGCTGTTCATATCATTCAAGCAGTGAAATCTTTTTTCTCAATTTCTTTGCTTTAAAGTAATACTCATAACCAGGTTGAATTCTCTATTCCTGCTTTGCCTAGACTTTAGTTCCTTAGGGAACTGCTGTCTGTGGTTGGGCTCTCCTACCTCTTGGTGATTGGATTGAAACTCTGGCTTCTCAACCTCTGAGCTGCACTTTAAAGCACAGTATTTGCTGAATACTTACTGAGTGCTCAATAATATGAATTTTTTACGACATTAATAATTAAAACAAAGGTGGTCATAGACACCTAATTATCTCGGTATCTGTTGCTGGGAACCTGAACTGCCACAGAGCCTGAAAACCTACTTTTAAAGCCAACTTGCTACTTAGAGTAGCTTACCAAGAATAAGTAGCAAAGAAAAAGAGAAAGTGGTAAATTATATACTTAAAGGAATAGTTATCAAAAAATGAAAATAAAAGCATGCTGAGATGAAAAAAGGTAGATGGGATGGTGAAGTGTACAGAATAATAGGGAAGCCTTTGAAAATATAAAATAGTTACTAAGTAAAATACATGGAAACTTTAAGGTTTTAGAAGTCTAATGGTATTTCTTTCTTAAAAGACTTACAAAGTAAGACTTTTTCAGTGGATGTGGATGTTTAGCATGACATTTGTAGGGAACCGAAACTGATAGGTGAATTCATTAAGAAGGTTAATGCCCCTGGGCAGGGTGAGAGAAAGAAGGTGGGTGTGCTGGAAGAGTGGATGCACTAAAGGTTAGATGTTCCTGTGGTGGCAAATGCATGTCCCTAAAACTATGGCTGCAACCCCAGTGCACGGATAAGCCAACAGTCCCAGGTTCTGTCCCCTTACTTTAGTTTATGACTTCATAAAGATTGCTTTGCAAATTCTAAGTTCCCACTGAGCGCAAGTGGGATTTCAGTAAACATCAAGGGTTTAACCTTTAAGGAATATGCAAGAAATGCAAATAAATGGTTTACCAACATCTCTTTGCTTAAAGCAGTGAGCCTTTAATAATTACTTTTTATTGCTACAAGAGAGGATTTATATTTACAAGCACGGTTTAATTTATATTTATAATTTTAATTGACACAAGAATGGCATCTTATTTTTTCTTTTTTTGAAAGTTCTTCATACCACATTAACAGGTTCATTGAAGTTAGCTGAACTACTCTGACCTCCAGAACTCTCCTTAGAGCTATGATTTACAGTGCAAAAGCATGTGGTAGCCTGGGATAAAAGAATCTTTCTTAAAATCGAGTGGAGGATTTCAAGTATGAAACAGTGAGGGCTATTTGAACGTTGCTGGTTGAGAGACTGTCCCAGGACTGGGTAAAGGACCCAAAGCTCAGAAGTTCGCCGGAAGTCCAGGGAGACTTTCAGCAGAGAGTTGAAAGACTTCACCACATCATAGGCATAGGAAGGCATTTCAGATACTTGGAAAAATGCAGAAGCCAATTTCCTACTCACCCTACAGCAAAGCTCATTGATATACAAGTTTCCCTTGAAAGGAAATGGAAAATACAAAGAAAAAAATTTTAAAATAGTTTAAAAATTACTATTGGCTTTGCATTGCTTCTTCAAGAATTCCAAGGCACCAAAACAATTAAGGGATTTTAAAAGTCACTGCTTTCCATATCAAACAAATACACACAGAGTCACGCTCTATTACTGTTTTTTTTGATAAGAAGGAAAATGTTTGAAGGTAGTAATTTTTAGATCAGTATATTCATAAAACAGTGTTAGGTAGCATGATGGAAAGTACTCAAATTTACAGGTATATTTTTAACACTTGAAATCATTGAATCACTTTGATACAGTAAATGATATTGGTATTTGAGTTGCTGCATTATATACTCTATGTGATTAACTCCAAAGCTTAGTGTCTAGTTGGTAAACACCTTCACAACTGGCAGTGTTATTAATATTATCATTATTGTGTGCTGGTTTCTTTCCCATAGGAAGGAAAAATAGAGATTTGATACTTTGGAGTAGTGATTGATTTACCCTGGTGGGGAGCAGTCCAAATGGACTGATTTGGTGTAGGGTAGCACCCTAAAGGAACAGCATTTCGGAAGAATTAGGCCAAGAGTCTCCAGTCTTAGGTTCTAGTCCGGCTGCCTGAGCTCAATGAGAAAGTTACTTTATTGCTTTCCTTTAATTTGCTTCTCTAGAAAATACTTTTAGTATTGTTGTTCTGGCAAATGATGGAGGTCTTCTCCAGTCCAAGCCATTTTGTGGTTGAACATAAAAAGCCAACATAGGATCACTCATTAGTATGGTTCTTCTCCAGTTGAAATGGACAGGATCTGCTGTAAATTCTTTAACAAATTTTAATTTGATTTGTCATGTTACTTGATTTAAAATGTAGTCATCACAGATTTGAATTTTAAAGGTAAATATTAATTTTTAATTGGAACTGTATTTTTAAATCTACTGCATATCCACTAAATTCCTTTAGGAAATGATCTGGCAAAATAATATGCACCCTCGTTTATTTTTCTCATAGATGATTGTTTGCTTTTGACCTGTGGCAAAATGCTACAGAAACGGTCCCCATTTACCATGGTTCAACTTACCATTTTTGGCTTTTTGACGGGTTTATCAGGGTATCAAATGCATTTTCAATTTAATGGTATTTTCGACTTAGCATGAGTTTATTGGAACATAGTCCCATCTAAGTTGAGGAGCATCCGTATATGGGTTTTCTTCTTGTTTGGAATTGACTTTTTCAAGTGACCTATTTTAGTAATTTGCCTTGGGCCTAATTTGCATAATAAAATCTCCCGATCCAAGGATGGGGATATTATGACTATTTGGTCAGAAGAGCCCCCTGTTCTTTCTTACGTTCAGATCGTTAATTGCCTTGAAAACATAGTAAGTATTTTAAAATAACCGGTGTATTTTTATTAGGTCTTAAAATTTCTTAAATGTTTATGAAATAACTATCTGTTCTGATATTGCCCATTTTCAAGGGAAGCTCTGTCTTAGACATAGTAAATACTCCAATTAATATTGGGAAAATATTCCTGTGTTCCCAACCTTTATCCCACAAAGTTTCCTTTGAGACACTTCCTGTGCTTGGTTCACAATTCCTTTTTAGAGGTGACATCCCAGAGCTGAATGAGTCAGCAAGTTTGATGTGTTGGCCCTTTGCAACAGCTGTCCTTGTGAAGGTTCTGTGGGTTGGTTATCCAACCTTACCATAAAACCTTGCAAAATGTTAATACCTACAAAGAGATTTTCATCACTACCAAAATTATGTGAGTCAGAGATGGATGAAAAATGAATGCCATTGTGTTAATACATTTTACATGAACAGTAGCCATGGCAGAGCTATTAGACAAAGGAAACCATATTAGCGGAGCACCTCCCAATTTAAATTGTGTGGCTTTTGCGTTATTTTGCTGCAAATCCGTAGCTAAGGCATGATCCTGTGGCATAGTCTACAAGTCATCATTTCTGAAGATTGTTTCATTAAAGGTTGTTCTATGATATATACCCTGTGGTGGTGCTCACAGTAGTCCTTAGGGGCGTCCTTCACTTTCCATGCCTTGGCAAAGCCGTCCTTGAGCAATACTGAATGAGTCTGGAGGAGTTATCATTTCTTAGGCCCCCCTCACTGGTTTAGTTGTCTAAAGCATTTTTTTTTTTAATATAAGATCATGTAAAATTGGAATGCTCCATAAACAGCTTTGCTATGTTCTTTAGGCATGTACTCCACTTCTAAGCAAAATCGCAAAATATAATAAAATGCTTGCACAAATATAATGATACAATATTCTTTTTGTTTTTTCGTTGTTTTGACTTTTATTTTGATCAGGATTGTTAATTAATTTGGTATTTTACATAATATAAAATGAAAGGTAAAAGGAAGGCCAAAAATCTAGCTAGCAAATACAAACAATATTAAAGCAGAAATCAAGTCAAATGACACAAAATACAATTCCAGGTAAAAAAATTGAGTCATAAAAAAGCAGAAAAGGTAAACACATCAATTGCAATGAGAAAAAACAAAACATTATCAAAGAAAAACTTCCATAGAAGGTGTTAGGCACAGAAGGTTTTGTAAGCGAGTTATCTCAAGGCTTCAAAAAAAACCATAATAACAATGTTACTTAAGCTCTCCTGAAATTAAGCTATTTTACAAATGCTTCCAAGTTTATTTACAATGCTATCATGACCACGACATTAAAATCTGGCAAAGACAATAGGAAAATATGATACAATATTCTTAAAGAATCAAAAAAGAACTGTATTGTAGATTCTACTCCTTATTTTTGTTAAGCATATATATGTTTTTTATTTTTTTGCTGTTTTTGATTTACTTAATTCTGTGAAGTAGGTTTGGCTAGTGGCACTGAAATATACTGAATGTTCCATAATCTCTTTCCCTAGCAAAATAGTTATGGGAGCTTTTAAATGTCCTTTAATATATAGATCTCTTTTAGAATACATAAGAATATGTAGGCTCTATGAGGTGATTATGTGCTTTATTTGATGAATTATTTATGTATGATAAATGTAGCAAAAGCCCCATTTCCATCATTAAATGTCATCCAACAGTTTAGTGATATAGCAACATCAGCCTGTCACTTAGGTCCTCAGACTGAGGGGTGAGGATTTATGTTTGATACCTTGCATGTAAATTGCTGAATTCAAGCATTTAAACACATTTTTATTTTTAACTTACAACTGTCATCTTTGTAACAGAAAGTTCATCAGAATCTTGCTTAGAGACTACATTTGGGTGCTTGGAGGATAAGTATGCACGCCCCTTAGAGAAACAGATTGACATAGTAGTGAAGAGTCAGGTCTGACAGACGTGGGCTCTTGAGTACCTTTGACAAGTAACTTAACCATCTCTGCCTCAGTCTCTTCATCCATAAAATGGAAATGATGATAGTACCTGCTTCCCAGGGTTGATGGAAGTTTAAATGGGGTAAGATACGTAAAGTTCTTGCACCAAATCAGTGCAACTAAAGCTTAACTTTGGAGCAGAGGAGGAAGAGTGAGGCATGAGACTGGAGGCAAAACTGGGCTTTGCTGGGAGCTAGAGAGGACCTGGGGAAGATGGGCTTAAAAAGCTTCACTGATTAGAAGTCCATGCATAAGATGAAACTCTAGAGAGTTTACAAGTTTCAGTAATGCTGCATAACTTAATTATAAGATCTTCCCTCTTTGTCTTCTCTGAATGTTATAAAAGTTCTTTTGTCCTTGGGCTTCCTTTACCAAGAAACATGCATTTATGTATCTTTTTGTTCCTGGAATTGCCCAAGCTTGTTAGCAGATCCTTTGTAAGACCCAAAAGAGACAGACAGGGGAGGAGTCTTCAGATACATATAATCATTTTTCCCAATTTCCATTTCACCAGCCTTGCCAGAATTTTTCTTCAGTTCCCTATTGCACAAAGAAAATACTGTATTTTTATTGATAATTTTTAGCAGCATCCTAATGTAGTATAAATAATCTTCCAGAAAAGAAAATGTGTCAGAGTTGCCTTATCACTGAGACAAGCTGGGAAAGTAGATCAGTCCATTAGTCTTATAATTAGAAGTGTTGTTTCTCTTATTTCCTAACATAAAAGTCCTTTTCTGACTGTATTGGAGGCTGTTCTAGTATATATCATTAAGGCTCCTTGTTGAATTTAGTAGGATAAAGCTAAGTTTTTTACATATAAGGAGTGAAGTCTTAGCTTCTGCTTGATTTGAGATTGTGCTGAGAAATTTCTGTCTCTCAGGTCTAATGGAGTTGTGACCCTTGGGATATTTGTCCCTGGTGGCTCAGAGTGCGTAATAGGATAAGGCTATTGTGGACAGAGACTCTCTGTTCCCATTAAATGGTGTCACCTAGGCAGTTGTGACAGCTTATCTCATTTAAAGCTAGACAGAGATGGCCCTGTGAGCACCACTCCTTATTCCCAAAATAGCCAATGAAAGAACAAAGTGGCTCTAATTCTCAGAGCAGTGAGGAATTATTGAAGGAGGGAGAAAGACTAAAAATTAGATATACAAAATAGGTGTTTGAGCAGATGAAAAATGAAGATTATTTAGAACAAAGAATTACTTAGGAAGTAGTCAGAATAAAACTGCCTTTATTACTTTATAGTATATATCTTCCTATCTCTAGCACCTGTATTTATTTTTTTTTTTAAGGTTCACTTAGATTTACAAATAATTGAACAATACTGGAGCATGAAAGAGGACAAGTTTCTTTCCTGATAGCCTTTAAATAGTCATCAAGAAGATAAAAATGTAAAGCAAAATAAAACAAGAAAGTAGTCAAGAGGCACTGAAAGACATAAGAAATATTACTTTGAGATACTTTATTTATACAGTTCTTAAGAGTCACACATTTGTTCCTAAAGTTTCAAAATCTCAGGCCGGGTGTCTGATCACTCAGGGAGGTGTTGTGGCCTTCACAGACTCTTCACTTTGGAGTCTCGAAACACAGGTGATAGAGCAATTTGTATCACTGTGAGAACACTTGAAATTTAGACAGTACGAGAGGCTTAGTACAGTTCACGTGGCCATGAAATGTCAGAAACAGAACCAAATCCAGGGTATCAGACGCTTAGACCAATGTTGTTAGCGTATAACCATGCCTCCTGGGTCACCAAACATTCAAGTGCGTCTGTAGCAATAGTGAAGATAGTATACCTACATACATAGTGCATACAGATAGTACAGAGAGTACTCAATACACACAGATTGCATGTGTAGCAATAGTGAAGATAGTATACCTACATACGTAGTGCATACAGATAGTACAGAGAGTACTCACACACACAGATTGCATGTGTAGCAATAGTGAAGATAATGTATCTACATACATAGCGCAGATATAGAGATAGTCTAAGAGAGCACACATACACACATATCGCATACATAGCAACAGCAAGGAAGCTCATGAACTGTAAATGATGAACTCTATGCTGTGTCAAACATGTTGGTACTGATGCCTTGTTATGTATTGTGTAACATATAACTAACTTGCAATCATATGCCTCCAAAGCTGAACTAAGAAAATTCTCCAGGATAGTAGGAAGAGGAGAAAGGGCCACTGGGAAAAGGTGGTTACAATAGTAATTAGCTAAAGCTTCTGACTTTACTTTTTCTTTTTAGTTCTACTATTAATCAATTACATTGCTTCAATAAGTCTATGCTATTTTGTGTTTTTATAATCTTAGTAAGTACTTTGAGCTGCTCAGTAGGAAGTTGCTAAATAGGAAAGTTATTAAAAATAAAAATTTCTCAAACATACAAATAGAGGCAATAAGAGACTTCAGATGTCCTTGGCCAAGTACAAGTGCTACAGTTTTGTTGGATGGAAGGATGGACAGACAGGCAGATGGATGGGCGGGTGGATTGTCAAAGCCCCAGGCAGGACCGTAATTGATCCCATTCCAGAGGAGCAGCACTGTGTGTTGCTGAAAGACATTTCTGCTTTGCAAATGGCTTTTTGCATTAGTGAAGTAGCCTGGTTCTGTTGTTCCTGATGTTAAACAGGAGATGAAGGTATTCTTTTATTAAAGCAAACATGTGGAAAATTGCTCTGGATTCTTAGAGTATAGAACATGTCCCCTGAACAGAATAAGGTTCATGTGTAGGGCAAATTTAGATAGGGGCACTTTCTTGGGGTTACTGCTGGTCTCTGAGTGGTCAAAGCAAATAACATCATGTCCGTCTAAACTATTATAGCATGAGTGGCACATTTTCTCATTTGCAGTGTTAGATTCTAAACTGTCAGCAGACATTAACTCAGTCACTGGTGAAGTCCTACCACCTAGAGATGAACTCAGCCTCAGATGGATGTTTTCCACTTCAGTGCTACTCGTCTTCCAATTACTGGGTCATTAATATCATTGCATGGGATTAGTGACAGCAGAATGAGCTTGAGGCTTGTAGGATGTGCACCCTCCCCACCATGAACTTTCTACTCTGACCCTCCCCTAGCTAGACATTTCCATTATCTCTGCAAGGATATTTTTATGATTAAGACTGTTAAAAAAAAAACTCGAGAGCAGGCAATGGATGATGCACTGGCACTAATTCACTCAAACACATGCTTCTTTAGGGTTCAGAATATTTTTATTAGATATTATCACTGTGTCGCCTGGGAACTTTCATTTTTAAAAATCTGAAATGCTTAAGTAAAGCTAATAGAGACAATAGGGAATTATGTTTTATCTTTAGAACTCTTACGTTATTCTTTTATTTAAAAAAAAAAAGTGCAAGCTTAGTCATTACTATTGAAGTGTTCATCTGGCCACCTATTTTTAAAACACAATTCCTCTTTCTTAGTAGGTTTTGGCCCATATTAAACTTGACTTTTCTATGTGAAGTTTTTTATTCTTTTACCATGGACTATCATGTTCTCACTATATTAACTTTGTCTGAATCACTGTGATAGTGAGAAATACTCCCTTAAAGTATACTAGATGAAAAGCTTTTACTTTTTTTATGGAATCATGTTGAATTTTTTGTACCTGATGAGAGATTCTTCCTGCATCAATCATCGTAACTTTTAACAATAAAATTTTAGACTTAGATGTTTTTGCTCAACAGCATTCATCAAAAATCAAGATACCAAGGTGTTGCAAGCAATATTTTGAAGGAAATAAAGTATTATAAGCCCCTCCATAAATAATCTCATGTGCCTAAAACATGTCTCCAGCAAAAAAAAAAAAGGGGGGTGGGGGTGAAGTTTATTGCTATACTGTTTTATCTTCCTTCGAAAAGTATCAGTGTGCTAGATTGAGCCTGGAGAGATTT
>NW_012136636.1:3189026-3275531 GCF_000956105.1 Propithecus coquereli | reverse complement strand
TGCGTGCACACATGCTTGCACACACATGCACACAAAAAAAAAAAAAAAAGGGGGTGGGGATGAAGTTTATTGCTATACTGTTTTATCTTCCTTCGAAAAGTATCACTGTGCTAGATTGAGCCTGGAGAGATTTTTTTCTTGATATATATACCCTCTGCGTGCACACATGCTTGCACACACATGCACACATGTAGACATGCCTTCGCTGCTTTTTTTCCTCTTCGAACTTTTTCACTCTGAGTGTATGTGGCCGGTAACTTTTCAGGTCCATATTGTGAAAGATAACCATGGTTCTCCGCATCTTCAGTGATTGTCACTTACTTGACCTTTATACAGGTTTTAATGGTTAAAAGTTCCTATGAGTAAGCTGTGATAGAATTCCTTAGGCTCTGGATGTGTTTATTGCTTTATGCTGTGACTGTCCTCTCAATACATTGATCTTCCCCAGTGTCTAGGCCTCATATGTTCCGATAGGATCAGTTCTACAAAGTCCCCTTGCATCCTCTCTCTCCCCAAGTAAAAGTGGCTGAGTAATAAATGCCCTTAAAAGCTGTTAAGTGCACATACAAGCAAAAACAGCTTACTGAACTGTTTCAAAGTTGTTACATTTTTTAAAAAACTCCTCTTATTTCTGAATTGTCAATAGAATGTCCTGTTATTGTTTATGATAAGTATTTGAAATTAAGGAAATAAAATTACACCATTTTATTCAAGAGCATCCATTTGTACTTGATACCTGGTATCTTTAGTTACATTTTAATGTTAGGAAACAGAAGGGAAGGTCTAAGACCTGTGACTCCATCTTAGAATTCACTATTTCCAAATCCACTCTGTTTAGTGGAGAAACTAATTAATTTTGTTGCATAGAAAAGTCACCGAGGCATAGCCAGTTATTACTTGTTAATGCATGATTTACTCCCTTAAATTTTCAAAACACAACCATAGTGGTGTGGTATTAATTCAAGTGATTCTTTCTGTCATACTAGAACAATGGTTTTGGGGTGAGAAACTCCACACATCCTATATCACTGATAGTTTATACAGTGTTCCAGCTGTGAACAGTTCCCCACGTGCAAAATAAGAGTTAATCAAATGTCCCTGAGAACTGTCTCATCAAGTAGAGGGTTTTGTTTTTCTTTTCAACTTTGGTGAATATATATTCCTTTTTGAAAATACTTTTCTTTGTGTTTTTCTTTCTTGAAATGAGGTCATATAATGAAGCATACGATAGAACTTTTGCTCTAAGATAAGGCAAATTTGGTATTATTGGATGAAATGCTGTGTGATTTGAAGTAATGCTGAACTTTTTTGGATATTAAGCCAAACAAGATAATGAGACCTTTAGAAAGTCGTGGTGGTATATTCCTCATTTCTTTCATTGTAAAGCCACATAAAAAGGAAGAAGTTAGAAAAAAATGAATGAGTTTTTCTTCTTTCTTTTGGCACATTATAAAGATGCTTCTGCTTCAGAAGTTTTTATTAATTAACTTTAAAGAAACAGGATTTAATTTTTGGCATTCAGTGAACATTATCATTTCCACGTTTAGAACTTTTTTCCTTCTAAGTTAATATCTCAAAGAATAAGTGTGAAATTCAAGGCATTAAACTACATTAATTTGAGTTCTAGAAATTGAATCCCTGTTTCTATAGTACATACTCTGAATTTGCATCACATATTTTGAATCTGAATTGATGTCAGGATGTTAAGTAGATAGATCTTAGCTTCCTGGGTTCTATGTTCACATGAAGTAATTACATTTTTTTTTTTTTTTTGGTCCTTATTTTTCAACTTACATACCTTATTTATTTATTTGCTTATTTATTTTTGGACACTCAGATTTATGAGAAAACAGTAGTTAGTTTGGTATGTTATGTTTATTTAAAGTCACAGTTTTGCTTTCTGGGTTGTTAATGGATTATGCTTTTCTTAGCTCCTCGGTTTGCCAGTTAACAGGCTTCTGGTCTCCCTAAATCTGTGCTGAGCCGAAGGAGACTGATGAGTAGGAAGGCTGGCCTGAGAAATCGCAAAGGCCAGGGCCAGTATGTGATGACATGGCAGAAAAGAGTAGTAGAAGTAGAGTCTGCTTTTGACAGAGGATCTTCATGAAATGCTGTTTGTTTCTGGTCCAATGAGAATGAATCATGCCAGGTGCAGCTTCATATCCTTCTAGAAAGGTTCTTATTCTTTCTGCTCTGTCGTTTCCCTGACCCTGTATGCTCATTAGCTGTCTCTCTGGGGGACTTCTTTGATGAAGTTGACATAAATGTTTGTTTTCAAGCGTCTGGCAGTCCCCCCCCCCCATCCTGGCCTCATATCAATTATCCATATTTTAAAATAGTTTTAAATACCCTCCATAGTATTAGTATTTCTTGATGTTTCAGTCTTCCCATAAGAACCTAAAACTTTTCCTTCATAGTGATGCCATTATTCTGTAAGATACTTTGTACTTCCCCATTCCTAATCTCTCTGTGAAGGAGACCCATATACCAGCACAAACCCAAAGTTTGATTCCATCTGATCAGCACCTTCTTACCAGTGTGATGGACGGAACACAGCCAGGGTCCGGAGCTGCAGCTTTGCCTCCTGGGGAGAGAGCTGTACGATCAAATGAAGACCAGCCCAAATGGAATATTATCTCCTCTCTGTGGGGCTGGTCTAAAAAACACTGCCAGAAATATTCTTGCCCTTTTACCCTGTTTTACTACTCACTGGTTCTCTCTCTCTCTCTCTTTTTTTTTTTGGTACTCACATAGCCAGTGTCCTGTTCCCAATGACTGAGAGCCTCAGATAAGCATAGGTGCAAATAAATGTGTAGCCACAGACTTTGGCTGTGAACTTTCAGATGTGCTGCAGAACTTGTAGACCATGTAAACACAGGGAGCTATTTTGCTGAGCAGCGATCTCCACCCACTAGAAATTAGGCCCTGGGGGGAAATACAGTGATTTCTTCATACTCACTACTGGCGATCAGACCCCTGAAACAAAAGCTTTTAAAACAGCAAATGCCCATGTATCTTTATTAAGCCTGTTTTCCAACTGGATAGAGAAGTTTTCTAGTAATTTATAAATTTATAAAGTCTATTTTTTCCTTGAGCCAAGGGAAAAAAAAACCTGGGCACTAAAAGCTTAGGTATAATAATGTTATTTTTTTCTCTCTCAATGATTAAATACAATTTCATCCATTTAGTAATACTATGATTGTTGGCTACATTAGATAATGCTGGTAGAGAGACACAAAGAAAAACTGAGTATGATGAGGTAACAATTTATTTTTGCTCTTTCTCCAAGTTAAAAAGTCCCAGTACATTCAAATGAACAATAAAAATAATTGCAAAATCATCTCCTAAAATGGAAATAGATTTTATTTCCAAGCATTCACGATTTCTTGTTATTTTTCAAAATCAGCCACGAAGGCTTTTAAAGCTCCTTGGTGACTGACTGTTGCAAGAGAAATCAGAATATCAATCTCATGGTTTTATCTCAGAGTTCACTCTTGGTTGTGTCATTGTTTAAGGCAGGGTGGGGACCTCTAGAATTAGAATTAGACTCCCCTATGAGGATATAGTGGAAAGAGGGAAGTTAATTTTCACTATGGGAAATTATATTTATATCAAACATAAAATAGATTGAAGTCATTCTGAATTATGTTATACTTGTAAAATTTCCTTTCTGATGTTTTGGTTGCTACTAACGTCTTAAAACAGGGTTTTTTTGTGACAACTTAGATCATTCCTAACTTATGGCAAAAATCTTTCATGGTGGAACATGTATGACAGCATTTTAAAGTTTAGCCCTTTTCTAAACGGCCAAACATTTAGGAGGCTATTTTAATGTTAGTAATGAATTTTTTCAATATCTTCCAGTAACCTTTGCAAGTTGCAAGTTGACTTAAAAGGAAAAGAAGCAAGAGTCCTGAGTGTAGCAGGAAAACTGTCCTCACGCAGAATGTTCCGCCCCCTTTTACTCACCCGCCCCCACTTCACCGGCACCTCCCCCAGGCAAGCAATAGCCTTGGCTTCAGAAGAACCTACAAAGGCAGCATCTATAGATTTTCCTTTATTCAATTCTAGACTTGAAAGCTTTTTTTTTTTCCTTTTTTTGGTTAACTAAGGAATAAAATAGTTTCAATTCTTAAAGGTGCAAAGCAGTTTCATGCTTACGCAACAGTGTTCCTTCTACTGTCTTAAGGTCTGTGAATGTTAACTTATGTATTGTTAAATTATAGATTTAATTTTAATATTTATAGAGTTTTTTTACATTTGGGCGTTGTTCAGACATCATTTTGGTTAAACCTAGGGAGTGCTGCACAAAGGCATTGATATTCAGAAAAGGCATTGACCTACAAATTTAAAAGAAAAAGAAGTCACTGAAATCATGTGTGCCTCTTGTGCTTCCAGTTTGAAAAAGTAGAAGTCACTGGTAGTTTCTTCCTCTGCAAATGCAGTTTGGAATTATCTTTACAAATGATTCTGCTATAACATGCCTGTCTGAGCCTTTCTGGTATTTGTTTAGTTGTTTTTCTTTTATATCTGAAACTTTGACTTTTTTTCACCCTCAAGATTAAAATGAACGAATCTGTATTCCTCCCTTTCTTTCTGTGCACTGCCCTTCAGATCTTGTCATTTTTCAGTTTCATGTTGAAACTTTTAGCAAGAAAAAGTTCATCATTTAACTTTGAGTTTGGGTGCACTTTTGCATGTAGATGAATCTACTCATATGTGAATTTTAATTGGAATTCCACTTGAATTAAATAAACTAAAACATTTTAAACTGACAACTAAAGAGAGACATCAGTTTTCCACTGTATGAAGACATATTCTAATTTTTAATAAAAATCAAATGAGAAAACTCTAAACAGTTAGTTGAAGATTACACTGCTTCTATGAAAGTTTCCAGAAATAGAATCTGCTCACAGAAATCCATACTGTTTCAAGCTTTTGGGAAGAAAAGATACTTGGAAATGTAGGAACATATTTGAGGGAAAAGACAAAAAGGAAGAGGAAGAATTAAAAAACATATTTTTTTCTTTTGATTTACAGAAGCATACAAAGTTTTTAGCTATTTGATTTTACTTATCTGCCAAACATTTTCTCAACAGTCTACAAACAGATACTGTGTACTTCTTACCACCATCCTCCCCACAAAAAATTATTATCATGGCAATTATTGCCCAGTTTCCCAGGAAAAAGTTCATGTCAGCAATAGCAGAAGATTTGAGTGAGACAGTGTAAGTTAAAAGCAAGCACTCAGAGAAGCAGAGAGACTTTTACACACAGAAGAGGCAGGCTTTGTTTTTAAGGAAAACAGTGAAAGTAAAAGTTAATAATTCAAGAAAACAAATGTAAGTGAATAAGTGCCTTATTTTTCTAGTTAATGTAATTGTCCATGAGATGCATATTTCTACTATAAACGCATTTAGAGCTGGTTTGCTGATCTACTATATGGAAAACAAATGACCCAGTTAAAACACCGTCTTTGGGATTTATGTTTGCCAGGACGTATCCCTTTTCAGTCTCCTTCAAAGTACAATGTTGGCGGACGAGACTTTGATAATCAAAGTAGAAAGTTGATTTAAATTGCAGAAGCATATATGAAACACTTTCGTTCCTTGCCCCTTGAACTTTAGGGGAATGAAAATGTCTAGCATTCTCCACCTTCTTTTCTCTTCTGGAACTTGAACTGTAATTTAAATCCTGTTCCTCACTGAAGTACCTGGCAGCCTATCTCTTTACAGCGTTAGTTACAAAGCTATTCAGAGAACTCATGGGTCTAAAGAGACAGAACAGGAATGTGTTTAAATAGAGTAGAGCATAGGCTGTTAAAAAAAAGAAAAAGTACTGAGAATAGTAGAATGGTTCTGTCCTTTGCCTTGCCCCTCACTGCTGAGATGGAAAGGGAGTAGAGTTGGTAAACATATGCAAATGCTGCTAAAAAGTCCGCCCCCACCCCTCATGTCCAGAGTTGCCATAGGACCCAAACAGGGTTAGGGTTAAGTGGTGGGCGTGTGTGCTGACCCTCTATCCAGCCAGAGTTTTCCTGCAACAGGTAGCTTGGTTGAAGAGATTGACTGAGGTTGATACTGGCAAGAATAATAACACAGGCATTCCTTTGGGTTTACAAAGTGATGGAAAGAAAAAAGTGAGATTTTAAAGTCCTGAATCTTGGTATACTTCTTAAGCACGTATAAGGCTGGAAAAAGAAGAAAAGGGCTGTGGGAGGCTCCTTGTCGAGTGTTTACAGAACTTGGATGCTTGACAAACAGAGCATCAAGCTAATTGTTCTTGAAGCAGGAAATCTGTAGTGGAGGAAGCAGGTGTCGTGCGATGATTACCACGTTTTGAAATGGCCGTATTAATAACTCTTTTGCTTTTCTGGGTTTGGCCCCAAAAGAGTCAGTGGGCTTTTTGGAAGATACTGTCCCTTTTACCTATAGACAAATACTAAATCAGTCATTTGCAAAGGAGATTAAGTAAATTTGGAAGCAGATAGCATACATGCGGCAGTGTTTCCAGTATCCATTTTTCTTTATTTCTTTTTCTTTTTCTTTTTGGCTTTCAGCATCCCATACTTTCAGAAAACTTGTGACTAAGAGTGAATTCTTATTTTTCAAATTGTTTTCAGACATTTCATGTTCATGTAAACTTGGCTTATTGATTTCCTGATTTTTCTTTATTTTTTTGTTTTGTCCATCTTATTTTTAATCAGCTACATCAAATGGGTCTTTGGAGGGCCTGGATAACCAGGAGGGAGGGGTGTGCCAGACAAGAGCCATGAAGATCCTCATGAAAGTTGGACAAGGTAAAGACCATCTGCTGCTTCGTGAAGCCACTGTGATCTGGTTAAGCCCCCCAGCTAACGTGGCACTAATGTTGATGAGACTCACCTTCATTCATGCTTCTCTTTAGTGTTGAAAGCAAACCCTTCTCTGCACCTTGAACCACTGACAGATTTCCTCAAGTCCATGTACTAAGTAAGCTGCTTTTATTGGAGATCTCTGTAAGAGTTAAGGTCAGCCAGGTAGAACGTCTATTGCCATATAGAGAGAGATACATTGTTCTTTTTAAAAAGCAAAACACCTCTTTGGTTCAAAATCAAAATAATCTAGAATAAAAACTAAAAGTTTCTGCAGTTTTGCTCATTTCTGAATCTTGACTACAGAAGAGTTTTGTTCATTGTGCCTTTTCTTATATAGACAAACCTATTGTGCAGAAAGAAAATTATTCTTCTAATTAGAAATTGGTATAGTAGTCAATCAACTTGCTCAGTTAAATTGAAATGTCATCTGCAATGCTTTGCCTGCCAAATGCAAGAATCCCTATAGTTTCCACAGATGGCCTCACAATCTAAACCTCTGAAATAACTAGTATAACCATTTTGTTTTAAAAGAAAAATTATATTCTTGTATTTCACAGTACTTTGCATAAAGAATCTTATGTTCATTGCTATTCATGCCTCTTGAGATACATATGCAGCTCCTAAAGCTAGATATCATCAGATGTCTGTGCCGTAATTAATCATTTGTTTTTCATATAGATGCAAGTTCTGCTGGATCAACCAGGAATAATGATCCAACGAGACGTCCAGAACTAGAAGCTGGTACAAATGGAAGAAGTTCAACAACAAGTCCTTTTGTAAAACCAAATCCAGGTATAGCAGCATCATCTGTGTGTTATATAGGTCTGTGGATGCCACGCGCTTAGTAGTATCTCAAGAGGTAGAACAGAATCAAAGTACTTCTACTCCAGTAGGATTAACTAGTAGTTACAGACATTAGTAACCTTTGCTTTCTGTGAGTCATTATTAACTGCACTCAATAAGAACAAAATAATTCATTCCCATGAAAGTCTTACCTTCAAAAGAGTAGAATTCATCAGATGTAAGTGCCGGTTATTAGTACTACTTTGTCAGACCAAAGTTTTCATTGGCTGACACATTATCAAGCTGGTTGTCAACACCAGCTTCAAGCCGATGTTAATGTATATATAATTAATGTGCTAATCCCTCATCTAATTATATCTAATCCATAAAGAGCCTAATTGATCCTCTCCTAAGTTTTAGATGGTAACATTTTAAAATATAGCATAATAGCATGTTTTTCAGTGGTTATTGTTAGTTTTTTTTTCACGTTTTCCATGTAAAATAAAATATTAAACAGATCCCTGACAAAAGTGTGGAATACCAGATAAACTTGGCTGTCACTGAACTTCATTTTCTTTGATGGGCTTGGAACAAACAGCTATGTATTTGTTACCATGCTAATGAATTTCTCATATAGTAGCTGTTGAGCGGACGTCAGCAGTGTTGTATTAGGGATCTGTATGCTTGGTTGGTAGTTGTGTGAATTTAGCATCTGCAGCAATATTCCGTCTCTTTCCAAGAGTCAAGGAGGGAGGTTGTTATTTCTAACTTTCAATGACAAGATGTGTCAAATTCTTGTGACAAACTGATAAATGGATAATATAATGATGCCAGGCAATTTTTTAGTGCTTAACATTTGGGCTGGCAGTCTGTTCAGTGTGAGAGTTTCTGCTGCCTTCCAAATATATTTTAAGTGTAAATCAAATAATACAAACGAGTTAGAGTTGAACATTTTCCCAGGCCCGGTCCCTCCGTTCACATTCTCGAGCTGTTCTGCCAGTAGGCAGGGCTCTTCTTTAAAAGATGCACATGAAACAGCGTTTCTAAAAGGAAGGGGATGCACAGGGCCACATGATCACGAAATGCTGACCTGGAGAACTGGCCACTTCCTTTTTTCCTGCCTGCTGCTGCCCCGGGCTGGCCCCCACCGGTAAAAGATAAAGCAGGATCAAGAGTCGGCTGTCTCAGACGGCAGCGCTCTTGATGGATGAGGACAGGTGAAAAGCAAGCCGTGTGGCTTGGGGCAGCATGGAAGTCCGGCCTCGGGATCCATCTCCTTTCACATTGATTGCCTCCGTCTGCCCTTGCATTTCGCTATCAGACGAGGTATTTGGCTTGTCAGCGTCTAGCCGCCGGTTAGGTCTTTGGCCCTGCTTATTTTTCACGTGTGTAAGGGTCACGAAGGCGGCCCGGCAGCACTGGGCCGGCGCTGACTATCCCCGTCCTTCTTTTCTCTGTCCGTGCACGCAGGTTCCAGCACAGACGGCAACAGCGCCGGACATTCGGGGAACAATATCCTCGGCTCCGAAGTGGCCTTATTCGCAGGGATTGCTTCAGGTTGCATCATCTTCATCGTCATCATCATCACCCTGGTGGTCCTGTTGCTGAAGTACCGGAGAAGACACAGGAAGCACTCGCCGCAGCACACGACCACGCTGTCGCTGAGCACGCTGGCCACGCCCAAGCGCAGCGGCAACAACAACGGCTCCGAGCCCAGTGACATTATCATCCCCTTAAGGACTGCGGACAGCGTCTTCTGCCCTCACTATGAGAAGGTCAGCGGGGATTATGGGCACCCGGTGTACATAGTCCAGGAGATGCCTCCTCAGAGCCCGGCGAACATTTACTACAAGGTCTGAGGGCCACTCTGGCGGTACCCTGCTTTCCCAGAGGAAACTTACTGTCCCGACGCGTCCCGTGAAGGGTCTCACGAGCCCGCGAGCTGGCGAACTGACTGCAGCACAGCCCCGGGGCGGAGGGGACACTCCTTCTCGGAAGAGCCCCGCTGAGCTGGACAGCTTGCCTAGTCTGTAGCGTTTCGGCCTTGGTGAACACAAACACTCCCTGGAAGCTGGAAGACTGTGTAGGAGGTACCCACTCGGACTGCTGGGCCGGCACCGTCCCATGCTCGAAGCCATGTGCCGCAGTCACTCAGGCCTCTGCGGAAGCCACGGGAAGGCAGAGAGCGCTGTGAGCCCCCCCGCCGGCGCCACGCCTGGGGATGCCGGCCTCCGCCTGGGGTGTGCCTCCCCCGCGGCGCATACTGGACGTGTCACACGGACCTCGGGCTAATTAAAGTTTTCAAAGATCTCTAGCGTTTAGTCCTCACTGTCTCACTCCTCCTGCCATCCAGGGCCTGCAGCGCCTCCCCTGAGATTTCCTCCACTCCACATTCTGCATCACTGACGGAGCACTCAAGCCTAGAGTCCCCTACCCCAGCCGTGTGCAACAACAGCTTCAGTCAAATGGGTAATCCATGTCTAGAAATTGTGTTTGCTAATAAGGTGCTCTTTAGCCAGATGCTAGGCTGTCAGCTGAGGAAGACGAGGAGATCGTGGAACCCCGGCTGGGGCTGGGGAAAGGGCTGGCTGCAATCGCAGTTCATTGTTGCTGCCTCTAAAACAGAAAGTTGGAAAGGAAAGAAGAAAAAAACCAATTAGGTAGTGCAGCACTTTGGTTTTGTTAAGATTTAAGAGGCAAGTAGGAGACACAACAACATACACAGTGGATCACAGTGCATTGGGAAGAATTCACTGTTATCAAATAGCAATGTGCAGGGAAAAAAAAGAAGTCCCTCTTCATTCCGTGGAACAAAGGAGGGTATTGTTGGTAAAGGAATTGGCTTGGAGGGAAGGGAGAAAGTAGGCCGCTGATGATATATTCGGGCAGGACCGTTGTGGTACTGGCAATAAGATATACGGCTCCGAAGCTGTAGGAGAGTCGGTCTGCTTTGGCTGATTTTTTAAGCAGACTCAGCTGCTATACTTATCACATGTTATTAAACACAGGGAAAGCATTTAGGAGAATAGCGGAGAGCCAAACCTGACCTAGACGTTTAAAAGCCAAAGGTCAAACAGGCTGTAATTCCATCATCATTGGCATTATTAAACAATTCTCATCTATAAAATGTAGGTCAGATCCCCCTTCCCCTGAAGTCCCCCTCCCTGGTTGAGCCTTACGACACTTTGGTTTGTGGCGGTGCTGTCCCGTGCAAGGGCTGCGGGGTAGGTACTGAAGGAGGCCGCGGCGCCCGGTGCTCTGTGTCAAAGTGAAGCACACACGGAAAACCTCCTGGAGTTCTTAAGACGGAAATAAATTATGATGTCGAAGGGGAGAAGGAAGATAGGACGTATTTATAATAGCTATATAGAACACAAGGGATATAAGATGAAAGATTTTTACTAATATATATTTTAAGATTGCACACAGTACACACCAGAAGATGTGAAATTCATTTGTGGCAATTAAGTGGTCCCAAGGCTCAGTGCTTAAAAAAAAAACAAATTGGACAGCTCCTTCTGGGAAAAACAACATCCCTCCAAAAATAACAATAATGAGAGCAAATACAAAAATAACAAAGTCCTCCTAAGGCATCTCACATAACCGTAGACTAGGAAATACAAGCCCCAAATACCAGGAAATCGATGTTACTGCATCTCATATTTAACAATGACAAGATGTTCCGGCATTTCTTTTCCGTGTTGGGTTTTCCCTCGCCTTATGGGCTGAAGTGTTCTCTAGCATCCAGCAGGTCTCATTGAGGGGGTTTCGGTTGAAAGTTTGGCTTCGGCTCCCTCCTCCTCTCCTCCCCTCCCCCGCCCCCTCCCTTCTGGGAAACAAGAAGAGAAAACAGGAAACCTACTTTTTATGTGCTATGCAAAATAGACATCTTTAACATAGTCCCGTTACTATGGTAACACTTTGCTTTGTGAATTGGAAGAAAAAAAAAATGTAGCGACAGCATTTTAAGGTTCTCAGACCTCCAGTGAGTACCTGCAGAAATGAGTTGTCACAGAAATTATTATTCCCTATTTCCTGAACCTGAAAAATGATGTTGGTCCAAAGTGCGTGTGTGTATGTATGAGTGGGTGTGTGGTATACATGTGTACATATATGTATAATATATATCTACAATATATATTATATATATCTATATCATATTTCTGCGGGGAGGTTGCTATGGCGACCAGCCGCAGTACATATGTAATTCTTTCCATCACCCCAACCTCTCCTTTATGTGCATTCAGATGAGATTTTCTTGTAAGCCATCAAAAGTTACTTTTAGGATGGGGGAGAGGGGCAAGAAGGGGAAAAATGGGAAATAGTCTGATTTTAATGAAATCAAATGTATGTATCATCAGTTGGCTACATTTTGGTTCTATGCGAAACTATGAAAAACCAGATGGATTGATAAAGAGTTACCTGCAACCAATTGAAGTGTTCTGTGTGTCTGTTTTGTGTCTGGTGCAGAATATGACAATCTACCAACTATCCTTTTATTTGAAGTTGGTTCAGCTTTGGAAAGTTACTGTAAATGCCTTGCTTGTATTATCATCCCTAGTCACCCGACTTTGGAATTTGCACCATCATGTTTAAGTGAAGATGCTGTAAATAGGTTCAGATTTTACTGTATATGGATTTGGGGTGTTACAGTAGCCTTATTCACCTTTTTAATAAAAATACACATGAAAACAAGACAGAAATGGCTTTTCTTACCCAGATTGTGTACATAGAGCAATGTTGGTTTTTTATAAAGTCTAAGCAAGATGTTTTGTATAAAATCTGAATTTTGCAATGTATTTAGCTACAGCTTGTTTAACGGCAGTGTCATTCCCGTTTGCACTGTAATGAGGAAAAAATGGTATAAAAGGTTGCCAAATTGCTGCATATTTGTGCCGTAATTATGTACCATGCATATTTATTTAAAATTTCGTTGTCCAATTTGTAAGTAACACAGTATTATGCTTGAGTTATAAATATTTTTTTCTTTCTTTGTTTTATTTTAATAGCCTGTCATAGGTTTTAAATCTGCTTTAGTTCCACATTGCAGTTAGCCCCAGAAAATGAAATCCGTGAAGTCACATTCCACGTCTGTTTCAAACTGAATTTGTTCTTAAAAAAATAAAATATTTTTTTCCTATGGAAAAAGCGCCTTCAAAGTATTTTCCTTTTCTTCTTTTTTTTCTTTTCATTTTTATTTCATTTTTGTTTCTTATTTTAAGTTGCTTCCTTTTACTCTGTTTCTCCAAAGTTACGCAGAGACATGATGCCCATGGACATTGAGTGTCCACTTTTCAAATCAGGACATGCATGTAATGTGAATATTAATTTTGCTAAGAGCCATAAGCCCATTAGTTTCCCTGTAAAAACCACTGAACTGACCTTTCACAGATATTTTATAATAAAGTTTTATAAAATCCTAGTCATCCTGAACAGCAAATGTCTCTAGATGCACCTGAGTTGTACAGTCAGAATAGTCACTTGCAAAGTTAGCCGTGATAGGAAAAAGAGGGAAATGTACACTTATCTTGCACGTAATTCCAAATTGATCTAATTTCCGTTTAAGCAAAGTATGCTACCTATGGCTTCATTTTTCTTCACATCCCAGGGAGAAGGAAAAAGTCAAACATTCTTTGTAAAAATTTAACACTGATGAAAGCACGTTTGGTGATCCTGGGTTAAGGCAAGCCAGAGGCCAGCTGTGAATTATAATACTCACCTTCCTGGGGAGGGTTTCTGTGAGCCGTGAGGGTGGGAGCATTTTCCAGGCCTGCTCTGAACATCGTGCTTCCTGGAGAACTTCATCAGCCTGGAGATCTGAGTGCTAAGACCTCCATCTCCATTATCTCAGCTTAATCCTTCCCATATGGAGTGTGATATGATCCTTTAGGTAGGGAGGATAAGAAAGGCTCCAGAAGTCAGGAAGCAAGCCAGGTTTTCCAGGCCTGATTGACTGATCCAAGATCACACCCTCAGTAAGCTTGGGAACCAGGGATCTCTGCAGCTTAGTCATACTTGCACTGAAAGAATGTTTGTTAAGTAAACGCTTTCCTTCATTAACAACAACAACAGAAATCCCCAGAGGCCCACAGTTTTAATTGACGTTAGAAATTTACTCCCTGAAGTTTATCTTGCTGCACCTAACTGCCCTGGGAATCTAAGCTTAGGGGCACAATTTACAGCCAAGTAACTAAGTTGCACACTTGACTCCCCCTACCAAGATCACTTCTGATCAGTCTGGGCGATAAAAAGAACAACAGTGAAGTATTGTGTTTTCAACTCTTAACTTTGTGGGTTCTATTACCATATAAATTACCAAATAACATAATGTCATAGTTTCTACCTTGTTTTCGAGACCACGTTTTCCAAAGTGAGTAAGACAAGCTCGGCTAAGAGAGAAATAAGTTGTGTCCAGTTGTTATTCCGTTCAGCTCGGAAGAAGGAATCTCACATACAGAAGCTTCTCACAGAAGTTGTATAAACCAGATGCTCTTTGTTCTGTCTGAAAGGTAAGCCCAGCCCACTGTTGAGACATCACCACATTGCATTGGCAAGCATTCTTAGCTGGCTGACTGGCCTCTTCAGAACAGCCTTCACTATTATCAATTCCCTTTTTGGCAAAACAGTTGCCCATTCAAACCCTGTGATAAAAGGTTTGCAATGGAAATGAGAAAAAAAAAATCAATAAAATATCTCTCACTGGGGTAACTGCTGTCCAGCTTACTGTCAGTCCCTGGACCCAACCCAGAGAAGAATCAGCAAAATAAATAAATAAATAATCCATAGTAGTAAAAATCACTTTCCTTATGTATACGAAAAAGAACAATTACCCTACTTTTTTGGTTGGGTAGCAAATAGGTCCTCAGGTGGCTCAGAAGGTGACATAATTGCTACTGTAGCGCTAAAGACACTGATGTGGCTGTTCTGCTTTTGATCTTTTAATTTTCTAGGGATTTAGGATTATGTGTATAATATTTACAATATCAACTTTCTTGAAGGCAAATTTTCAGTGTTGTAATGGGAGTGTTTCCTACTCCTACTCATTATGCTAGGTAGAGAATCATTCATCAGTGATTTGAGGGGGGTATTAAAATACTACATTTATTTGTAATATAGTAAACCAAGTAGGTGAGTTAATTTTTTATTGATTAAACTGTGCCCCATAAGCTAAAGATACATTCAGCACAAGAATTTTATACTTGGATAAATTGATTAATGGAATCTCTTAAAAAGTAATTCTTCATATGAAGTCAATTGTATTTTAAAAAATATCAACCCCCTCAAAAAATCTCCAGGTATATAAATGCCTCCAGGCACAAGGGACGTAATACTAATTATGCCAACACAGCTTGTAGCCAGTGGCAGATAGTTAATAAATGTGTTGAATGAATGAAAGGAGAGACCTGGCTTCCAGCTCTATTCCTGCTACTGACTCATGCTGTGACCTTTCAGCAAATCCTTTTATGTTCTATGCCTCAGCAGTCTCACCTGTAAAGTGAGAGGGATGGACTGTAAGAGACTGAAGGTCGACTTGGGCTTTTTACGGGATTTGAAGCACAGCCATCACCATTTGCAGCTGCACGAAAATATCTCCATGCAAGTTTATGTGTATCCTGGTGTACCACAGACAAAGCTCTGAAGACCACTGAAGTGGTTCCCAGTCCACCCCCGACTCCCTCTTTGTGCTTGACCCCACCGTCCACACACTGCTGCCACCAAGTCCCCACTGCTGGGGCTCAGAGCTCTGCGACCCTCTGCCCTTCTCTAAAATCAAAATCCCAAGGACTCTCTCTCGTCACTCTCTAATATCTAACAGTTTATACACACCGATTGAACTGGGAGCAAAACCCTTGTGTTGTCAGCCACCTGTCTACAATCGTTAAGTAGGATCTTTTATCTTTATGTAAAAACATGTTCAGGTCACTACATGCAGGGTCCCCATGAAGCCCACACTTTCTTCCACCTGCATATTTCTTTTAAGGGCTACCATGAGCCAGACCACGTGGCAGGTGGTGAGGGTGTTGTCCTCCAGCAGCTAACGTAGCCCAGCTTCTCTTCGTCTTCCTTGCAGACTTGAGATTAATTTACTTAGTGTTTAATTTTTTTCATGCTGGTATCTGGAACACATCCTTATCCCTCCTTTATTATTTATGCCTCTGATCTTGTAGTCTGTGGCACAGAACTGTATAATTGAAAAACATCTTTTAGTTTATAATGGAGTTATTATTTCTTAACTAAGTGCCATTCATGCTTAATAAAGAAATTAGAGGGTTTTGTGTGTGTATATGTATGCGTGTTGTTTTTAAATGCTTGAGGACTCTTTATCTTAAAAAGTCCAAAAACAGTAGGGGAGATAAATACCATCAAAGAAAATTGCTTAAAATCGACTGGAATCTTAAACTGAACACTACGAGATTCCTCTTTAGGTATATCATCTTTGAGGAGTGGCTTCATTAATGCAACATTAAAGGAAGGGGAAAAAAGTAGTGGTATTTAATGTTTAGCTCTAGGATCCAACAAGTGGGGTTAGACAAAAAATGCTGCAGGAGGAGCTCCCAGCTTGCTGCAGCTCCCACCCAGCCTCTAAGTATTTGGTCTCTTAGTCCTTCTTCAACTGAATTATCTGCAAGTTATTCAAGATGCCAACAAAGACGCGAGAGCCGTTTCTATAAACATAACTCCAATTTTGTTGTTTTACATGAGGAATTCAGTATAGCTTAATTCCCTTTACATACTGAGAAAGCTTACAACTTATGGAATCTGGGACTTCTCTGTCTGGAACTGCTGGCTCTTTGTGTGGCCCCAGGCAAATCACATAGCTGCTCCCCAACTTGGGCCAACCATCTGCGATGTGGATTCTTTTGGATACTCATCAAGACTTCCTAAGGTTTAATTCAATTACATGCATCTAATTCTGAAGTGTAGCTTATAAAACTACAAACCCCAAAATATCTCTTTAGCTTACCAGCAGAGAATGCTTACAGATTAGTAGAGAGTCATCATACACAGGCAGAAACAACACCGTGCTCAGCCACCCTCAGCTAGAGCCTCTTTATTAGACTGGTCCAAAACACTTAGAATGAGTCCACCCAAGCAGACTCTTGCTTATCTACAACTCTAGAAGCTCCTATATAGTGAACACACATGTGCATGCACACACATACACATTACTTTGTTCACTTGTACAGCATGCATCTGTTTAGCGCTTATTATATGCCAAACAGTGTGCTAAATATTGGAGATTACCACATAAAAGACAGGATTCCTTCTATTAGAGAATTCTGAGTCCAGATAGCAATTTAAAAGCTTTCGTGCATAGCAATTAGACATCTCAGATACATGTATGAAAGGAAGCAATAGGCTTATAACCACTCTATGTTTATATTCCTTGAGCATCTTTTTAGAAAGGTGTTTGGCTATTAGTAGCCTTCTTTTCATTTTTCATCCACCTATGTCTTCTGTTATAGTGGGTTGAATTTCATTCCTTTTAAATCTTTCATTAGTTATATGCCAACTAGCTGGTTAGGATGCTAAATTTAGAATAACTGTTCTGTTCTTCAAAACGTTTTAGGAGTTTGTCTTAAGTGCCTGCCTCTGGCCTTAAAGGGCAAATCAAAAAGTTGCCAGTTGGTTTCCAGCCCACATTACAATGTGTATGTGTATTTGAAAGACTGTTTCTTGGCTATAATTTGTAGTTTTCCTGTAGCTAGTTCTGAGGAAAGAATTGCAGAGAGCTTTATGTCTGCTAACAGTAGTTAGTGCTGAGCTAAAAAACAGTAGGAAAAAAGTGAAGTCTGAGCATCTGGGCGGTTTGCCAAAGTGACCTGCAGGCTACGTGCAGCATAAGCATTTCAGACTAGCGGGCACAGGGCTCCTCCTGCAGAAACCCAGGTCCCTGCCTTTTAACTTCCCGGCTTGTAAAAGGGGAGGAAGAAGATAAGGGTCTCCTACCAACTCCCTTAAATATTTCAGATAAAAATAATGACTGTGTTAATCACACTTTAACTTACACGAGTTTATTCCTCCACACTGTTGGCCGAGTGTCAGGAAAAGACGAGAAACACACCATTTTCCAAGAGCGCATGTGTCAGAAGTTCGTGTTGTACGCAACAGTCACATACAGGTTTATAAAAAATGTCTCCTAAACATGGGAGAAGCACTGTTCACCATTTCCAACGCTGTGAGCTTCCTTGTTAAACAATGGAAAAGACACCTTGATGGTTTGTTCTCTGAAGCTCCCATCCCACACTGCGGGGACAGTGGTTTTTGCTGCAGAGAATTGCAGGAAAAGTGGTAAAACTTTCCCACTTTGGAGTTTGTGTATAACACAATGAGGGGGATTCATAAGCCCCTGTGTGCTGTGGTCATTGACAACACCGGGAGGGGCAGCTGTCAACTGGAAAGGCAGCATGCCTACCTCACCAGCTGAAGATTCACCCCGAGGGACATAGTTTTCCCTTGAGTCACCGCTAGCCAAGGACTCTCAAGGGAATGGATGAAAGTCATGTGGTTTTTCATCCCCTGTGCATTGGTTTTAAGAGTCTCATTTATGCTGACTTTAAGAACAGATTCCAGAAAAGTGTTTGAAATATGGCAATTGAATTCTCTAACTGGCATCACCAGCCAAGCAGGTACCATGATTGCGACAGTGATTAAGCAGTTTAAAGAGTCTGGCAATGCTTTATAAGGTTGCCCCCGCTTTTTATAACACTGAACAGAAATTCTTTTGGAGAACGTTTCTACTGCAGACCATAGTCACCAGTGCGTTCCGTGACGGTTCTTGATTTCACGTGTCGATGTCCGATCACCGACATCTGTACATGGTTATCTCTGTACTCAACATCAACCCTAAGGTAGAGAGAATGGAGATCTGTGAGGCTCTCTGTTCTTGGGTTGTATGGTTTTGCTCTCTCTATTCTTTTTATTTTTTCCAGCATTTTACTTTGAAAATGTTCAGATATACAGAAAAGATGAAAGAACAATGAACCCCCATAATAATCATGTAGATTCAATAACTAGCACTGTGCACATATGTATATGCTTGGTGTGTGTTTCTACATACATCAGCACGTGTGTGTATATATGTACATGGATGTATCTACGTGTCATTCACACACAGTTCTTTGGCTGAAGCATTTGTAGACCTCGTGATGCTTCCTTCCCACATCTCAGCATCTCAGAAGACGGAATCCTCTCCTGTAACTGCAATGCCATTATCGATCATGAGAACGTTAACCAGTATTTTATAATGCAATCTATCTAGTCTACTAAATTTAACTTTTTAGACTTTTTAAAATTTTGGATTAAAAATAGTACTGTACTTGTATCTGGTTAAAAACCATTTTTTTTTCTTTCCCTTCCTCCATCTCTTAAAAAAACCATCATAAACAGTCTCTCTTGTCTATTTGTTCAGAAAAATATTGTATGCACACACTTGCATATAAATGAATTTTTAGAAAGTGATCAGTATAGAGATCACATCATACAGGCTGTTTTATTCCATGCATTTTGGTAAATAATGTGTCTTAGACATCTTTCCTCATCACTATTCAGATCTAACTTTTTTTTAAAAACAACCACATAATATGTCCTTTTATTTAAATCATCAGCTATTGGAAAATTTTGGTTTTTAGGCTCCTACACATAATACCTCATGAACATCTTTTGGTTTTTGGCAGAGACAGTGGGGCTCATCAGATAATTGAGGGACTCCACTATTTTTCCAGTTTCACTTGCAATTAAGGGCAGTGGGCCATAATTGGAATGGTTCCGGGAAGCATGAAAGAGCAGGTATGGGTTCTTGTTTATTTATTTGCTTATTATTTATTTATTTTTAGGGACAGGGTCTCACTCTGTCACCCAGGCTGGAGTGCAGTGGCACAATCACAGCTCACTACAATCTCGAGCTCCTAGGTTCAAATGATCCTCCAGCTTTACTTTCCTGAGCAGCTGGGACTACATGTGCATGCCACCACACCTGGCTAATTTTGTCTTGCTATATTACCCAGGCTGGTCTCGAACCCCTGGCCTCAAGAGAGCCTTCAACCTTGGCCTCCCAAAGTGCTGGGATTACAGGTGTGAGCCACTGTACCCATCCATGTTCTCCTCCTGTCTTGCTGCAGTGACTAATGATGTCCCAAGTTCTACACTGCACAGCTCAGAGGTGCAGAGGCTTGGCCAACCTGGGTTCCCAAGTGACCATGTGGAGCAGAGCCTCCTGCCGATCTGGGGTACTACGCCCTGTGCGTGAGAAATAAATTGTACATGCTACACCAGAAGATTTGAGGGGCTGCTTGTTACCACAGCATAGGCCTACCTATCCTTACACACACTAAAGTATTGATACTTTCCCAAGTATATCCTTAACCTAAATTCCTAGTGGTGGGATTTCTGTATGAAAGAAAATGTCCTTTTTAAATTTTGATAGATACTGCAAGATTGCCTTCCAATTCCCTTCCTCTTTCTTTTCTGGTTTAAATATATAACTTGTGTTCCACTCCATTGTTTCCCTTCTCCAGTTTGTTTACATTTTTACTCTATGTTGTGCTTTAAAACCTACAAGAGGCAAATAGGATGAAAAAGATTAATACTAAAAGAAGCCTTTTGTTTGTATGTGAGTTACTGTGTTTAAAGTACTATCTCTGTTTAAGTAACAACTTTGAGACATTATGTATAACTTTGGTGCCAGCTCTGAAATTAGAAATAAGTCAAATACATAAACACATATCAAATATTCTGAAACTGCCACTTGTTGCAGTTTTGTTCTCTTTGCTTCATAACTCTGGATATATGGAGCTCATTCATTATTGTATCGGCTACTGATGCAGGACTTAATATCTGCTGGTGTGTCCAGAGCCTGTGACCTTGAGAACATGATGCACAGAGACTTGTGTTTTTGCTTCTAAGAGAGAAGAGGCCTAAGTATAAGCCACTTAATCACAGTCAGTTGTCTTGTTAGTGCAAATAAAATTGAGTATTCAGGATCTAATAGAATTTCATCTAATGAGATTTAGGCAGTAATTCTCTCATGAATTTGATATACTTTGTTACTTCTTTCTTTCTTTCTAACCAGTAAGAAGATGTGCTAATAGCCATACAGAAAGATCGAGAGACATGTGCTTTATTTATTTCACTATATATTCACCGGTTATCGCCCCAAGTGTCTCCTCATTTGCCTAAAATTGTGCTAGAAGCTTTGAAGGAGACATAAAAAGCACATGAGATACAGCTACTATCAAAGTAGCAATCATAGCCTACTATGGGTAATCTTAGTTTTCTAAGAGGAGCATAATCTTTTTACAAAAATAAAATTTGCTTATTAAAACAATAAAACCTTAAAAAGATAAGTCATTGTTTAAAGAATTATGATGGTCTAGTAAAGTAGTTCTGTAAACTTTGATGCCCTATTTTAAAATAGAGCTTCCTGTACCCAAAGCCAGAGGTTCAGGTTCAACAGGACTGATGTGATCCAAGAGTCTTTTTTACCCTGTAAGCATAAGAGATTGCTGGCATGTACGTGGCTGATAACAGCTTTAAGTTTTCTCTCTCATGGGCCCAATCTCTTCAATTAAGGGATGAAAACTCTCTAACATAATTTCAGTTACCAGCTATGAAAGAGGAATGAGGATAGGTGTTACATGTGTATGTGCATGTGTATATATATATATATATATATATATATATATTTTTTTTTTTTTCCCCCCCTGGACAATAATTTAGATCTAGAACTGGAACTTAGATCTGAAACTCCTTAGATCACACCACACATGTGGTGGCCAACTGCGTCTAGGGGAAGACTTGACTAATCCTCAACCGACTCCTTTTATGGACAAACACCTACTCTCTCTCTGTCTCTTCAATGTGTCTGGGCCTTGCTTGTCTGCACAAAATACAGATGGTTTGAAAATAGATCAGAGACTTTAAACAGAGAGACTCGCAAAAGGATCAGCCCTTAGCAAAGTGGTGAAGCTGATTTTGAATGAGTTGAAATCTGCTTTAATTCTTCCTCCCAAACCACCCAGGCTGCACGTCCTGGGCCTTCCGAGTTCCTCGGGCTCCTCCTGGCCGGCCTCCCTTCAGAGCTGGCTTTGGCATGAACCACACCCACTGAAGTCTCCCTGTTTAGTATCTCAGTTCCTCCACCCCAAATTTCAACTGTCTAATCTGATGAACAGTTTCTAAAGGTGAGAAGGCCTTGCTCAGGAAACATATGGTTTGTTTAACTCAGGCCTTCTGAAGACAATGCCCCTGTTTTTCTTGTTTTTCCCAATAAAATGTCAGCTCCTAGCAAGTCAATACAGAAATATTTTTCTGGCAATGAACACTCCTCTGCAACACTCAAACTATGCCTTCACTGTCCAGATGTAGGACTGACTTTGGCTGTAGTTCTCTAGAGCAGCAAGGATAAGCATGATTTGTTTTTCTTTTCTTCTTTCCTCTTTTTTCACACCATGAACACTCTCAATTTTTCTTTTATAGGAACTGAGACACTGGGTGAGGCTTCTAATTATTTCTGCAAACACACACAATCAATAGCTAATGGTGATAACCAAGAAGAGAGAAAATGGAGTTCGTTTGTTTTCTTTTAGGTTCTTTCCCTTTCTTTTGGCCAATTTCCACATGCAGGGAAATAGCTCCTAGGGCTTACGTTCTGTGGATCTGAGCTACAGGAGGCTTCCATAGAGCATTATCAAAACACATTAGAAAAAGATCAGATTGCAAGGAGGAGCAGGCTCCGCCAGCCGGAGTTATCTCCCCCTGTGTTAGGAATCCAATGGCAGCAACCCCGTGCAATGCTGTTCATTATTCCTTTTTCCTGCATCCTGCGCTGTGCAAAATCTGCAAGTGGTGGCCTCCCTGTTCAATCCAGACAATGCCGTATCTGATATGTAAAGGGGCTCTTTAAAAAATTCACTGTCATCCTAGCATGGCATCCGTAAAGAATAGCTGAGCATTTCCGTTGGAGATGGATTCAATGGGAACCCCCATCCGGCTGCTCGTTAGCTGAGTTCTTGAGAAAGCTACTTAACCTCCTGGAACCTCAGTTTCTTCATCAATGAAAAGAGGTCTCTTAACACCCACCTTGAAGGGCTGTCATGAAGGTTAATGAAAATAACATGCGTGAAAGGGACTAGATGACAATAGGCACTCAATAATGATCTTCAGACAGTGTTTCTGTATTTCAAATAGCTGATCTCAAGACTTGGCTTTGTGATGGATTTTACTCATGACCACAAGTAATCCCATGTTGCGGATATTTTAAAAATCTATACCTCTTTTACTAGACATGCAAACATTAATGTCAACAACATTACATCATATATATGGTAGTCTCCTCTTGTCTGAAGTTTTGCTTTCTATGGCTTCAGTTACTTGAGAGCAACCAAGTTCTGAAAATGTTACATCACTGCTCTTGAGATTTGAGGCTACTATTTCCTAAAATGAGGGTGATTTGAACACAAGCGCTGCATTACTGCTGCAGTTGATCTCAGAACGGAGGTGGGTACTAAGTGATCAGCGGCAATCGGAGATGAATGGAGTAGGGCAGAGAGAGACTTCATCATGCTTCTAAGCACCGTGTGTGATTTAAAACTTATGACTTGTTTATTTCTGGGATGTTCAATTTATGTCACAATGCTTACATCATTCACCTCCCTTCATCTCGTCACTCATGACAGAAAGTGTGAGCACAGTACAATAAGCTATTTTGGGAGAGACCATATTCACATAACTTTTATTATATTATTATATTATATTATTATAAATATTATTATATTTAGTATATTATTATAATTGTTCTATTTTATTATTAGTTATTGTTGTTAACCTCTTACTGTGCCAAACTTATAAGTTAAACTTTATCATAGGGGTGAATATATAGAGAAAAACATAGCGTATTGGTACTATCTATGGTCTCAGGCCTTCACTGGGGTCTTGGAACACATCCCCCACATGTAAGGAGGAACCACTGCACAGCATTTTTACGTGTCTCTAAATGAAGGAGTAAAGCATTTGCATTTTTTTTTTCCAGAGTAAGGAAAGAATAACCATTGTTTGTACCTGGCTGTTCTGCCTTTATTATTTAAGTCAATGCCAGTAAGTACTTCATACTAAAGTGCTACTGACTCAGACTCAAAATAAGATTTTGTTTCTTCTGGTTTGTATCATAGACCAAAATCTCTGGTAGCTATGATAATACAAAAGTGTACACAGAATGTGTTGCTGCAAAGGTTCCTGTCCCTGTGTTAGTTTTCTACGTTTGCTAGCTGTTGCCAGAGAGCAGGACTTTTCTGAATGCTGGTAAGGGCAGGACTCGGAGTGTTCACAAATAGCCACTGAGTTCCAGAAGCAGAGGGGTGGGGATGAGTGTGCTTTCTCTGGACACAGCCACCGCAGTGTCATTCTCATAGGCTGGAAGAGAATCTGACCACCTTTACAGGATATTTAATGAGTGTACAAATTCCCCTCTAACCAAATTTTATGGGTGGAGTTGTGTCCCCAAAATGCATATGTTGAAGTCCTGAGCTTCCAGTACTTCAGAAAGTGACTGTTTGGAGAGAGAGTCTTTAAAAGGATAATTAAGCGAAAATGAAGTCATAAGAGCGGACCCTAATTCAGTATGACTGGTGTCCTTATCAGAAGAGGAGGACAGCAATGTGGAGACACAGGGAGAAGGTGGCCACCTACAAGCCACAGAGAGAGGCCTGGAACACATTCTTCCCTCTGAGTCTTCAGAAGAAAGCAACCCTGCCCACACCTTGACCTTGGGCTGCTGGCCTCCAGAGCCGTGGGAAAATAAATTTCTGTTGCTGAAACCACTCAGTTTATGGTATCTCCTTATGTTCACCCTAGCAAACAAATACACTAAATGTCTCCCTCAAGGCGTTATTGCTGTGAAAGAAATTTGTAGAATCCTTGTCACCTGCTTTACGTAACATACAAAGCCATGTGTTTTAGCTGGTATAAGGAAAAATCTGTGCTCCAATGGAAAACTCATCATTATCTAGGGTAGGAGTTGGTAAACTTCAGCTGCAAAGGGCCAGAGAGTGAATGTTTTTGGCTTTGTGGGTCATACAGTCCTCTGCTGTTGGGGTGGTGGGGAAGCAGCCGTAGGCCATTAGTAAACAAAAGGGGGAGGTTGTGTTCCAATAAAACTTTATTTACAGAAACAGATGGTGGGCCAGATTTGCAGGACCCCGGTCTAGTGCACATCATTTGAACTATTGTGTAACTCTGCAATTTATAGACAGCTGATAGTAATGCAAAATGTTGTCTAAAGACATTCAAATAAATTCTGTCCAGTAGAGGCAGACGTTCAATAGACTTTCCTTCCCAACAGTGGAAGAAACTGGATTTCCTTCAGTTGCACATTCATTTCGATATTCCTAGTGTAAAAGATTGTGTCTGTTCTTTGGATTATTCTTTAAACTGGCTGTTGCTTCTCACCAGCTTCCTCATTAATCAGTAAAGTAAATCTTTAACATGTGTTCATTTTTAGATCAGTACAAGAATCATGATTCTATCTCTTTTTGGAAAATTATCCTTTAACAGGAGGTAATGGGATTATGTTATCTGGGCGGATTAAAACATCAGCTATATCGTCATACAAAAACAAGGAGAAGTACCAGTGCAGGAGGCAGGTGTGCAAACTTCAACACAGCAGGCTGTTTCTGGGTGCTGAGTTGACAGTGCCTCCCTGGGATCTGGGGAGTCAAATAGAGTGACACAGAGGCTAACAGCAAAGGCTGAGAATTAAACACATCCTGATTTGCATTCCAGACCCATAATTTGCTTCTGACATTGGCATATCTTATAAACTCTGTAGTCCTACATTTTCTCACTATAAAATGGAGAGAGCAGTGGCGCACACCTCACTAGGTGTTACAGGAATCAAATCAGACAATGAAGATGGAAGATTTCTCATTCTGTGCAGCCCATTCTCAGAGCATGACAATATGTTGGCTGATTGAATATATGCAGTTATTGGGATGAAAGCAAGACTGAAGACACACAAAGTTTGAGGGGTTATGTGACACAGCAAAGGAAAAAATTTCACCCCGTCCTTAATTTTGTCTGGGTGGCAGTTTTACATTTTTAGAGAGAACTTTAAACAGTAATTGGTACTGTGGCCAAGGGTATAACTCTTTCATGTCTCCAACCTGACAATAGCCAGTGGTTTCCTTGGATATTTTCTGCCAGTGATTTGAACTTCCCAATTTTATGATAAATAGGTAACGAAAACACATAGTTGAAAATCTATTGGCACAAAGTGTTAGGGTTGGAGACAGCCTGATAGCAGCACAGCCTGACAAATTTCTGAGTATATAAAAAGTAGAAAGCTCAGTTTGCCACATTAGGCACAAAATATAGCTTAACAGGCCAGGCGTACTGTCTTCTGAAGGATTGTGTTATATTTCTTAGGGTAGATCTGTGTCCATTATGAATGCATCAAGTCTCGAAACATGTTATGTGTCAGGTAGTCACTTTTTATATGTTCCTTTGAAGAAATTGTTAAATAATTTTAATTTCATTGACTCTGTTAAAGTTATGTTTCAAAACATTTGCATGCTCCAAAAGCAAAGCCCCTCAAATTCAACAAATACACGAGGAGCTACAACTATGGTGGCTGCTAAGCCAGGAGCATGAAAAATACAAGGATGAAGGCGGCTTAGTCAATGCCCGGGAGGTTTTCACATCTCAGAGAAGGCGGGCAAGAACGCCCCAGTTGTGACCCAAGGGAAGGTGAGTAGAGCCTCCAGGAGGGCTGCCACTCCAGGGATCACACCGACCAGCCTCTGTCTAGTCGCCAGGTGAGCTGCTAACCTAGGAGAAATGCCGATGCATGTCCCTTCAGAAGGGGTAATCGAGGGATTGGGGGAGGGAGGACAGGAAGCTGCGTTGCCATAGTACCTTCGTGATTATTGTCACAGCAAATCATGCTGTGTGTTTGTTGGGGCGGGGGCTCCATTTCTTAGGGTGTGTTTAACTCATGCCATGAAGATAATATGCTTTTTCTTTTTTTATCTCACCATGAAAGAAACTGACAGATAGCTGTCATTGTGTCCAGAGGCAAGTGATATGATACCTTAGCTCAGATAAGGATAAGGAACCAGTTAAGTATTCTCAGGCAGGGTCCAGTTAACTCAGCAAGAGCCCAAACCCTCACAGCCATGCCCTTGGACCAAGCACAGGCTGGGTGGGGACAGTGTTTGTAAAATTCTTTAGACTGCAACCCAGTAATGCATTACACGGTTACCCAGTATACACACAACACACACACACAACTATGCAATGTAAACAAAAGCTTCATGAAACATTTGCCATTATCATATATGATGTAATCTGACATTTTGTTTACTTTTTTGTTCTATTCTATTCCAATTTTTTAAAAAAACAATCTGACTCATTTCATTTATTTTATCACTTTCCCCAACTTCCTATAGATCAAAACCCACAGTTTGAAAACAATGGTAGAGGAGTTTATGATTCTGAAGAGAAGGTCAGTATAATATGAGCATAAATTTAAGGCCATTGAAGCAGTTAACAAGGGAGAAGATATTCTTGCAGCCACATAGTTATATTTCTTAAAATCTTGCCTTACGATGAGTTCACATTTCTGAGTCTGTGCCTCAGTTTCCTCATTTGTAAAATGGGAAAACTAACAGTAATTGACCTCAAAGGGCTGTCATGATGGTTAGATGAGTCAAAAAAGAAAAGTGATTAAAATGGTGCTATCTGAAGTGAGTTTCTTAGCTTTTGTTGCTATTATACATACAGCAGATCCAGTAAATACACAGTTTTTGAGATGATTATTTAATTTTTTAAAAATCATAATGGAAGATGAAAATGTTTGTGTCCTCTTCCTTCTTTATTCAGGGCAGTCATTAAAAATTGCAATTACAGTGCATAAGAGAGAATGAGCAGCCCCCATGGGGTCTGTCTTAATAATCTGTACCAAGTTGCAACGGACAACGAACGTTTCCAAATAATTTATTATCAATACAACAGGCCAAGGAAAAGAATATTGGCAAACCATTATTTTACAGAAAATGCAGGTTCCATTTCCATCATGAAGACCTTCCCAAAGTCTCCACCGACCCTGTCCTCGTGTTTAGCTGAACTTCTAGGCCTGCTGGAGGCTTGACTCAAGCACTGTGCTTCTTGGCTGGCCCCAGAGGTGGGGATCCATTGCTGTGGGGTTCAGGACCGTCCAGGGTGCTGGACAACCAGTGGTGTCAGCCTGCGGAGACCTGTGTCTGTGGGGAGCCAAGGAATTTCCTGGGAAAGCATCACTGAAAAATAAGACAGAGACAGGCTCATCAACTTGATTCACGGCCAAGTGCCAACGTCAGAGGAGACCTGATGACAACAGCACACACTCCATGGTCACCCCAATCTCAGCACTGGCCTGGGCCTCATGCGCTCCCATCAGAGTCCTGGGCAAGGGCTGGACATCAAAGCAATGTACAAATTAAAGAGCAATTTTACTACAATCCCTGTTGCATGGTGAGAGCACACAGCTTCACATCAATTCAGAGAACGTTCAAGTGTGCCACCGCAGGCCAGGCCCGCGTTGGGCTGCTGAGACAGCACCCTGCCTGGAACAGTCAGTCGGCAGTGCCATGGAGCCCAGCTCGGGCAGCAGCCACAGCGGTACCGCCCTTGCGGTAGTGTCACCGGGGTGGGGACGTCAGTAGACACTGAGCATCTCCTTGAGGATGGGAAGCTGGATCACAGCTGGCTGGAGAGGCAGAGGGCGAAGATGACAAATATCTCCTTGGAGTCTAGAGGAATTTGTTGTATACACACAGGATCTTCCCAGAGAACTTTTACGCTGATTAAGGGTAATTTAAAGATGCTCAAAAGGGAGGAAGACCTGCTAGGGAAATACTGAATCATGAGTGTAGTCAGGAGCCTGTTTTACCCACAGATTAGGGGGATCCGGGAAACACCAGTCACCTTCACAACTAGCCTCCCTGGGGTTTGTAACCTGGGACCCACGGATGGTTTTGGGGATATTATTCAGTGTTCTGTGAACCCAGACAGGAAAAAGCAAACCCAAATGAAAGTAAGAACAAAAGCAAAAAACTACACCTGCCTTTCTACCAACCTCTGACTGAGAGTTAGCATTTTCTGCTATTGTACGTGCTTTCCTTGTCAGCAACTATAGATTATTTCATCTCACGTTTTCCTTTGTAGGAACGACTTTGTTCTCCCTCCCCTTCCTGCCACATCAGGATGCTGCGGGAGAGGTCACTCTCAGGGAGAACAGCTTGGCCGAGGAACAGCAGCCACAGGGGCTGTGGGGCCCAGTCCCGCCCCGGAGGATGTTTCAAAGCAGAGACCGAAACTCCAGGGCCAAGGGGGTCAGGCAGGGTTTGGGAAGCAGAGGTCGGAGTCAGATTAGGAGACGCGCAGCAAAGTCTGGAGTCTGGTGGAGCCCGGGTTTGGGAAGGGGCCAGGTGTTCTTCGCCTTGTCAGTTCCAGCCCCCGTGGGCACCGCTGACTCAGAGATGGGTGGGGCCGCCCTCCTGGGTGGAGCCACACTGATGAGAGAGGCAGCTGGGCCCCAGCCTCCACCTCAAAGGTGCGCTGCTGCTGCGTCTGTATGAAACCAGCCGTCCTCAGGGAACTAGGAGTTAGTTGCCCATTTTTAAGAAAATTGCTTCATAATTGAGGAGGAATAATTTTTATATGCAACAGAGCCAGTTTAAGAGGAGTTTGTAACCAATTTTTGTGCCAAGAAGCCCTTTAGCAGTCTGGCAAAGCCCGCAGATGCCTTCTAGGAATAATATTTTAAAATCCATAACATAAAATCCATAGGACACCAAGGAAACCAATTATATTAAAATAGTTATCAAAGGAAACCAAAATCTTGACATACAGTGATCTAAATATTAATCATGATATAGTAATACACATCCCTCTTTATTAACTCATTAAGTAAGAAGATCTCTGTGTAATTTAGAAATACGCAGTATTGAGTGGCAATGACATTTGAAGGTGTTTGCCAAACTGCGATGTGTTGTGAAAACATCTGCATTTTCTGTGGGTGACCAGGCAACATTTTATGTTATACATTCTTCTAGAGATAGAATGGTGTGTTTCCTTGCTTCTCATGGGATAGTATGATGCTTATGGGGAATTTCTCTAATAAGCAGCATTCATTCATGTTGCTGATGTGTTCACTAGAGTCAAACATTCCATTTCTCAAATTAAAAATTATGAGGAGGAATATCACTGTTTAGCAATATTAAAAATGGCTTGAACATGTTGTTTTAGTTAAGAGAAGGGGCTTTGGAGTGAGACCAACTGCTGTCCTCCAACCTCGCCATCAGCTCCCTCTGTGGCCAGGGGTAAGTTTCTTTACCTCCGGCAGCCTCAGTTTCCCCTTCTGTCGTAAGAACGCCCCCTACAGAACTGTTAGGAGGAGCACATTGCTGAGTACCAGCTGCATACCCAAAAAGCCTTAACTGTTTTATTTTTTATTATTCAGATGTTAAGTACATAGTGTTGTTAAATGAACAAGAGAATCTAAGGGGATTGTAGTTTGCTTAGAAGCTCTGTGTGGGTGTTTTACATAAATGGCCATGGCCACCCTCTATGGTAGAGCGTTCGCAGCAGGAGTACTGGCAAGGGTGAGCCCAGGCTTTCCGGAACAGGGGCAGAAGGAACGGGAAGGTTGCGAAGGATCCTCATCGAGACCCGAGGGTGCTACTCTGGCCATGGGTCCTGGGAGAGGGGAAATGTTAGGATCCAGAGCACAACGTTGGCATCACTGGGAGTAAGAAACATTTTATTTTTCAACAAAAATATTTCCCATGCAAATAGGACAGAGGATGCTTGTCAAGATAACGCCGTATCCATCTCTTTTCCTCTTCAGTTTAACCTATTCAAAGCAAAAAGTGTTTTTTTTGAGTTTCTTCAAAATAATTTATAAAATTAGAAAAAGTTAGGCATACATGCAGGAAACAAACAGAAGAGGTGCCCCTGCTTCTCAGGGCTAAGAGGTTAAGCCATCTGAAAACATAACCGGCATCAACGTGGGGAAACACATGCTGGGGATTTTTGCTTGTTTATTTTATTGTTGTTGGAATTGATGAGATTCGAGTTAGACCTGAGCAAAGCACCCAGTAATTCTGGAGGTCTGGTATGAAAAGCACTTTCCAAAATTGAATTTATCTTTTTCCCTGGGACATTCTACTAGAGATTTCCCTGTTTCTGTCAAGGCCCAACTATGATCTTACCACTATTCCCTTCAAAAGAGTAAATACAAAATTAAAAGTCAATCAAGCAAGCAAACAAACAGAAACTTATTTTCGATATGTTTAGGGTTTCCAAAAGAGAAAAGAGATCCTATGTATAGAATCTGGTGCTCTCCTCTTTGCTGACCAAGAGAAATATGCTGGAGAGCTTGCCTTAACCGTAAAGAGCAAAACTGCTCTTTGAACGTTTTGTTTTTCAGCTTTGAACTCTTCGGTCTGTTAGCAAAATGAAGAGCTGAACAATCACGCCATAACTTCCATGGATGTAAGAGGCAACACAGGACAAGCCCCCCCTCCTACCAGTGGCTCCGACTCCTTCCCAATTATTGGCAGGATGTCCCCAGGCCTCCCCGGGCTGTGTGTCCACAGGACCCTGAAAGAAAAGTCACCACGAGAGGTGAATGGAGGCTTTCAACAGCTCTGTTTGTGCCAGGCCAGAAACATAAGAGTTTCTGTACCTATTTTTCCAGGGCCGGCTTCTGTGCTGTTATTAAGAGCAGTAATTGTTATCAAGGTGATTTCTCAACAGTAAAAGAATCTCGTGTTATGGCTGTGCCCTCACCATGGCTGGTGCCAAGCGGGGGCTGTGCTGTTCCTTGCAGGAGGATTTCAGTGAAAGAGCCATTGCCTTTCATGTGCCGACAAGAACAAATCCCTGTGCCCAGATTAGATTTCCAGAAACACCTGTGAATTCTGCCCACACACCTGCAAGAAATTGGTGTTTTTCTCTATGGCGTCGTGAGGATTACCTGCATCCTCCATTGTGCGTTAATAAAAAGTGGCAAAAGTGCTTCCCGCATGGGCTGCGGTTTCCTAAAGAAAGGGGAGCTTTCACAGTGCAAGATGTCTCCCAGGCAACGCATAAAAGGAAAATTGCAAAGAATCATGTCAACAGTTGTTAGGATTTTTTTTTTTAAAACAATTCACCTACACTTTTTAGTCTAAAGTATGTTTTGTCTGGGATCCCAAACTGTAAAAGTGTCAACGTGATTATTTCAGACACAGACACACAGGGAAGCAATAGGTGACCATGTCTAAGATCGAGACACAGCATGACGAGTGTCCAGCTTTTATGGAGAGGCAGGTCTCCACTTCTCATTTGCTCCTGCCACATTCCACCTGTCCCTCCAGACAGGCGTTTTAGGGATGGCTGGCCTCGTCCAGAGCCCCCACCCACCTGTCTTCCGGTTCTTCTCTCTGGTTTAATTTTGTAACTGGCCTGAGTTAACTGCTGTCTCTTTCTCACATAGTCGGCCGTGCCACCCTGTCTGAGGTGGCTGGTGGTCGACCTCTGTGCCAGCTGGGCAGAGCAAAGTGCTAATTGAAACTTGGCCTCCTCACCCAAGATTCTCAGTTGCTTCCTCGGAAGGGCTGATGCTTCTGACAACGTTATCAGCCCAGGCTGCAGCCCAGATTGGCAAACTGGGGACACGTGAACCCCCAGCTTCACTTTTGCAACAGAGGCCTGGCATTTGTTGCCATGTCAGGAGGTTGGCATGTGCCTAAGGCTACTGTAAATCTGGCACGTTTGCTTACGATCCAATTCTGACAGCTTCCTGGGTCAAGGAAAACACTGTGATTGTAATCTCTACCTTTATGCTGAATCACACACGGAGGCAGCTGGGTTTGTCTACTTAGATAATTTAGGAGAGAGTTAAAAAAAGTTCTCCATGCATTACTTTCTGGCTTCCAACTTTCGTTTGACTTCTAAAAGAACCGCTTTCATAGCCCCTAAAAGGGAAAGGTTTAGGGTAGCTCCCCTCCCCCGTGCCCCCCACCTCCCCAGAGGGGCAATGCTAGCCAAGCAAAGGGCAGGTCAGCGGGGTTACTGGAGATAATGGAATTTCAAAAACATTGTAAAAGAGCTGTCAGGCCCCAGCACGCTGAGAGGGAAGTGAGCTAGGCTCCCAACAATTTGATGTGCAGGAGTAATGAAATGATGAGTCTATTTCACACAATGGACCTGTCAAGAAAAATAGTGTCACTTTAGAGGAACCTTGGAAAGCTCTTCTTAGTGGCCTTCAAAGTATCGATTTTCAGGTGCTAAGTGGTAATTAAAGTTAGCAAGTTATAGTAGCATTCAGTGAAATTAGATCATGTCAAGGACAACAGAAAGGGTCAGTATTCGTGTTCATTCCCATGGATGGAACATTCCAGCCAAGCTGATGTTGATGGGACTAGAGAACACTTCTGAGCTGAGAGGGGGAATGTATCTTTTTATTTCATCGAAATGCTCTCTTCTTGCTGGTCGAAATTCTCCTTTGAGGGAAGGGTCTACTTTGTTTATCATTAAGACTCAGAGAAATAGTTCACTGTTGTAAAAATTCATGTCCTTATTAAATCTTTTATTTTTTCTTAGAGTTAAATAGCGAATTTTTTTTTCTCCAAGTGGATGAATATGCTTCTTTCTTTAAGAATGAAGTCATATAACTTGTATTAACTTATGGTTAGTTTCCCCACCGCCCCAGGCCTTCCTTTTGGGGTGGCCTTTGTCATGATTGCTTGTGAAGCTCAGAGGTGTTAAAAGCACTATTGGCATAACAATTCTCACCCCCTGCATTAGTTGATTCTCACATTGTTTTTCTTGTTTTAACCATTTTATTATATCAGTGCATTTCCTCTGAACATTTGTTTCAGAAAATATTTAAAAATAGCCGAACTAAACCAAAAACAAAATAAAGTAACTATGTAGTAATAAACTTGGCAACAAAGTGGGCTATGCCAGGTCCTGCCCGTGGGGCCCGGCTGCGGGGCTGCTGATGGGGGGACGGGACCTGTGTGTGTGGAGGGGTGAGTGGACCTGGGTAGGTGTTGATGGGAAGGTTGTTTGTTTTATCAAAGAGCAGAGAGGGGAGATGAAAGCCAGAGGCTGGAGGAGAGGCTGAGGTCACAGACTAAGAGAAGGTGGATCATGCATCAAATTGGAATGACAAGGAAAGGTATAAACAGAGATTAGACCAGCAGAGCAGTAGCAAAGGAGGTGGAAGAAATGGAACCAGGAACCAGGTGCAGGGAAGGAGACATTTGACAGTTTGGAACTAAATTTTTCAATGTTAGGCGTTCAGTGGGTACCTCTTTTGTGTGAGCCACAGTTTGTCTCATGCCGGGTGAGGAGGGCAGCTTCTTAGAGGAACCAAACCAGGCCAGACGACATCTGCATCATATCCTAATGGTGACTAATCAGAATGGGGTCCGTAGGGGGCCGACAGGGGGATCGATGACGGGCTCTGGCGGCGGCACGTGTGTTCATTGTATCAGTAGTAGGGCTGGGTGGATGGGACGGAAGCACTCGTTGACCCCAGCCTGCCGGCACCCTGTGGGAAGGGGATGCTCAGAGTCGCCAGACATAGAATTTCATACCCATGTTCCAAATTATTATATGTTGCCTCAAATTTATGAAACTGCAGACCAAAAAAATAATGATATAATGATGAAGACATATCTGTGGACTGTATGTAACCCCTGGCCCACCGGTTTGCAATGTCTAAAGTACAGAGCTGTGTTTTAAAGTTAAAAGAACACAAGTTCCAGTGTGGTCTCTGCCACTTGTTGGTTGTTTGACCTTGGCAAGGGCAATAGAGCCCCTGGCCACCTGGGACCTCCTTCCTGTCATGAATGCTCTTTATCTGCAACGTGGTTCTTATCGGTACCACTGGATGCCTTTCCCTATGTTTATACACAATTTTCCCAAGTGTATTTTGAGGCCTGGGAAGACAGAAATTGTGGTTTATATTTCTTTGAGTCTCCCCTTCACACAGCACTATAACTAACATATTCTAAAGGCTTAACAAACATTTATTGCTTAATGGATACCTTTGGTTGAATTTCTGGAGAGCGTTGAGCATTCATTCTCATATTCTTAATAGCTTATCTTTTTCCTCTCTATATTACCAGAACTCATAATTTTGAAAAAAAAAAATGGCCTTTGTTATTTTTTCATATTTTTAATTTCTAATTCTCTTATTACGTTATTATCTTAAATAACTCCAATTTGTACATCCTGATCATTTTCTATTTTTCATTTTTATTTCTTAGGATTTCCAATTTTTTATTTTGCCAACTACAGAGTTAAACAAAGTAACCAAAAATATCCTTTCAATTGCTACTTTCCATTTCCATTATTTCATAAATGAAAGATATTTTAAAACTAAAAGTTAAGAATAAGAATGACAATGCTAGAAAAAACATTTTTTTAAAAAACATACAGGTGAAAATATCATACACACAAACACAGACATTCAGAAATACCCAGGGGTCCCCAACCTATGGGGAGTTGTATAGTTATTTCATTACGCGTTACAATGTAATAATAATAGAAATGAAGTGCACAATAAATGTAATGTGCTTGAATCATCCTGAAACCATTCTCCCCCTCCCTGTTCTGTGGAGAAATTGTCTTCCATGAAAATAGTCCCTGGTGCCAAACCTAAATCTATCGACTCATCATAATATACATATATTTGAATAGTTTCTAGACTGAATAACCAAAGATGTTGATTCAAGACTGAGGATCTATATATTTAAAAAGCTCCTCAAGTATCCTGATCCTTTTTCAATAATAGTAAATGAAATGCTAAATAATCCTATCTTATTTTTTTAATCCAAGTAGAATGGACACAACTAAATGTGTAGTGACATTTAGGGATGATAGGGCATTAAACATCTCTCCAGATCTGAAATCCCAGGTCTTAAGACAGAAAACTTTGAAAAGAGAAGTTTTCGAGGTATGTAGCCTACTTATTATTATTATTATTATTTTTTATTTAGAAGGTTGGAGTTTTTCTACTTTCATCTATTATTTATGGTGATTATAAACAATCATAAAAGCTCTAAACTTCTGACATAAGTTTTTTTTTTTTACCTATTCTTTGTTCTTTTCTTCTTCTAATAAGTTCTAAGCATTGATAAAAGATAGCATTTCATTATCCCCCTCAAATAGCAATCAGCACAACCCTAAAAACATTTTTCCTTAGTACACAAAGTTATTTATTTATTCATTCATTTGTTCAGTCTCTATAGCTGCTGCCATTGCTGGTGCGCTTCGGTGTGGAAATGTCTGAGTTAAGCCATATGACAAATGACCAAATCATCTGAGCGGATTCCAACAATGGACATCCTTTTGGGGTTGACTGAAGCTCTGCTCCCTGTCGCCTTCACTCTGGGACCGGTATTGAAGAAGTGGCCTCTATCTGGAAAATTGCAGGGCAGAGGGGATGGATAGATATGGTGATCTGTGGCCTGGCTCTTGTGCCTTCTGCTCAGAAATGACACACACCGGTTTCTATTTCAATGTCATTGGCAAAAGCACATGGGGCCACAGAGGCACAGTTCTCCCACAGTGAGGGTTACCACAAAGAGGGCGCTGTGGCTGGGTGGTCACCAGAATATTTAGCAAACAATAATGCAGTCAGCCACAAGGTCTTTTGTGTTTTGTGAGGTTTCCCTTCTCTCACCTGTCACTCAGGGAGATGCTGGTCTAAATTGTCAGGCATTCATAAAATTTGACCAACTGAGTGACCAACTCTCTTTTTGTTAGGAATCTCCAACAAATGCTGATATATTTTGTTGGGAAATAAGATTGGTTCAATATCTTTAGAGAGAAAATTGGCAACTTTTTTTTTGTTTGTTTGTTTGGTTGGTTTTTATCTTTTTTATTTTGGAGACGGAGTCTTGCTCTGTCGCCCCAAGTGGAGTGCAGTGGCGTCATCATAGCTCACTGCAACCTCAAACTCCTGGGCTCAAGTGATACTCCTGCCTCAGCCTCCAGAGTAGCTGGGACTACAGGTGCATGCCATCATGCCCGGTTGATTTTTCTATTTTTAGTAGAGATGGGGTCTCGCTCTTGCTCAGTCTGGTTTCGAACCCCTGACCTCGAGCAATCCTCCCGCCTTGGCCTCCCAGAGTGCTAGGATTATAGGCATGAGCCACCGCACCTGGCCTGGCAATGGTTGTTAATGTTTCAGATATGCAGTTCTATTTTGAGGCATCTGTGGTGCAGGAGACCTCAACAAGGGCATTTATCACAGCACTGTGAATGTATAAAAAATTGCAATATATTGATAGCATGGAATTAAAATAAATGTACAACAGTTAAATAAGGGAACTAGATATTGTACTTTCGTACAATGAAGTTGAACTGGTACACAACAATTGAAATAAATAAGGTGGACATTTATCACCATGAATAGATATCAGAAAGACACTATGGAACTCAAAACAGCAAGATGCATAATTACATAGTACAGTACAATATTATATATATGTACATTTTACAAAGCAATAGTATATGATTTGTGAGTGCATGTGTGTGTGTGTGTGTGTAACATGGTCAGGAAACACACACATCAAATTCCCATAATGGGAATTTATTTCTAGGGTAGGCAATGATACTGGAGCTAGGAAAAGGAAAAGATAGTTCACTTTATCAAAAATATTGTATCACTTTTCTTTAAAAAGAATTACAATCAATAAACAATTGACGATTGTTGATTCTGGGTAGTAGCTGCACAGATGTTTGTTTTGTCATTTTCTGTACTTTTTTGTAGTTTCTTTTTAAACCGATAAAGCAAGGCATTACATTCACAGATGTTCCATATGTTTTTGTAATAGTATTTTTCCTATTTATTGCCTTCTCCTGAAGTTTTTTCAGAGTAGACAGCCACATTTTTCTTTCCACAGATTTCAGCCTTTCATCCAGGTATCATCAGTGAACTCACTCATATTCATTATCCAGAATGTATCACCTGCTTTTTTTTCCACTGCCTGAAACTTTAGTTTCAGGCCACGGTCAGGGCTGGCAAACGCTCAGAGTTACCTCATCTCGTCACTCAGTGTCACCCGTATTTTATTCTTAAATTGCGTGGAGTTTACTCCCAAATCCATGGCTAGTCTTTGGGACTGAAATGAAATGCATCAAGAGTTGTCAGACATAGTTATCCATGGCCCAAAGGAAGAAATGATTTCATTCCTTTTATACCCATCACACATCCAAACCTGTAAATTATGCCACTTCCCAACCTCCCCACCAAGCACATGGTTCAGGAAGATTCTGGGATTCGTGCCAAGAAAGCACCCCATGCTTTAGACAAATGGCAGTTTCTCAATATGCTTTTATAGGTAGCCTAAGGGATGCAGAGGATAAGAATGAAGGCTTATGTGCTACTTACCACTTTAACAAAAATAAACATTTTTCCTCCTGTGTCGAGGTTAGTCAACCACACTGTGTCTCTGAGAAATCTCTGGGTTTTTGCTTTCAATTCGTGGACTGCTTTTAGTTCTGCGATGCAAACAGAGTGTGTCACCCGATGATATACTTCCCTAAGCCTAACAGATGACTCTTAGCAGCACATCAACGCATTAAAGTTGGCTTCCAAACCTTGCGGCTTGGACATGACTGGTGAAACTCCTGCAGGTAGTGACGTAAGACTCACAGCAAGAGAGCCAGTGGGGGGAAAAGAAAGAACATACTAAAGATACCTCCTTCACGTGTCAGCTAGCTATGGGGGGAAAGGAGTCAGAAATGTGAGCTATTGGCACATTCAAAATTGTTTCCTCTTTCTTTACCTTTTCTATCAACTAGCAAAACCATCTGCATTAACCAGACTCTCAGCACAGTCTGCATCTTGGACACTCGAAAACTCCCCTTGAGTCTCTGAAACTCTGGAAGTCTCCTGGGCTGTGTCCTCACTGCACAGCTCTTCCGGATACACCACCGATGCCATGGCGCCAGGCGCCACCTTGCAGCTGATGATTTGAGCCAAGACGTGTCTCCAGAACTTCAGGTTTCTATATCTAACCTCCCCAAACACCTTCATCTAACTGTCCCACAGGCATCTCAAACTCAAGAAGGCCGGAAATTCACTTTATCAGTTTTCCGCCCCAACCAACAAAGAGCAAAGTGAAACAAACAAAACCAGCTCTACGTTTTGTGTTCTCTCTCTGGTCAGTCTCACAGCTGGTGAGTTTCCAGCCTAGTGACTAGATTACAGATTTAATTCTTTAAAAATCTCCGTATCTATCTATTTACCTATCTACTCCCTAGCTCTCTCTCTCCTCTGGTTCTGCTCTCTGGAGCACGCTGACTGATGCGATACAGTGACTATCTCACAGCCGTCTCAAACTCAACCCTAAACACTGAAGACAGCCTCTTCCACCCCCTTCTCCATGTCCGTAGCACCAGTTGCCCAGCGAAAGTAGACGTCATTCTTTGTTCCTCACTCTCTGACCTCTGTCCTATGTCTGGGACAGTCACTTAAGTTAATGATTCAGGGTATTTCTTTTTAGCACCCCCTTTCACTCTCACTCTGTTGTCCCTGTTTGGACAATAAATTACACTCTATTGTATCAGCACGTTTCGTGTTCTCCCCCCAGCCACCAATTTAATCCCCACATCCATCCACTTCTCTCCCTCTCCTCTGCTACTGCTCTGGTCTGAGGAGTTACCACTTCCTGCCAGGCTGCTGAGAAAGACTCCTAAGTGTGTCCTCTTCGTACCGTCTTTTGTCCTAACAATCTGTTGTCAACTCAGCAGCTTGACAGAGTAACCTCTGAAAATGCAAAGCAGATGATTTTACTCCTTCCCTGAAATCTTCCAGTGGCCTCCCATTATGCTTAGGACAACTCAGTCCAAGATTCCTACCCTCCATGGGCTTGGCTACTCTGCGTCTGGATGCCCTGGGGACTCCTCTCCCCTCAATCTCTGTGCTCCCGCCTTGATCTGGCCAAGCTCCTCCTCAGTTTAGGGCTGTGCTCTGGGTTTGGCCTCTGCCTAGAACACTCTTCCTCTGGATCTTCAATTGTCATTTGAGCCTGTTTCAGGTAGCACCTCCTCAGAAATGCTAGCACTGTTGGCTGACTCTCTCAACACCCACCTGCTGCCTCCATTCTGGGAGAAGGGGAAGGGAACTGCCCACTCTCCCAGCCTCCTTGCATCTGGGAACGGCCGTGTCATGTGACAGTGGTCGTGAAGCCTGAGGAAGTGGACGCTGGGTGGTGTCCCCAGGGAAGCAAACATCACAGCACCATTTCTGTCCCTTGCTCTCTGCCTTGGGCTTTGGCAGCCTGTCTTCTATCAGTTGATCATAGCTGTAGGTTGATGAATGAATGAATTGCACTGATGGAGGACCATTGTTTACCCACACGTTAATTGGCCTGTACACTTCTTGGGCAGAGAAAACAAAAAAAACCCCAAATTTTAAAAACCTATTGGTATTGATGGGTAGCTCCTTCAGAGGCAATAAGGAATTTCCATTTTGAAATAGTGATTGCTATTTACTACCCCCTCACCAACAGCAAGCCCTCCCCAAACCTTACATATGTGGATCCTGTATCTGTCTCAATTATCACACAATTCCTGGCTCCATTTATTGCCTAAGCACCCCACAACAGCACAGAATTCCAGAACTTCAAAATCTAACCTGGGCCAGCATCCCTGACACGTGCCAACTTCATTACAGCATGGCAACAGCCAGATGATGTCCTGTCCCACACTCAGACTGGCTGTCTAAGCCTGAGGCCTTTCGGAGACTGAGGCCTAAGTCGCCTCATTAGAGATAATTATGATGCTCTCTGTCTTTTTGACTCTCATACCTTTTGAAAGAATCTGCTAAATTTTGTTTATAATTTTTTAAAGGAACAGAAAATATTTTCTCCCTAAATTTGACTGTTAATTAGGGCTGAAAAGGCAGCTAATATCAGACAGATTTTGCCTTCAGTGCACCCCCAGAGAGCCAGAACGAGGCATCATGATGATGGCATCTTCCAACTGCACGGTAACTCTTGGGTGAAGCAGAGAGAGCAAGTGAGATCTTAAACTTCATGGCTTTGTTTTCTATCTGCATCCTTAACTTATAAATAACCATGCCATCTAAAGCTATAAACTGTGACTATCTGTGCTTTGAATGAGAGTCTGTGAAACATTTACCCCAAGCCTGTAGGATGGGCACACCTAAGCCCTCTTACCTACTTACCCAAACTTGCTCAGGAACCTTGGATTTGTGAGTCCGATGGAAAAGGAATTGGAGCATCACTCTGCTTGGATTCTAGTTAACTAGTGGAACCTAAAAACTGACCTCCATTACCAGCAGACTGCTTTATGGTCTACGTGGCATAATTTGCAGAGTGACAGGTGTGCCCCCTAAACACCTCCCCATCTTCCTGCTACACAACCTGTCGGTTCACCAAAACGTTTCACATCACTGGGCCAAAACACCTAACCTTCCAAAATTTCAATGTGAATGACTATTAGATTATGTCCTCTGCAATGAGTAGCTGAAGTTAGGGAATTGAAAACTTACACAAGAAATATTTGTTGACTTTAATAAGGTCAAGATGTGGAGATTTATTTCCTTTCCCGTTATTTATTACAAACTCATTCAGAATGTGCACTTCCGGAATAAAGAAACATTCAGCTGTTCTAAACCATTTTTTGTTTGTTTGTTTTCACTGTGTGTCATTGCCACTGCTGCCAGCGTTGTTTTTGCTGTCACAGTCTTTCAGGAACAGTTTTGAAGCACAGGACACTTCCAATCAGGGAAGGTCTGTGTTGTGGGTTGAACTGTGTCCTTCAAAACGACATGTCCAAGGCCTAACCCCCCATACTGGGGAATGTGACCTTATTTGGAAATAGGGTCTTTGCAGATGTAATCAAGTCAAAATGAGGTTGTCAGGGTGGGTCCTAATCCAATATGACTAGTGAGTGTTCCTTATACCAAGAGAAAAATGCCACGTGAAGACAGAGACACACAGGGGAAGGCCATGTGACAATAGAGGCAGAGATCAGAATGATGGAGCTACAAGCCAAGGAAAACCCTGGGGGTTTGGGGGGACACAATGCTCACTTCTGCTTATTGCATATTCTTGCCTGTGATCAGCATGAGAGAATAACGGGGAAGTTGGAAGCTGGGTAAATAGGTAAGAAATTACTTTGTTTTGTCATTCATTCATTCATTCAATAAATGTACTCTCAGTGAGCGCCAAGTGCATACTAGGCATTTTGCACATCCTTCTTTCTCTTTGCTTGACTCTGTCCTGGGAATGGGAGGTGGTGGTGGAGAGAAAAAGTGGGAGGGACGTAAAAGAAGGAACTTGTATGTCAGGTGTGAATAGGGTGAAATCCTCCCACAGCAGAACATGGTAAAATAAACTCCCTCCAAGAATGGGAGGGAGTTTGCTCAACTGAAACAACAGGACTTGGAAAATTCAATGTTTCAAGATATCTGGCTTCAAGAAAGAGAACTTTTCGGAAATGTTCAGTAGAGAAAGGCATTTGAGGAAAAACAAATTTCCAGCTGTTCTCAGACTGTTATTTGCATTCATGTCCTTTATAAAACAGAAATAAAGATTTAAAAGTTTTATATATAAAGGTTTTAATTCATATAATGAACTTACAATATTTTTTAAAGTTTTTAAAAATTAAACTTAATGTTTAGAGCAGCTTTAGGCTCACAATAAAATTGAGGAGAAGGTACAAAGCCTCCCATATACCCCTCCCCGCATCTCAACATCCCCCACCGAGTGGTCCCTTCATCACAGTGGATGAACCTACATTGTCCTGTCATCATCTCTCAGAGTCCACAGTTTACGTTAGGGTTCACTTTTGGTGTGTTTTCTATGGGTTTGGACAAACATATAATGGCACTTATCCACTATTACACATATAGTATCACACAGAGTAGTTTCACTGCCAAAGATCCTCTGTGCTCTGCCGATCCTTCCCTCCCTCCCCACTAACCCCTGGCAACCACTGATCTTTTTACTGTCTCCATAGTTTTGCCTTTTCCAGTATAATATATTTTAATACTTTGAACCAGGTAGCAAGGGAAGCAGTGCCAACCCCCAAAGCAAAGTGAAATTATTTTAACAGTTGATATTTTATTGAACAACAATATTTCTTTAAGCTCTGTCCACAGTACATTTTTGTAGTGGAGGATTTCACAATAACCACATGAGAAACAGATTGTGAGTAAATTAAAAAAAATGTATACGTATACACGTATATTGGGCTGGCTAACAAGGATTTGTTTCCTTTTCTAATTATTTTGAACAAATCTTGTTTAGAAAAATTATGTGTGGGACACAGAAATGGTGAGCTTTCTAAAGCATCCAAACATCTAGTTTCCAATTTTTTGCTACTTAATTCAAGACATTTGTACAGTGGGTTAATTTAGACTCATTATGTAAATATTATTTAATCTTATTGTTTTCTGGGTTTCTTCTCAATATTTATTTTCAGATACCAACACAGATGTGGATTGCTTCCATAGCTACTCTCTGAAAATTAAATTTAGACCTTGAGTACCACAATAGTTTCATCTAGTAAAAAAATGTGAAGGAGGTAGAAATTTACAAAAGAAATACTGACCAGTGAAGTCAAAATACAAGGAATCTTGTTAAAGAAGGCTTAGCATGCTTATCTTAGGAGCAAGCTTTTTTTAAATGGATAAATATCACTAGCAAATCATTATTTTGAACTTTTCTTTCTTCTTTATTGCATTCTTTTCCAAGAAAAAGATAATAGCCTAAGTTCTAACATTTGTATTCCCTCTCTTGGGGGGAAGTTTATTATATCATAAACACTTAATGAGACCAAGTTTGATTACTTGCTCTATCCTAAAAGTTAAAAATGGAATGTAAATTAGTTGTGTTTTTAGATGAAATGTGTTTAAAATCCAAGTTCTAACTGAGCACTTATTTTTTTGCAGCATTTATGGGGTACCTTTTGCTGTTCTTAATTCCTCATGATAGCATCACGGTAACATATTAATTAACATTATTTCCACTATGCCTTTTATGGAGAAATGAAGGCAAGTTTAATGATTTTCTGATTGTAACAAAAAGTGTTAGAATCAGGCATGTAAGTCTTTATTTTCATATTATCATTCTAGGACATTATCCATATGATACTTCTCAAAATGTAAACACAGATATACCTACAGCTCATTAATATAAATCATTTGTCACAGATTTACTGAAGCTCCAAAAAGCTAAATATAACGTTTTGATGTTAGAGGATGCATTTCACCAAAAATTGCTAAAACTTTCCTTAATTGTTATATTTTTCCATCTCCTATTAATGTGTTTAATGGAACATTATCAAATTAGAATGTTATCATAGGGTTTGGCTAAAAAAGTAAGTAAAATAATAAACAGCAAAGTATTTAGTCATAAGGATATTTTCCAGATTTTCAGCTGATAAAATAAGTAAGCCTGGAAAGTAGATTAAGAAAATAATCAAAAGTATAAAAATAACAATACACATATGAGAAGAATTAAACATTCCTGGACCAGCATAGACTTTGCTTTTAACAACTATCCAGCTTAAAAGAAAAATTGTTAAGCCGATGAAGGAAGTGAATTGCTATTTCATCATTGCAAAGTTAAGTCCTGTAGTCTGTCCCAACAAAATTATTATGGCTTGAAAAACAAGCCTGTCATTTACAGAGAAAGCTAGCACTTCAGTTTAACTTTGCTCAGTGTGTATCTGACATTCATGCCCTGGTGTCTAGGGCAGGGCAGTTTAATTATTCTGTAATTATCCCAAGTTCAGAAATTTTGGTAGATCACTACTTCCTAAGCGACTTTGCAAAAATGCTAATAACCATTAAAATTATTAGACACTACAAAATGCTTTCACATTTGGAAGGAATTTTATAGCCTTATTTTTTCCTCTAGCAGCCCTCTGGTGTTGGGCAAGACCTGCATCTCTATGGAACCGTTGAGAAAATTGGGCACAAAGGAATTTACTCATGTGCTCAGGGTCTACGGTCAGAGAAGATACATGGAGGTCTGTAGAGCCTCCACAGAATCGAGCTGTGATTTCCGGGTGGAAGGGCACACCACAGACAGCGTCTTGTGGAATTGGAGGATCCAGCTGTCCTTGAGAGGTCTCCCCTCTGCAGCGGGTTGTGGAGCCCAGCGTGGCCTCCTGTGAGAGCCCTCCCTGTCCCGTGACCCCTACCTGCCCCACAGCGGAATCTGAAGTTTCCTACCCATCCTGATGGCAGTGAAGACACTGTGGCGGCAGTCATGGAAGGATGATGAAACGGTCACGCAGGGTGTCTCAGAACCTGTCGGGAAAAGGGGAGGGGCGCATGCTTCTCCTTGGTTTCACCAGTAATTTTGGACAAGAACCTTCCTGTCTGTTTCAACTTTTATGCCAACGCTCTCCTCCGAAATGATCATTCTGAATAGCTTAAGTATCTCTCATACTACATTCAGGAATGCAGATGAGCCATGTCTTTTGTTCTGGCTTTGGAAAACAACACACCAAACCATGGAGGATTTGCGGGGAGAGATATGCCTTTCTTCAAGCCTTCTAGTTGGGCAGAGGATGCGGCTGCTGTGGTCTGAATGTTTATGTCCCCGAGATTCTTGTGTTGCAATCCTCTCCCATGAGGTGATGGTATCAGGTGAGGCCTTTGGGAGGTGATTAGGTCACGCGGTGGCATCCTCATGAATGGGATTCGTGCCCTTATAAAAGTGGCATGACTGAGCCCCCTCACCCCTTCCACCATGTGAGGTTAAAGCGAGAAGACAGCTGTCTGTGAAGACAGCCAGTCTGCTGGTGCCTTCATCTTGGCCTCCAGAACCGTGAGAAATAAATTTCTGCTGTCTATGAGTCGCCCAGTCTCTGGTATTTTGGTATCGCAGCCCCAGCTGACTAAGACGGTGGCTTAAGTCTGGTTTGGAGAGAGACTTACCAGGCCAATGGGGGCCCCAGGCAGGTGGGCCACAGTGAGTCCCAGGCGGCCCCCGACGTTTATGGACCACACCCAGGAGGAAGCATCTCTGTTTGCTCTTTAGTGTCTTGCCCACTGGGGGTGCAATGCTTGTGGTTGGATAAATGATTAACCCAGTGTGTGAACTCTTCCCTCTGCAGAATCATAAAGGTCACTCGCAAACCTGCTGATTATATTCACAACATGCAAAAACCGCTTTAATGTCTCCTTCCAGGGTGTCTAGCTGACATGACTTCAACTTTCTCCACTGAGAACCTACTAAGTAGAGCATTTTTCTAGGTCTTGTGGGGAATAAGTAGATTACAAAGAAGGCTCCTGCCCTTAGGAAACTTACATTCCAATCAGGAAAAGTGGACATACATAAAAAACCACAAGAAGTAAAATGGAAAAATATAATATGACATAATGGGCCTCGGGTACTAACATATGTATAAATAAATGACTAAATGAAAGAATGAATTAATGGTCGTGCCTTTTCTCAATTCTGTAGCTTTTACCTCTGTGGATCTTTACAGAAACTTGCTCTAGCAGTTGAAAATAGTCTTGTCTGTAGCATATCCCACAGAGAAGTTTTATGGAGACAAAGAAGGCTAAAGTGGGCTTTAGCTCAAGTGGGAGACATAAAAAAGGCATTTTTCTCCTCCTAAATCCTTCCTGGTCTGAGAGTCTGCTTTTGAAAACCAGAGCGCAAGATTTGGCTCATCTGCATTCCTGGATGTTAGGATCAGAGATACTTAAATTCTATTTGGGTGTCTTGAAGACTCTTCAAACTCAACCTGTTCAAAACAACTCATCATCCCAGCGAATGAGAAAAATGCACAGTGAGTCGGTGATCCTACAACCCAGAAGTCTCAGCCATCCTGATGCTACTCTTCCCTACTCGCCCACATCCAACTCTTCACTAAGTCCTATTGATTTCGCTTCTAGAAAACTCACTTGTCTATTTTCTTCTCTCCTCCTCGTTGCCACTGTGGTGGTCTAAGCTGTCATCCTCTCTTACCTGGGCAGCTGCAATAACTCCTGACTGGTCTTCCTGCATATAGTTTGCCTTCTTTGTTTCTTCACTCCGCGGCCAGAGAGCTTTTCAGCATACCCATCTGATTGCGTCACTCTCACACTGAAACTCTTCTGTGGTTTCCCACTGCTCTTGAGAACAACCAGCCAAGCGCTGAGTCATCTGCCTCTGTCTTCTGTGGCCTCATGTCCCTGCCTTCCTCTTTGCCGTCCAGGCACACTGACCTCACAGTCCAACTCTGGGCACCTGCTGGCTCAGAAGATTTGTAACGTGATGTTCCTCCTGTTCTCAGTGTTGCAAACCCTGTTTCTTGCTCCCGCCTCAATGCTAACTCCCTTTCATCCTTCATGTTAGGTGGATCATCATATCTGTCCTGTTTGTTGATCAACAGGGAAACCTCTAATCCTCCAAGACCAGGTCAAGACCTTCTCTTATGTGTATTTTTAAAATTACTCATGGCAATTTTCATGGCTTGTAAGTACACATGTGTATAACTGTGGATCAATGTCTGTTGACCCCATCAAACTGTGGGACCTATGAGGCTGGGGCTACTATATATTCTGCTCACGGTACTCAGCATAGTGCTCGGCAAATGATGGGTATTCAATAAATATTTGCAAAATCCATTAGGAGTGGGAGAGCACATTACTTTACAAGCTACTAAGTTGTACCCATCATTTAATATAGGTTAGTTTAAAAGGGCACAGAAAGATCCTTCCTCCCTCCCTCCCTTCTTTCTTTCCTTCCTTCCTTCCTTCCTTCCTTCTGCATTTATATTAAGAAACAGGTAGGGTTGGGTTGGATTTGGATTTGAATTAGGGTTAAATACAGGGTTAGGGATAAACATTGTCTTTGTTTGTGCCGCTAAAACAAAACACCTGAGACTGGGTAATTTATAAACAACAGAAATTTATATTTCTTAACAGTTCTGGAGGCTGGAGAAGTTCAAGATCGAGGCACCAGCGTTCAGTGTCTGATGAGGTTCTTCTTGCGGGATCCTCAGAAGGTGAACGGTGGCGGGGCAAAAGGGCCTGGCTAGTGCCCGTCAGCCCTCACAACCTAATCACCTCCTGAAGGCCCTGCCTTCAATACTATCACATTGAGGTTTAAGTTCCAACATGAATTTTGGACGGACACAAACATTCGAACCATAGCAAACACTTTCTCTACTTCTTAAGAAATTATTTAAGTAATCATTTTGTTCAACAAACACATGAAACACTTTGTGGCTGGCACTTTTTGGGAAAACAAAAGTGGATAGAATGTTGTACCTGTCACTTAACTAACTGGGGAGAGACATGTGAAAAAATATTTGTGGTGTGAACACTCCATAAAAAAAGAAGCATATGCGGGTGCTATGGAAACATACTGGGGAAAGTGACTAATGTTTTGGGGGAAGAACAGGGAAAGTGTCCCAAAGGAGGTCAAGATTGATCTGAGTCTGCAATGAGGTCAAAGGAGCCTTGGAAGGAAGGAGGAAGGAAGAAGGAGCTGGAAGCCAGGCCAGGGAACCCTGTGTATACAGCAGGATGTAAGTAGCGTGGTGTTGTCCAAGAACCCTGGTACCCACATGACCAGAGCAGCGTGCAGGGAGGCCCAGCCCCGAGCACCCGGCCAGGGACTTTGGGCTGGCAATTCTCAGATATGCTTCTATGGTGAGGCACCAGAAAGTCCTGCTGTAGTTTTGTAAAACTACATTAAGTATCTAAATATTATGCACAAAACAAGTACGTAATTTAGTGTTAAGGCAGGTATCATTTTTATAAAAAAAAAAAAAATTCTGAGACAGACAAGTAGTAGCAGGTTCCAAAGTTTCAAGAACTGTTTATCAGGGAAGAGCTTAATACATGTTTTTTATTTTTTTTCCCCCAGCTGGGAAAAGACAATGATTCCAGTTTAGCAACAACAGCTGCAACCTGGCCCCAGGGCCACAGGTGAGAGTCTACAGTGAGAGGCAGTTCCAGGGAGAGATTGGTCCAGGCCTGATCTCAGGATGTGGCGTTCCTCCATCGGGCTGTGGTTTAGAAACACCCCTTTGGTTTTGGTTTTGGTTTGTTTCTTTCAAAGCTCACTAAGAGCTGTGAGAGCATAGCCCCCTCCCCGGCACAGTCTAGCAGTATTGGGACTGTTTACTGAGGGGGTTGTTAGTGTCTCACTTCAGAAGGAGGAAATATCCTAGAACAAGACATATTAAAGTGGCCGTTTCCAGCATGGAAATGACTTTTGAAAAAAATGCTTGCATAATCTTAGCTATTCTCACAAGACCGTGAGATTCCCACATTACTTAGGGGCGGTACGTAATGAAAGTGTTTTTTCCTGTATTGATTTTTTTTTCCAACTATAAAAGAGGAACATGCTCATTATAATGAATTAAAACAACAGAAAAATTTGTAATATAAAAAGTGAAATTTTCTCATACCACCTCCTCCCCAGAGATAACCACTGTTAACAGATGTCTTTTCCTCAGATTTAAGAAAATTAATTTACTAATACATTAATTTTTTAACCAAGATGGAATCCTTCAACTGCCTCGTCCCCCAACCCTTCTTTACCAAGTTCCTCGGTCAAGTTTACATATCAGTACGTAAGTCTAGTTAAGTTCTTTTAGAAACGTTATTATCTTGTCTAGGTACTTTGAGTTTTATTTGACTTTTAAAAAATGCACTACATAAGTGACTGGGGAAAAAACACAGTTTGTATATCACCAAATCTAATTTTATCCTTCAGAACTTTTTTTGCTTTAAGTCGATGGTAAGAATTATTTTAAAAAGGATAAATCATTTAATGTTTTATGTAGCAAAATGACCCAAAATTGAAGGCTGGCTGGTGATAGATTAGTTTGTGTTTATTTTTCAGAGAACAGATACTTTTCATTGAGAAATTACTTTTTTGTTTCATAGATTTTTGTTCTTTTTCCGTTGATTATCTCCTAAAATCCATTTTTTAAAAGAAGAGTTTGCTAGCACTGGGTAATTTAAAAAGACACCTGATTTGGTGCTATGCATTTGTGATTATAGAAGTTCCTAGGGGCTGACCTGAATGGGCAATCCAGGCAAGACCCTGCGTTGGTATTCACCCTGTAGGAGGGAAATCAATAGTGTTGGGATTATACTAAAGCTGTGATGGGAAGGCCACTGAGCACCGCTGACACTAGGGAGCAAAATAAATAACATATTACAATCCTGGAAAATGGCCTTTTCTGAGGAAAATTAAGGCTTTCTCTATGGCTTAAAGCATGCATATGGTATCTATTCATGGGGACTTTAATATGTAGTTCTAGTAGGCAAGAGTTTTAGAAAAACAAAAACTGAACTAAAAGACAATAATAATAATAATAATACTGTCTTAGTCCATTTGGGGTGCTGTAACAAAAATACCCTAAACTGGGTGCCTTATAAACAATAGAAATTTATTTCTCACAGTTCTGAAGGCTGGGAAGTCCTAGATCAAGGAACCAGCAGGTTCAGGGGCTGGTGAGGGCTGTTTTCTGGTGAGTCAACAGTGCTCCTTGGTGTGGAAGGGGCAAGGGAGCCCTCGGGGGCCTCTACTGTCAGGGCACTAATCCCATTCACGAGGGCCCCACCCTCATGGCCTCATCACCTCCTAACACCATCACATGGGGGATGAGGTTTCAACATAACAGTTTCAGGGAGACACAAACATTTAGTCTAAACACAGAAGGCAAAATGCAGCAATTTGTATGTTGCACTAAAGTGAAGAGAAACGAGACATATGGTGACTTGAGAGGGGCCGGTGTGTGGACTGAGGTGTGGCCCTGTTTTTAGTGCGTGCACTCAAAAGACCCCAGATTTCTCCATTCCTTGACACCTTAGCACATACTATTCCCTCTTCCTGACTTCCCTTTCCATCAACTCATCCTACGGGGTCTACTGTAGATTTCTTCTCCTTTGTCAACCTTTCCTAATAGTCCCAGGAAGAATTCTTCCCTCTCCTGTTCACGTTCCTGCAGCGTTTTGTTACAACACCTGCCTGTTCACATTAAGACTCTCTCCTTCCGTGGACAGTGAGCTCCTCAGGACCAGCATCTGCCTCACGTGCCTCCCCGGCTGTCCAGGCAAGCTCCTGGGACAGAGTGGCTGCGTCACGCGTGTTCACTCAGAGATTGAATGACTGGTATGGAACAGTATGAGGGAAGTGTTAGCTTCCTCATCCAAAATAAGAATAATAACACCCATCTCTTTCTACCTCTTGGGCATGCAATAATTTCACAAAGTACTTTGAGTTTCTTGGAATAGATAAAAAAAAGCTATTATTACAGAACATATTTAAACACGTTTTGTCTTTGAACCATGTAATAAAATAGAGCTAATGTCTCCCTGTCTCCTTCTTAAGTGCTTTCATAACTTCTCAACTTTTTTTTTTTTAAAGATTTACTTTTATAGTTCATTAACAATGGCCACTTTTTGGGGACTCTACATGTTTTGGTGTTTATTTGATGCAGTGTCAAATTTAGATTTTTGTATTGAATTTTGAATGAAAATTCTGTGTATCGTTTGTCCTCTTTTCAGAGAATTCGCCTTTATACACAGCTAGTTTTGTCTAGAATTGTGTATTTGGTAAGCTTCACAATGCTACTTACAACATAGAAATTTAACACATGGTGTTTTAAATCAGGACAAGATCATGTATCACAGGGCCAGAACTGCAAGTCAGCAATTCACTTTGTGCACGGGCAATTTTTTGTCCTATTTAGCAATAATAAAATGGCTGGTGTAGTGAGCTCTAATCTCGAGGGCATGGAGCCACAGTCATAAGGTCCTGGTTGACATTTTTCTCTGAAATGGTACGTTCCCCTCTCTAGAACACCATGAATGTTATGCCTTGTTCTGAGGGGCTCAGGAGGACTGCAGTTGAAAATAACCCCGCAGAAACAGACAACACACTGGAGGCTGCACGCGCAGTGGTTAAATGAGCAGGCTTTAGGGAGAGACATGCTGCAGTCAGGTCTGAATCCCAGTTCCAACAATGTTCTTGACATTTGCTGACTGTTTTTCCCTGAGCAAATCAATTAGGCTTTCCTCAACTGTAAAAGGGAGATAACATTTCCTACCTTATGTGGTTATTACAAGAATTAAACGTTGAGTTTAATACCGTACCTAGGTTCTAGCACATGCCTTTTAGATATCCTCCAATGATTTCCGCCTTTCAGGTATCCCAGCCTTGGTACTACTCTCCCATTGACTGTGGGCTGGACCTAGTGACTCACTTCCAACAAAGAGGAGATGGCAAAAATGATGGGATGTCACTTCTGAGATTAGGTTATAAGATATGTGCTCTCGTCTTGGGTGTCTTCCCTCTTGCGTGTGTCTCGCTCGCCTGTGGATTGTTCCTTGTGGGAGAAGTCAACTCCACTCATGGGGAGAGGCCTGTGTGGGTGAGTGTGTGAGCACACACATCCTTCCTTCTCTTTCTGGCATCCCTCTAGGCCCGACTGGACTGCAACCTCGGGCCAGAGCAGCCAGCTGAACCACACCCGGATTCCTGACCCACGTGAAGTGTGCAACAGTAACTATGTGTTGTTTAGGGTGCTAAGTTTTTGGAAAACTTGCTATAAAGCAATAGATAACTAACATAATGCCATAGCTGCAGTGATTCTGGGGCTTGTTCTTGGCCTGGCCAGTACCCCATGGAGAGAGCTGTGTATTATAAAAAGCTCCCTGGTTTTTTGAGGGGGATGAAGACCAAACTCCTAAGCGTAGCCTCTCATACCCTGATCCATGCCTCCCTCCCCTGCAGGTGCACAGAACTCCAGTCACACTGTGTTCCTCATGTCTCCTTGCAGTGCCGTTCCATCTTTTGTGCCTCTGCATATGCCGTTCCCTCTGTATGGAATTCTCTCACACCTTCTCTGTAGGGAGACTTGGGCCTCCCCTTCAGGAAGTATCATTTGAGCTCCCCTCAGGTCTACCTCATTCCCGTGGCAGGCTGTGCATCTCTTAATTAAAGTTCTGATAATTGTTGCTTATTTAGCATGTCTGGTATTTGTTTCCCTCCACAAACTGTGAGTTTATTCATGGACCGTATTTCCTCAAGGCACCCAAGTGCTTGGCCAACAGGTGCTCAATAAATGTTTTCTCAATGAATGAAGGAATGACTCTAGCTTTCAGATGGCAGGATTGCTTTCTGCACCTAACCTCTTATGAAGTGCAATTATGTTTTCCTTTATATTCTTTTAATACGTGACATGGGGATTGTACTTGCAATATAAACGATCTGATGGAAGAAAAAAGAGCTGCTCACAGTTACCTGACTTGGAAACAGGTTGGAGCACACCAGATTGGTCTGCAGAAATGTGTCAGAGAACGCTTGGGTAGGGAACCACATCTTAATCACGTCGACAGTGGGCTTCAGGGGTTGCTGGGAGCAATGGTTAGAACTACCTACATTTCGTCTGTGAATAAGGATGGAGAAGTGTGGCCGGGTGCAGTGGCTCACGCCTGTAATCCTAGCACTCTGGGAGACCGAGGCGGGTGGATTGCTTAAGCTCAGGAGTTTGAGACCACCCTGAGCAAGAGCGAGACCCCATCTCTACTAAAAATAGAAAGAAATTATCTGGACCAACTAAAAATCTATATACATAGAAAAAATTAGTCAGGCATGGTGGCGCGTTCCTGTAGTCCCAGCTACTCGGGAGGCTGAGGCAGAAGGATTGCTTAAGTCCAGGAGTTTGAGGTTGCTGTGAGCTAAGCTGATACCACGGCACTCTAATCTGGGCAACAGAGTGAGACTCTGTCTCAAAAAAAAAAAAAAAAAGATGCAGAAGTGGTAGTTTATGTGCATTTTGCTCTCCTGTATTTCCCAAGCGTCTTGGTGTTTCCCTTTGCAGAATTTGCAAATTTAAGAAATGGTTATGACATTTGTCTCCAAGGGGGCCATGAGTCTTGACCTAGAGACAAATTGGATCAGAGCCACTGGCAGGGTTAGGGCCAAGACATATGGCTGTGGCAATTGCCACGTTCATCTCAGGTCTACTAAAGAACTCTTAACAGTGCCATAACACAGAACTTAACTCTAGGTTCCATGTTTTGTCCTAAGCATAACATGTAAAATGGACTTTTTATAGTCTAACTGCAAAACTCTGGACAATAACACTTTTCTTGTCCACTTCCTGTCCAAATGTGTGATAATAATGAAATAGCTGAGATACCTTGATGAAAGTCACTGCAAATACTTCAAGAATGCAAACACTGACAGAATTAATTAGGAGCCTTATTTTCTACTGTGGGACCCTGAGACAAAAATACTGAAATCGGTTTCTAAGATGGAAAAAGTAAGACTGAGAGCTAACCTCTATTACACAATGGAACTTGGAAATTTGGCAAATACTGTATAATTTCTATGCCTAAAGTGATCTGGTTATGGATTTTATATTGATCAAACCAATAGAAACATTTCAAAATATCGACTTTATTTTGTGGCAAAAAAGTGTCTGAGAAAAGCAGTGAACTAACTTTGATCTTCTAGTTGAAGTGGGTGAGGGTTAAGGAGGAAAAGGCCTTCAGGAAAGATGTCTTATTCATCTTCGTGTGCCACACATAGTAGGTGACCAATAAGCTTGCTGAATGCATGGACACGGATCCTTGATTTTTAGTCCCAATGAAAGTTGCATATTCACTTCCAACTAATTTATGATTTAGATCACACATTTAACAAATCTACTTTAGAATACCATTTGCAATTTATATTTTCTGAAAGTATGACATCAGATTTCATGGTTTTATCCTGTTCTGGTGGGTGTTCTTGGTTGTCATAGTAACCAGTTGCCATGGATTATGCTGCAGGAGTTGTAAGGGTCAGCAAAGGCCACAGCCCTGTCATTCTTCATTCAAAGGCAATTGTCCCTGAAAAATGTGACTTGCTTCAATATTTAAGACCTGGGCACTGATATTAAACTAGAATGATACTTTGGTTACAAACCAATAATTAACCTTGTCTTCAACTTTAGGTCACACTTTAATAGCAATTTCATGAAGTGGACATTCCTCTGTCTTTCATTCTTGAAGTCCTAGATAGGTTTTAAATAATACGTCTCCTGGAAAAGCACACGGGTAATCGTTGCAATTTATTTTATGTCATTATCTAAGTAAGCCCTTGAGACCTTACAATTCCAGCTCTTCTCTCTGAGGTAATTGCATACATCTTGGGAATATGTGAGCTGATGTTAATATTCAGGACACCATCCCTTTGAAAGGATTCACAGCCAACAATGGAATACTGTCTTGGAGCCTTTCTGCAAAATTTATTTTTAGACAAGTATAGGGTATTTCCTTTCTAAAGAATAATTTTCCTCAAAATCATAGTCTTTGATGTCATGGATTTACAATATACATCCTGAATAGCAGTTTTAATTTTGATGTGGGGATTCTGCAACTTGATTACATTATAATAAACCCCTTCAGATTATAAATTAAGACCACCTTTGAGGTATACAAATGCCATTCTCCTCTTAACATGTCTCACTTTTTTTTCCTCATTAAATTGTTTTAAAATTACTGTAGTGCTTTATATACAGTAAGTAGTACAGAATATGCTTTAGTTGCTTAAAATTTTTAATACAAGTAGTGTGAAATTTTGGCACCCACATGAGAAATATGTAAATTGTGACTCTCTTTCAGCATAGAGATTAGATGTTTCTCAAGATTTCAGGTAGTTTGAAAAAGTAATTTCTGAAAGTGGTCAAAGAATGTTAGTTATTTTTTAACCAAAGACAAAATCAAAATATACATATATTCCACTCACATATATAAAAATTTCAGTAGAATTATTTCTACAAATATATTTGGAACTTTAATTGTCACATTGAAAAGTGAATTATAAAAATTTTTATTACTGAAAATATAAAAATCCAGCTATGTTCTAATAACAAAAAAAAAAGTTTTACAAAAGTTAATAGGCTGTGTTCAAATTCTTGCTGTATTTATTTTTTAAAAGGATAAAAGTGAGTTTTCTTACCAACCTTTTCTGGTTCTAGCAGTCAATAAAATTTTATGCCATGCCACATTGATTAGAGTCAGACGAATAACATTATGATGTTAGGAAAGAAAATGATTTCAATTTACTCGGTTATTAAATACATTGATTATATGACAGAATATTATTTTCTTTGAGAAAAAGAAATTTTTTTTCTTTCTATGGAATACAGAGAAATTCTAGGCAAGATATTTGATTTACTGGAATGTCTAGTTATAGTGATAATTGAAAACATTGCAAGTGAGTTATGCTGTTATTTCTCTTAACTTTTGAGTTTGAATCCATATTGCAGCAAGAGTGCAGAGCACAGATAAACTTGGAGAATAAATCTCAAATGTATTATAAAACGATTATCTCTTCTTTCCTTGCCCTTTCTCCAGCCCTCCCTTTCTCTATTCAACAAGTTTTAATGAAGACAGATTGACTATATTCTAATTAATAACCTAAAGACCTGACTCATTATGTTGAATTGTCGAAATTGCTTTTGGTTTGCATTCATTTGGTTTCAGAGAATAAAAGTAATCCACAATTTTGCATGACTATATGCTAATACTACTCCCAACACTCTTGAAATACCTAATTTTTATAGATCTAGCTTTTATGGATGAAGGAAAAAGGGTTGTAGTGTTTGTTCTTGATTATTATGTATTTACATTAAACATACACTCATACTGTGTGTGCATTCTTTAAAAATTAGCTCCAACAAATGTGGTCTTTGCAGCAGGAATCCTCCTTCTCTTCTGTTCTCCTGCTGGTGTCCCCTTCGTACACACCACACTCCCTTTGATGTCCACGGGAGATCTTGAGGGGCAGAAGGAGGTTATTTAGAGGCATAAAAAGGAATAAGAAAATCAAATTGAAGGTTCACATCAATTAGTTGAGAACAAAATCATAGAGTGCACCAACTCTTTATTCATTCCCCCAACATATTTACCAAATGTATGTTTGCACTTATTTTAATTATGGGCATTATTATTTTATTATTGCACTCTTTCTTTCTTTTAGGTACAAACCAACCTTCCATGTGGTGCAATCTCGTTTTTAACATGTTCATGATGAAGGGGCAAGATCAAACGTGTTTTTTAATAGTAATTCCTTAAACTTACTTTATTTATAGGAGGTAATTTGCAATCCAGGTAAAAGTTCCTGGGATAGAGTAAGCACTAAGATGCTTCTAATTAAATATTACTCTTTAAAAAAATGCCGGCTTTTATCTTTGCACTCTCATAACTAACTGTCCTTTCTCTTTCTCTGCTAGGCTGAAGGAGTGGAACTTCCTGAATGACATTTCAAGAGAACTTTCCAAATACAGCATAACAAAGAGATCAAGGCCCACTGGGAAGATGAGCAGTTTTTTTTTTTTTAACACAAAATGAATAGTTTTAATTATGTCTTTTCTGCCTACTCCCTATAACCTCCCAGCCTCCACCCCCACACAAATCCCAAGACAGCAAACAAAAACATTCAGACCCACTTTTTCACACTTTTTCACCAACAAGGTTTAAAATCAGTTGGGCCTCCAAGCAGGCATTGTTGCCGGCACTTGTGCAGCCTGGGTCCCCTGTCCACCGCCAGCTCATTGCCGGGAGAGATAAGCGGACCTCCTACGGCTCAATGATGATCTTGTTGTCACTGATGTCTCTGGATCTATAGCAATGCCAACAACAGCTTGAAAAATGGACCTGTTTTAAAAGAAGAGCTAGCTGTTGCTGTGACTGATGACTATGAAACTTCTGGTTATTCAGGTTTTCAGAAAGGGTCACCCTTCCTTTCCAGCTAGTCTTTTCAGTACCTTGAAAACGTCTAGAAGCACTTACATTAACGTCAATTACACGTCTTTAAACTGCGAGGATAATTGCAAGTGAAAGTCAACGATCTCATAGGTATGCCCCCTTCACGTTGTGAGGGAGCCAGTTTGAAAAATCCTAAGTCAAGGCATTTCAAACATTAAAGTTATTTCCATTCAGGGTGGCATTTTTGATTAATAGTAGCAAGCCCTGGTGGGTTGCTTGAAATATTGAATTTTAAAATTTAAAAAAATTGACAAGTGACTCTGTGCAGATATCAGCCACTAGATAAAGCAATCCCCCAAGAAACAAACTTCCAATAGTGCACAGAATTTAGTGGAAATAAATATTTTATGAAAACAAACAAATGTATTCAGTTAAAAACCTTGGGCAAACCTCCAAATTTTCTTTTATTCAACTGTCCTTTCCAAGATTATGATAGCTCTCTCTTCTTGAGTCGATATTTATTAGGACACACGTAATGTTATGTTTTTACGAAGTAGAAGCATTATCCATCTCAGATTGTTCTTGTGATTCTATCTTTAAGACTCTCTTGATATTTGAACCACTTTATACTCTTTGAGTAAAACTCCGTTACTTGGTATGAGGAGATCAAACTTCCTGGGAGCTCAGAAATCCTATTAAACTAAGCTTGCCTGCAAATTTACACTTTATAGAAAAGCCAAAGAATATATGTACCACTTGAGGCTGTTTACGACAGTTTTTACTTGAAGCACAATTTCATGAGTTTAATAAACATTAAGTTTAATAGCAGATTGAAGAAACAAGGCATAAATTCAACAGAAAAATATTAAGATTATAAATGGGCCACCGTCCCCGAATTCTTGCAATGTAACGTATGAGTACTGTCTTGGTTGGAGAAAAATAAAGACATGTAGTGAGAGTGAAGTCAGCAAAATATTACCTTTGGTGTCCATTTGCCATGGTCATCACCTTTGTGACTTTATTGCTTCACTCTACATCTGTTCCCCTCCCCACTGAATCTCCTAATACACACACATTCACCCATCCACACACACACATATAGGCCCACATATAAACGCACACACACTCTCTCTCTTCCAATTCCAATGTCCTGTGATCTCATGCTATTTTCCTTGGGTCTCAACTGGTTCTTAATTGCATGCAATGGAAGCTGACTTCTTTTTTTATGTAGAAAAAGATTTAATTAAATATTTATTGAGTAGATCACAGAAATCTTGGGAGAGCTGCAAAACCTGATCCAAGGCTAAACTTTGTGGAATAACGCCCCAAATCACACCACGGAGGTGGGCTAAGGAGAATAGCACCGATGCTGGTCTGTTACAGCACTGTGGTTCCCTCACCACTCCTCTGCACCTGCACCTCCACTTACAACCAACTGTGAAATCACTGCAGCATCAAAGTTGATTTTGTTACCTCTGTCCCCTGCAAAAATGGAGATCAGAACCTGTTGCTTCGTGTTGCTTGCTTCTCTGCATTACAGTCTTGTGTGGGTCTATTTGACCGGGCATGTTTAGATCACATACCTGTGTTCTGGTTGCACAGGAGATTGATTGGAAGAAATCCAATTTCCCGGGCTCTAGTTTAAGGAGTCAGGATTCACAATGTTGAAAATTTTTCAATCATAGCAAGAGTTTTGAAGAAGTTTTGAATGACCCTAACAAATGTTCTCTACTGGTGTTTAAAAGCCTCACAATTATACTTTATGTTCAATGACCCATCCGTCCATCCATCCAGTCTTTATTTTATCATTTTTTCTTTCTCTTTTTTCCTTCTTTTTTTTAAAGAGATGGGGTCTGGCTATGTTTCCCAGGCTGGAGTGCAGTGGCTATTCACAGGTGGGATCCCACTACTGACCTGCACAGGAGTCTTGACCTGCTTTGTTCGGACCTGGGCATGTTCACCTCTTCTTAGGTATTCTTTATTTTAACACACATTTATTGAGCACTTACAATGTGACAAGAAAACTGCTGGGAGCTCTGGGTACAAAACAAATGAGGTGCAGACACAATTTAAAGCACTCTTCATCTAATGAGGCGAAAGGCAGGTAGCAGGTATTTGCAACGTAGTGGGGTGTGGGTTATGGCCTGGGTACTGCATAGGCTGGGGTCGGGGATTAAGCAGAGAGGATGACGAACGAAGAGCCTTGTGGTCCCTCCTAAGTCTCGCCTTTCTTGAAAGAGGCTGGCCCCTGTGACTAGTGCTGGCCAATGGCCCTCAGGAGGGCTGGGCTGCAGCACCAAGGAGCCTCTTCATCCCCTTCTTTCCTCACCGTGGACACCAGAATGGACCGTGTTCAGACGACGGGGATACAAAATGGCGGGTGGCAACCAGACCCACTCTGGGCTCTTTACAAACAACAATTAATACATTCTATGAAGCCATCGAAGACTTCAGTGTTTTTCAGTTGTTGCAGCCAGCATTAATTATCCTAATTAAAATTAGGCCACATGGTAAATAAGCCAAGGCAGAGTTATCGAGAAAAAGAAGACTAGAAAATTTCCTCTTTAAATAATTCAGTGTAGCTAGAGTCAGACAGATGAGTCTGGGGAGGAAACCGGAGGTCAGCTCTCAGAGGGCTTACATCTGCCTTGCTAAGATTTTATTTTTTTTTTCTTGAGGCTCTGGGGAGACACTGAAGAATTTTAATACCTTTTCCACCTTTCCACCTGGGGAACAACTTACCAATATCCTTTGCAGAGCTTAGCTAATCTGATACACGAAAATCTGCTTTGGTTAATAAAACAGGATCAATCTTTCAGTCTTCCTGACTGTACTAGCTCAAACATGCAATGTTTTAAATGTGATATAACTAGTCCTCAGGTGTCAGCTTTGTGTAGGGTAAAGGACAACTTATACTGAATCTTGAGGTGCTCTTCAAATCCTATGTAGCATCTCATTTCTGAGTCAGCTACACACAGGACCAGCTTTGAGAAGTCCAAGGTATAACAACAGATGGATTTATAGACCTTTTATACATGGTGCTGAAGGAGCTCAGCCAATTCTCAGTGGTGTCCACCAGGCTTTAAAGCATTTTATAAGGACTGTGTGTTTTTCACATATAGCACATGATCTATAGAGAATGAATTTTTATCCTGGGATGCAAGGAAGAGATCAGTATTACAGTTATATTTTATTACACAGAAAATGAATAAATTCTATATATTTTCAGTGAATGTTAGAGGAAAAGATATAACTTACAGTGTTTCACTACAGCAAAGAGATCATAGAATAAGCAAATTATTCTAATATGTATATTTGATTAAAAATTGATATCTTCTTGATAGTGATTGAAACCTCTTCTGAGGTTTAAAATCTTTATTTTCTTACATCTTTCCCAAACAAGCTAAAAGTCATACATACTACAGCAAGTTTGATGTCCTAGGACTTTTCTATTTAGCTCTTTTAAGGACTGCCAGTAAATTCTCTAAGAGTTGACTCTGGAAAATTCTTTACATTTAAATTCTATATAACATTTATTTTCTCATTGACTTTATGTAATTAGGGATGAATGTATACTTCCATTGGCTTGCTAGGGCTGCCATAAGAAAGTACCATGAACTTGGTGGCGTAGATCAGTAGAAACGTACCGTCTCACAGTTTTGAAGGCCAGAAATTTGAAATAAGGTGTCAGCAAGGCCATGTTCCTCTGAGGCACTAGACAAGTATCTGTTCCAGTCTTCTCTCCTTGCTTCTGGCAACCTCAGGCATGCCTTGGCTTGTGAATGGTCAGTGGTCTTTTTTCTGTGTTTCTTCCCATCATCTTCCCTCTGTGTGTTTCCCTGGGTTCAGATTTCCCCTTTGTGTAAAGACAGTCATGTTGGATCAGGGCCCACCCTACTGACCCCATCTTAACTTGGTCATCCGTAAAGACCAGACCCTATTTCCAAATAACATTCACAGCTTCTGGGATTTGAATGTCAACATTTTTTGGGAGGACACAATTCAACCCATAAAAAGGTGTCTATTACTCAACTTTCACTAAGTTGTGCTTGGGAACAAACACCACAGAACCTCAAGGACTTACCACAAAGCCTTACTTCCAGCTCCCATGGCTGTCAACTGCAGACAGACCGGGGCTCCACTTGGCTCCGCTTCACATGTCTCCTTCCTTGCGGGTCCAGGCTGAAGGGGTGGCTATTCTCTAAGACATATGCAAGGCAAGGTGAGCCAAACAACCAAGCCTGTATGTCCGTGAGCAAGGAGTGCACTCCTATAACAAGGACAGCAAGTAATTGGTAAAGATAACCTTCCATAATGTATAAAGACATTTTTTAAATGTGAGAGAAAATAACAGCTTTCCTTCTTCCACCTCCACTGCCCCCAGTATTTGTTAACCTATCACTCTTCCACTTCTGATACTAATTTAGGAAATTGAACTCAATTTATACAGATACACCAAATACTGCTTACATTTAACACTCCATAAATGATGTTAATGAAGTGCTAAGATTGGGTGGGAATCTAAGCATCTTCCCTGCAAAGTTCTTAGAGGCTAGAGATTACCATCAGAAGTAGGTTAATTTATATTAATGGCTAGACAGATGTGGAATGGTAAAAGGGTTAAGAGACCAGATTCTGGAGTCAGAGTCCTAGGAGGTCAAACCCTGGCTTTACTGTGTTCTAGTTGAGTGACTTAAGCTTCACTGTCCTCACCTGCAGAACAGGATTAATGATTGTGCCTGCCTGTAATGAAAAAAATTCATGGAAGTGGCTCAACACAGTACTCAGCAAGTATTCATACAATTGTAGCAATTGTTTTCTTCTAGTCATTCATCCAGCAAATATTTATAGTCTGCTTTGTGCCATCTGCTATGCCCAGCACTGAGGATACAGGTGTGACAGGCATGGTCCTGGCTGCCAAGGCATTTCCAGTTTAATGAGGGAGAAGAGGTGAGTGGGCAGGGCAGGTGGCAGTGGAGGGCACTGAACACTGAAGAATTCTGCCTGACTAGAGGTCAAGAAAAACAGGAGTAGAATTTTGAGAGCAAAGCAGAGGAAAGACAAGCACATCTAGCATGAGAAATCAAAATGTTTATAGACCAAAGAATATACATCATACAGAAGGGAATTCAAAATGCCATAGTATTAAATATTTTATGCAATCCAAAGCATAGGGAGTGGAGAGTTAGTGTTTAATAAGTACAGAGTTTCTGTTTGGGATGATGAAAAATTCTGGAATGGACGGTGGCAATGATTGCACAACATTGTAATATACTTAATGCCTCTGAATTGTACATTTACAATGATTAAAATGGTAAATTTTATATAGTTTATCATATTAAAGAAACTTTTTTTTTAAAAAAAAAGTACAGGGAAGGGCAGTTGGCCTTGAAAAGGTAGACAAACTTGTGAAACAGACATAAATTAAAACAACTGACAGAATTAAGAATCCCCTTGGTGCCACCATATTGGTGACATAAACATTCAGTGAGAGTATAGTCCCAGGATTGGAAGAGAGCAGATGTTCTAGGGTTGAGCAAGACATGACATTATCAACTGACACTGAAGGGCCCTGTTCAATAAAAACATAAGAAATACATATCTGAACAATAGACTCACACTCACTGTGACTGAGACACTTACAATGTGGGGGCTGAACGAGGAACAGCATAGTCACACACTTGCTTCCCCTGACTCCATGGTGAAGCATACTGATTGGAGTGTCAGCATGAAGTTATGTCTTTTTGTATTAAATTGAATTATTCTTTCATTGAGTTGGAATATTAAATACATGTTAATTAAATATTTGAATGATGCAAATCTATTGTAATGTATTACAGTTATGTTGTTAGAGTCAAGACATATTGAAAAAGAAAGTGTATTTTGTTTCGGGGGGTGGGGGTAGGTGATCCACTTTGAAGAACTGGAAAGACCTAAACCTACCTGTGTTGGGGATTGGTGGGATGTGCTGACTGCAGTTCCTGCTGCCTTTCAGAATGGTGCCTCCTCCACGGCCTGGCCATGGCATCTCAAGGGCTGGACAAGGTGATGGAGGAAGGAAGAGAGAGCCAATCAGGGAAAAGGACACGCCTGGGCACCTGTCCAAGGCTGGCTGTATGGATGGAAAAATGACCCTGGGGGAAATGAAACAAACATTTTGAGGCATCTTCTTTATGGCATCTGTTTTCCCCTTCGGGTAGTAGTGAGATTGTTTTTGTTTCCTTGAAATATCTTTTCTGTGCATGTCTTTCTAGATGTTCGGGGCATAAATATGGGCTATATGTGGTCATTTAATTTTCTTCTATAGTTTCTACAGCCTGGAATCAAGAGTGGGAAAAACTCATAGTACATTGTCCTGGGCTTGGCTCTGACGAGGTGGCTAAGGATGTGGGAATTCTGAGTGCTGCTTAAAATTTAATCGAAATGGTTGAACAAGCGTGGTCTTAGGCTGGGTTGTTATAAACGTGCAATAAGTAGGTGGTCATAATACCCTAAACCTGATTATAGTTCCCAGTTTCTAAGGGGCTCCCATTTATGTTTTACATCCAGAAAGGGACTCCTGGAAGATTAGGGAGGGCAGAGAATCCAGGGTCACGCCGAGGGTAAACAGAGGGAGGGAGCAGGAGCCCATAAAAGAGGAAGAATTCATGAGTTTAAGATCTCAGAGGTGGAGTAGTTTCAGGTGATGGTGAGGTCCCAGGTGTGGCTGTGAGTGTAGGTGCCAGAGGAGGGTGTAACTGAAGGTCACTGGAGATCATTGACGTGTGAAGCTGGGGGTTGGCAAGGATCGTCATAAGAGGAGGTTCCTAAGGCTCTGATGGGGTGAGGAGGAGAGTGGTGGCGGCGGCCAAGTGCACAAACTCTCCAGGCGTGAGGGTGCCGAGTGAAGAGCAGTGGACGATAGCAGCATGGGTAAGGAAGAGCTAACTGAATGGCTTGGACTGCCAAAGAGACCAGTTGTGGAAGAGAACAGATCAGGGGTCAAGAGGTGACAGTGGCCAATTTGCTTTATTTTGGAAAACTGTGAAATGGGGAACTCCGAATTCCATTCAGGTTAGTATGAGAACAGAACATCAGGGGGAAAAGATCATGGTATTCCAGAGGTTGCTGGCAACAGAATGAGGATTCCCAAGGGAAACATGCTGGGTGATGATAAATGCTAATGAACAAACAAACAAATGAAAACAACTGAGAGTGGATCGGAGGTTGCAGGAAGTTAAGTCTCAGTTATTAAGACGTCTGATGATGGATGGCTTCCAGGTTGGTTAATTCAAAGTTCTAGCCACATCGTTCAAGAAGCATGTTCTTCCCATTTTTCTTCTTGCTACATTTACAGTTTTGCTTGTTTGCAAGTTAATTCTTCTTACGTAGAGGGGAGAAAAATTGTGTTACAAGTGCCTTGGCCAGGCGTGGTGGCTCATGCCCGTAAGTCCAGAACTTTTGGAGGCAAGGTGGGAGGATCGTTTGAGCCCAGAGGTTCAAGACCAGCCTGGGCAACACAGTGAGATCCAGTGTCTTTAAAAAAAAAAAAGGGCCTAAATCCTCCAGGGATTTTGAGAGGCCACATCTAGAAGAGGAAGGTGGGTATACCTTCCTAGTTCTCTGTCTCATCAAGGAAACATTTACCAGATGCCTGTAGAGTTCTTCTCTTGTCATTGTTGACTATACCTGCATTGCAAGCCTATTCCTAATCCAGTTGCTGGCAAGAATGGATTGCCACCATTGACTTTGTAGTTTCTCATTATAATACGTGGCACATTATCTGAAAAAATTGAAGTTCTGTTAACAAGGAGGAATTTTGTTGAGTAGGCAGTTCCTGCTGCTGCCTGTCAGAATGGTGCCTCCTCCATGGCCCGAACACGGCATCTCAAGGATGAACAGGGTGAAGGAGGAAGGAACAGCATCTGCTATATTACACGTTAAACAATTGCACAAATATTAGTAAAATATGATTATATACATCACCAATTGTATAAATAAAAATATAATTGTAATCTACACCAATTTGTATTCCCACTGAACCACCAGGATTACCCTTACTAATGTCACTAATGGTCACATTGCTAAAACCCCTGGACCCTCCCCATAGACATCTTCCTTGGTTTTCTGCAGTGATTTGAATTTGAATTTTCCCGAGACAGTCTTTTCTCTTGGCTTCTGATACATTGTGCCTTTCTGCTTGTCTTTGTCCTTCTCTAGTTACTCTTTATACTTTTTCTTTGCTTGCCTGTTCTACACCAGCAGTTCTCAATCAGGGGTGATTTGGGGCCCCAGGGTACATTTGGCAAAGCCTGGAGACATCTTTCGTTGCCATAATTGAAAGGACGCTACTAACATCTAGTGGGTAGAGGCCCTGGATGCTGCTAACCATCGTGCAATGCACAGGGCAGCCCCCGCGGCAAAGAACCATCTGGCCCCAAATGTCAGCAGAGCCAAGATTGAGAAACCCCGAGCTAAGCTTCCTCTAACAGGGGCTCCTCAGGAATTAGTTTTAGCTGCCTTCTCTTCTCATTTTATCTTCTATCCTCAGATTAATTCATCTCATCTTTTCCCACAGTTTTAAATACCATTTATAAACCAACAAATCCCACTGTTACATTTTCAGACTTTCTGAGTTCCAAATTTAGATGTTTAACTGTCTACTTAAAAGTTACACTCAGATATCTCACAGGTATCTCAAACTTAGTATTTCCAAAAATTATTTGACCAATGAAATCCTAAATGCACTCCTCTCACTCCACTCTTCATTTCAGAAGTGGACACCATTCACCCTGTTGTGCAAACTAGAGTCTAGAGGATGTCTAGAGGGTTCATAAGTCCTTCTAGAAGCCACCATTTCACAACTAATTGCCATACGTCTGATCCATTGAGACCTACTGACTCTATCTTCAAAATAATCCTGACTCAGGCCACTTCGCCCCGCCTGACCGACACCACCCTGATTTCAGCACTGCCACCTCTCAACTGGAAACCTGTCACTGCCTTCTTGCATTCTTGCTCCTCTCCCATCTGTTCTCTAAAGAGCAGCTAGGTGGATCTTGCTAAAATGTAAATTGGACCATGTCACACCTGTTACACTTGTAATAGGAAATCTAAAGTCCTCAGTTTGGCCTACAACATTCTCCAATTTCATCTGTAGATACCCCCGTATCTGTTTCCTAGGCCTGCCACAGCAAAGCACCACAGACTAGGTGGCTTCCACACGGAAATCTATTGTGTCGTTCCACAGGCTAGAAGTCAGAGGTCAGGACGGTGGCAGGGCGGGTTCCTTCTGTGGGCTGTGAGAGAAGGGTCTGTTCCGAGCCTCTCTTTTTGGCTTGTGGATGGTCATCTTCCTGGTCACACAGCTTCTCCCTGAGGGCATGTCTGTCTCGAAGTCCCCCTTTTAATAGGGATGCCAGTCATATTGGATTAGGGCTCTCCCCCCAAATACCTCATTTTAATCCGATTGTCTCTACAAATACTGTGTTTCCAAATCAGGTCACGTTCACAGGTACCAGGGGTTAGGACTTCAACATACGAGCTTGCGGGGGACACAACTCAGCCTGTTTGACCCCTATTCATCCTGCAGGACTCTGGTTAAATGTTGCTTTTTCAGACAGGCCATCCTTGACGCCCTCGCTAAGTCAGGACACTGTGACGCTCGCTCACAGCACCTGCATAGTTTGTAAGTTCCATGAAGACTGAGACCACGTCTTATTTGTTCGTCACTGTGTCCCCAGTGCCTGTGCAGTGGTCTGTGGAAAAGGACTTCAACATTTACTGAACGAACACAAGTTAAAAATCATTGCTTTCTTAGTCCACTTCTCTTTGATCTTTACTTTTGATGCCGTTTTTTTATTCCCTCAAAAGGAACAGTGTTATCATTTTCTCACTAGTGCTTCTGGATAGACAACAACAAGCAGAGAACACCAAAGCTGTTGAAGGGGAAGCTGGGAACTGGTTGGTTCCTCAACAGCTAAGCGACTTTTCACCACAGAGCAGCGCGTGATTTACATCTGTTTTTCAGAAAGATCACTAATGACTATGTGCCACAGACATTTAGGTTGGCTTTTTATTAATCTACAAAGGTTACATCTTTGAATGCCAAAATTCTTTCAAATAAAAGGTCGTGAAAATTGCACGTTTGCCTGCAATAAGGCCAAAGCATATATAGATTGAATAAATGTGTGTGAATTTTCTTTGCTTTTTCTTGGCGTTGTATCAATTCAGTTTGGTAACACAAATTATTTCACACTGATTAGAAGAGACTCTCTCTCTCTCTCTCTGTCTCTCTCTCTCTATGTGTGTGTGTATATATATATATATATATCCCATAGGAAAACAAATATATTATTACTGATAAACTCAAGTGACTTAGTATAAAAAATTTTCAGTACATAAAGTGTAAAGTCCCTGGAAGGTGGTTTGTTTTTGGGGGTGGGTGGCGTGGAATGTTGGTGTGCACGGCATGTACGGCATTACAGACAGCAATGTCTTCATTTGCACTGGAAAAGTCAAGGAGAAAGAGCTGTACCAGTCTTTCAATAGCTTCTACTGATCCATTAAACTTAAAATAGATTGATCTCTAGAGACAGTCAACTTCCCGGACACAGCAATTACAGTGAAAGATGGCAAGCCCAAGACATCATTTAATGGAAACCTCCCTCCCAATATAGCTACCTCCGTAACTCTACTGCTCATCCTGCCCAGGCGGCATCTCCGTCTCTGCTGCCAAACTATTCAATGCCAACTTGCTCTCTAGCCTTAAAAGGCAGAGAAGGATGAGTTTCAACTTTTCAAGATGCTCATCTGGAAATGAGGCAAAGTGAGGATACCTTGAAAAACATTAAATCAACTTTTAAAAAAATAAGCAAAACTTAAGAAAGTAAAATATGGTTTAGGTGACATATACCAAGACGACTGACCCAGAGACTGTTAGTTTGAAGACACTGGAACAACGTTTAGACTCGGTAGCTCTAATTTACTCAAGGAATCAAAGCAAAGACACATGATTAAGTATTTTTAAAAGTTTGTTTTATGAGAAATGTTAATGTATTCTGAAACAAAATCCATCATATTGGTTAAGAGGAGTTGAAGTCAGATTCATATGTAAGTTGTAGACTTCAAAGAAACTTTATATGCTACGTAGAGAATGGTGAGTATAACATATTCATTCCTTCTTAATATTTACTGAAACCTAGTTACAGGACAAATTGTTTTCCAAATTTTTGAGGAATGTCAGAACTGAAATGGTAATTTAAAGACAATTGGATCTTGTCCCCCGCCCTGAAGAAACTGAAATCTAGAGAGAAGACATTAATTTATCTGTCAGGTTATGTTAGAATATTTACTAAAGTATACTGTTTTTTCCTGAAAAATTTTCACAAAATTCCTAATGTAGGTAGCAGCGAAGTCCCAGGGTATCTGGCTACTCTTCAAGCTTGTAAAGTTGTGTGCATTTTCATCCGGCTACTGGGTGCGAAGTTCTTCTGGAACATGTCAGTTTGTTATTCTTCAGGGCATTGTGCAAGACCCATCGCTTAAGGCTAATATTCCCAAATGTGTGTGGATGGACTGGAATTCTCTGCTTGCTATAAAAGGATATGTGTGTTTTAGTTCGATGTGTTTTTAATAGTTAGAGATCTTGTGAAAATCAAAAATATTCTAAACTTATGTGTATGTATGTGAATATTGCAATTATATACTATTGGTAATTGTAAAAAATCCAACTTTAAATAAAAAAATGCCTAACAGCCAAGTGTAAGATTAAGTAGAATGCTTACTTTCCTCCTCGATTTATGATTCTCTGTTCTCTTCCAATTCCTTATTTACATGCCAGATTCTGTACTGTTAGCCAATAACTTTGTATTTTATATTCAACACATGTAATTGTGCTAGAGCTATGAAATATCATTTACAACTTTTCACAACTTCACTTGACTGTTTCTTGTCAATTCTGGATCTAGAATTGCTTTCTCACACCTCTTGTTGGTTAATCAGACTCTGTCTAGATAAGGCAGTCTTGTTGCTACAAAGCTGCACGGTCATCATATTGAATTAATGCAATTATACTCCCCATGCACTAGGATTTTCACTGAGGTGCTTGTACTTACAGCTTCCTTTATCTCCTTAGTGTCATCTTTTTAAAAACCATTAAGTAGAGCAAAATTTCTAAAGCCGTAAATCTATTAGTCATTATCACCACTGACAGGAGATGAAAAATAATATCTAAAATTTCTTGAGTGTTTACTATGTACTACTAACTGTTCTAAGCCTTTTCAATGTATTTGTTTAGTTTAGCTTCACAAGAACCCTTTGACACAGACACAATTATTATCCTTATTTTGCAGATGAGGAAACTGAGGCCCAGAGAGGTAGAATAACTTGCTCAAGGTCACAGTTAGTACCTGGCAGTCTTAGTAGCTAGACATTAGCAGTCTGATTCCAGCAAGTTTCTCTAAACCACTAAACCAATGGGTGACAACTTGCAATGAATTTTTAAATGAATTACATTTTAGTGAAATTATTACCATTTTCTTAAACAAGCCATGTAAGTTTCATTATATCTAGATAGAATATGCACTCAGAAAAAAAAATCAGTTTAGTACTCTGCTCCTGATCCTTCAGACTCTGTAAAGATTTATAAACACCAAATGTTTGTGATATAGTTCTAGGTATTTTCCTGCTAAGAAAATACCAAAAGCAAATTCTACCTAACCAAGTTCTATTTTAATGCTGGGTTTGAGTGAGCTAACCAGGACATTTTGATGTGTGCTACCATTCACAGGCATAATGGGTTCAGGCTGGCTCTAAGCGTTGACAAGTGGACGTCTTTCATGTGCCTGGTTTCTCAACTTTAATCGGGGAGGTGCTTTGAGTCTCCATTTCATTGAAAGCCCACGAAGAACAAAAGTAAGACTCTTAGCTCCTATAAGAATGCAAAAAAAATAATTTTAAGTGAAATCTCAACGAGACTCACCAAGAGCAAGTAACCTGGGGGCCAACATCACCTATTTCTTGACAAGAAACATAAAGTATACAACTTCAGATACTCAGTGACATTCAGAAATGAGTCAGATATTCAGAATTGTTGGAAGTAACAGGAATAGCTACTTTATTTTTAAGCACTTCTCTGCCAGGATTCTTATCTGCATTATCTAATTTAATTTCCACAACAAGTATATGAGGTAGGAATCATTACCAACACTGGGGAGTTGAGAAAATAGACTTAGATGTTAGGTAATTTGGCCCATGTTCTTCAACTAGTTAAGAGGAGAACCCCACAGAACCTCCACATCACCAGGCTTCTGGTTTTGCTTTATTTTTATTCTCTTTCTATGTGCTTTGGGATTTGCCATTATGAATCATTTAATGGCCATCCAAAAATTAAAAAAAAAGGTATCTTACCCAACTTAAAAAGAATTAGATGCAGAAGAGATCCTATATAATAGATTTCCTAAGAAGCAAAATCTTTTAAAAAAAAATTTGACTAGAAATAATGTTTTTAAAACATAATAAATATTCTTATATTATCTAATCCTTTATATAAATGATCACTAATAGAGTCTTACATTTAGGGAATGAAAGGAAGACATTGGAGTTTTCCTACTGAGAGGAAACGCTGCGTTATTTCATCACTTGGAAAAGACGTCATTGGAAAAACTTTGTGAGTGGTATCAGGTCTTCGAGAAACTTTATCTTTAACTCATCACATGTTACCTGTTGTGCAATGGATGGGCTGGGTGTAGGTATGGGAGGGCAACCTGGCAGCCTCTTTACTCATCAAACCTGATTTCTTTTTCTGGATTTAAGAGGGTCTGGGGTCTTAATGATATTCATCTGTTATCACTTTTGGCTTTAACAACTAATGACGTTGCATGTTATGTTTGATCAGTTCTTCTGCCCTGGGGAATGTGAAAACAGAGCAAGGTGTTGGCACTATAAAATGTCATGAGCACCTGTACTCCGCTGCCACCAATGACACAGCGATCCCTGCCTGAACCAGCGGGGGCAACACTGCTGAAAACTTTCAGTGCTTTTTAAATAGATGAACATATTTACAAAACAATACCTTTGTAATGGTTCTCAGAAGCACATCATTGTCTTTGTGTGGAGAGTGATTTAGAGTAATTAAATATAGCAGTCAGTGGGACAGAAAATGAAAAATTACTAGAATAAATGGAATACATTTTCTCATTAGGGAAAGAAAACAGACACCTTTGGTGATTAGGACCCACTCTCTTCCAAAAAGAGACAATTAACTCTTTTTCAATTGGTTTCCAAAAAAAGATATTTAATGATGTGGTACCCTGTGTTGCAATTCAACATAGAGCATTTTGTCAATTGCTTGATTTAATGACAGATGTTTAAACTTAATGGCACTGCAAAACAAACTTTGTTAAGAAGGCTACAAACCAGATGTTCTCAATATTGTCATTTTGAGAAGAAAAAAAATTTTTTTCACATTGCCACGGGCAAAAAGAAAATCTGTCAAAGGAGCTGCACGGGATAACACGGAGCTAGAGCGTGAAGCAGGATCCTAAATTGCATTTGTGTTCTAAAAATGAAAGATCATCCATTGCAAGTTAGAGTTTTCTGGAAGTTCAAGAGATCGAGTTTACTTTTCTTATGACTTGCACATTATTTTGAATAAGTGAAATGTGAGCGTTCCTGTGGTCATAACACAGAGACGGTAAAAAGCTCAGCGTTCCCAGCTGTGAGGGCAGGAGGTGACAAAGGCAAGGGAACCTCATGCCTTTTCATCTCCAGCCACACCTGCTTCTCCCGCCGTCCCCTGGGGAAAGCAAACGGCCATAACCTGGCTGCCCCATAATCTGTTTCCCTGACCAGCAGGCAGTAGGCGGGGGACATGTGAAGTCACAGCTGTCACTTAAAAAAGACAAAGATCTGAAATTCATATCCATATAACAAGTATATAAGTACCAGTTACCTTTATCTACTTACTTGATTCTAGTTGTGTATTTTGTCTCCCCTCCCCACTTTTTTCCTCTTCAAAGCAACTTCTGAAGTTCATTTTCACCAGATTTCTTTTGTAAAACAAAAGGAATCTGGGGACAGATAACTGCTAGCCCCAGCCCTTGTCTCATCTGAACCTCAGGCATTTCTGGTTCCCTGATTTAGAGAGAAGACTGACTACCTTCATGGCCCCTGCCCTTCCTGCTTTCTGTCTATTCATCACAGCATATGAACCCTGAGATATGAAGCTCCCTGAAAATTCTACACTGTTTTTCATGTAGACAACCATATTTATGAGGCAAAATGAAGAATCAGTTTCACTATTGCAGAAGTTTATTATTTAAATCTGTCAGAATAGGCGAGGTGATGCTGTGATAAGAAATAACCCCAAAATGTCAGTAGCTTAAAACAACAGAGATTCATGTCCACCCCGGGGTGGCAGCTTTGTCCACTGTTACCCAGGTGGCTGGAGCAGCCACCACCTTGAACATAGCTGGGTGCTGTTCCAGAGAGAACAAGACAGTTCTGGAGACATTTGCACTGTCAGGGAAATGCTGAATGCAACAGTGACCCATCACTTCAACTCACAACGTGTCTGTCGGAGCTAGTCACGTGGGCTCACTCAGTACCAGGAAGGGGCAGGGGACAAGAAACATTCTGTGAATTGCAGGTAATTCCTGTCACAGGAAGTAACCATGAAAAACCCACTAGGCTCTCCCACCCATTCTGAATTTGTCTTAACATGTGCTGCCTGTCAGTGGATACTCTCAGAAATGCTAATATCTATTTTGGCAAGCATGCATGAATATTAAATCTATTTGTTTTCCTTTAATGAATAGTAAAAATAAAAAGGGATAAAGGATTTTATTCTTATGAATGTTTAACTTTGTATGTTTTAAGAAATCTCAACGACAGCAGGGTGACAGGACTATTTCCTATAGTCTGGGCATTTAGACAAAATCTAGTGTAAGAAACCTCAAAAGATTTAAAAAATCTGGCAAAATCATGTCAGCTTTTTCCTGTAGAATGTTCATCATCTTGTTTTGTTATTTTATTTCTTAAAGATGGTATGAAATTCATAAAAAGTATCCAGGGAAAGAGGAGTTAAAAATAATACACTGTTTATTATAATATGAAAATCAACTCAACTCTTCTGCATAGCTCCTATTGGGTTAAAATGCTAATTATGATATTTTCACTTTCGAGAACTTCAGAAAGATTTCTTTTGTGCAAACTGTTGCCAAAAAGTCAGCATGAATGGGGAGCTTTCTCCAAGTTCTGTGTGTTGTACTCAGTGTTACAGAGAACAGCAGGACAGCCCTGTGGTGGGCTGCCTCATCTATTTTTGTTTCACTAACTACATTCTAGTAAGGACACATAATAATTGCAACACAACAGAAGCTTTATGTTCCAACATAATGATTAAAGAATATCAATAACGTAGGCTCCAAGGAAGAGAACAGACTCACTGCTATTTCCTTTTCAGTCTGGAGGAAGCCAAAATGAACTATCAATGAAGGTTATGGTCCATCAGCCTAGAAATCAATAGAAAAACAAGTCATTGCACAGCACAATTCATTCAAATTGTAAGGGTCTTTATGAAATCTTTAGGAGCAGGAATATATCTTTCCAAATGCACTTTGATTTCAGAACATTTTCAGTGTACCAGACAGCAAAACCGTACTTTGCTGAAGTGCTACAATATCAGAACAGCCACTAAGTCAGGTATTTGAAGTTTATTTTATTAGTACTAAGCAAACCACAGAATAGATAAAACAGTTTTATGGTCTACATCTGGCTGAATAATAAAACATGTGGCTGTCCAGTGAAGAATGTGCAGCTGTAAGTTACTGTAAATACACAAGTCAAGATAGTGATGGAGATAATAGCACGTGGGATTTGGTAAGGCCCATCCTTCTCTATGTCAGAGGCTGAGTATTTATGGTCCTCAGACATTTGAGGTAGGATTTGCTAATTAACCGTGGTTTTTTTTGTTATTCTTCCTTCATTCGGGTTATTTTACATTATTTGTTATAGAGCTATTGTAGGTGCAGGAAGGAACCAACATAAACACTTTTATGCTTTATTTTATATTTGTATCATAATTCTCTACAGCTGGTCTCCAGCTAAATCCTCTTGTTAGTTTTAGAAGAATATTCTAGGGAAAGAGAAAAATTTAACCCAAATTTCTTTGTACTTTGAAGTGAGTTACTGTCTTGATGAGTAATGTACAAGAAACTTAAGGTGCTGCAGTGCAACTAAAGCTGTGAAACTAAAGATGTTTGAGAGAGAAACAGTGGAATAAAAGAATCGTGTCCTCAGTCTGTTGATTTATTCTTTGTGTCACTAGCTCCGAGCCCAAGTCGATAGCTACCCACTGGTCGTATATCTATCAGAAAAATAGAGAGCTCTAAACAAAATTTATTTTCAGGCAAGTTGTATCATAAAAATGAGATATTTGCATATCACAAAATTGTACTATATCCTAGCCCCCTATTCCAAAGAACTATCTTTAGCCTGAAGTAAGCAGGGGGAGAAGAGAGGTGTTAGTGAGCTGCCCTAGATCTGGGTTTATGAAGCGAACGACCTGGCAAAGGATGTCCTTTATTTCTGATTGGAGGTGGGGTCGGTGTCGCTGGTGTGAGCACACAGCCTCTGGCTGCTGCGGAAAGCGGCACACCAGGACCGTCTGTGCACCCCTCCGCTCAGCGAAGGTGGAGAAGACCCCAGGCAGGCTGAGCACCAGGCACGGTACGAGGTGCTCTGGATGTGTCCATGAGCAAAGCAGAGATCGGTGGCCTCGTGGGGTTACATTCTTTTAGGAGGGGGTAGGACAGAAAATAAACTCCTGACACAGTAGTTACATAAATTAATCGGTATATGTGAGCATCCTGACTCCGTGGAAACAAGAAAAAAAAGGGAGGGGGCAAGTTAAAGAGGATTGGGGACAGGGAACGGGACAGTTGAAAACAGAGAGGCCGGGAAGTCACTGGGAAAGTGCCACTTGAGTGATTTCAAGGAGGAAAGGGAGTGAGCTGTGCAGAAGGCGATCCTAGCAGGAGGCACAGCCATGCCGGGTCCTTACGGTGGACACAATGGACATGTGCCTGGCCTGGTGGAGAAACAGCAGTGAGGGAGCCGTGTGGAGTGAGCGGCTGGGGAAGAGTGACAGGAAATGAGGTTGAAGAAATAGCAGGTGGCTGGGGACGGACCACGTCAAACCTGGGAGACGCTGGAAGGACTTGGAAGCTGCTAGACAAGTCTGAGGAGAGTGACATGAACCAACTTGTGTCTTAACAGAACCCCTCTGGCTATTGAGTTGAACCTCAAAGGTTAAAGCAGGGAGACGGCCAGGGTGGCTGTGACCCTCATCAAGGGAAGAGGATGATAGCTTGAATGAGGGGGAGCCTGGAGAAGTTGGGGGGAGTATTAGATTCTTGGCTGTATTTTGACGATAGAACCAACAAGATTTTCTGATCAACTGGATCAGAGAGGAGTTAAAAATGATCCCAAGGTAGGTTTATTTTGTTTTGTGATTTTACCGGAGCCACTGGAGGATAAAGCTGCCATTGACCGAGATGGGAAAGCTGACCCCAGAACAAATTCTGGGGGAAGTTCAGTTCGTGTTGTGTGAGAATTGAGATACGGTGAACCAGTTTTCCGGGATCTGTAGTGGAATAAGAATTCCTATTAAAATGCATTTAAATTTTTGAAAATGAATTGATTTAATTAAACAATCAAATAGTGGTACTAAGATATAGCGAGCATCACGACATTCGTGTGAGAATCGCTATAGATATGGCACAAATCGCAGAGCTGGTCCTATGTCCCTACTCTGTGGAATATTCTTCCAGAGACATATGTGGACTCGATACATGAGGCTCTTGAATTAGCAAATGATGTTTGAGTGAACTTCTTCTTGGACTATTATACAGTATGAATCTAGAACCAACTCATTCACATATTTATTAATTGAAGAAACGTCTGAGAGCAAGCAAGGTGTTTTTCAGTTAGTAGAAGTGTAAAGAGTAAGGGAGGAGATTGTTTGAGTTTGTCGTGAATCGGGCAATCCATATCTGCAGAATGACGGGTACCGCAGTTTGAAGAGAACATTGGCAAAATAAAATGTATCCAGCGTGAGACAATCAGGGTGGAAAATGACATGGAGGAATGATCAGAAGAACTGGGATGTTACATAAGATTAAGAAAAATATCTCTAAATGTTTGAAGAAGGATATAACTTATGCTATGCATTTAGAAGAGGACTACAATTTCTAAGGGCTAAAGTGGATGGAAATTGCCAGGAGGCAGAGTATGTTTCAAAAGAAGCAGGTGCTTCTCACCAATGGGAATATCTGGAAAAGGAACAGGTTGCCTTGCAAGCAAATAACCCCCGGCACCAGAAAGAACCCAGCAGATGTTAGATGACCACTGTCAGGGATTTTCATTGAATTATTAAAATTTAGAATTAAAAAGAACAACCTTATAAACCCAACACAGAAATTCGACTGAAAGAGTTGAGGAATGAAACCGTATGACATTGCCCAATTCCCAGATTCTGTTACTCCAAAACCTCTCTAAATCTACCCATGGGGTTGCTCTCCACTTGTGCTAAAAGACACTTGACTTACAGCCACCACATACCGAACATTGATGGCTGCTGGGTTATTCTGGACTCAGCCCATTTCTGCATTATTAGACTTCTAAAAAGTTCAGTTGAAAGCTTACCAAGGTCAGTTATATTTGTTCCCAGACCTGTTTATGCCAGCTTTCCTTGCTATTGTAATTACATGACTTAATTAACTATAGGGTCAACCAATGACGTCTGAATGTGACAAGGGAGTTTTTATTTCTGTGAAATCAAAGTGATTGCTTTGGAAAATTGCCACAGGAGAATAGTAAAAAATCGCTGTTGCATTAGATGTGAGAGAGAAAACTCTTGTAAGACCCAGGGGAAACGTAAAAATCCAGAAGGATTCTCCATTTAAACTATAGCTCTTGATGATCTATTTTAAAGCAAATAAAATTGAAAATTATATGTGATGTTATGGGATGAATTGCACTCCCATAATTTCATATGTTGAAGTCCAACTCCCTGTACCTCAGCATGTAACCGTATGTGAAGACGGGGTCTTTAAAGAGGTAATTAAGTTAAAATGAGGCCTTTAGGGTGGGCCCTGATCCAAGATGACAGGTGTCCTTCTCAGAGGGGACAGAGACACCAGGAATGGGGACACAGGAGAAAAGGCCTGCAAAGAGGAGGCAGGAGGGTGGCCATCTGTAGGCCCAGGAGGGAGGCCTTGGGGGTGGGGGAACATTCAAACCTGCTGACATCTTGATCTTGGACTTTCAGCCTCCCAAACGGTGAAAGAAGGACTGTCTGTTGTTCTAGCGGCCTACTGTGTGATATTTTGCTATGGCAGCCCTAGCAATCTAATACCGAAGTGTGATGGGGCGATTTATGCAAAGAGACCAGACAAAATACCAGTTGGAAGACCCAAACTCAAATGTTTGGTGAACAGATGTTTTAAGAATTAAATGCTTAGGTATGTGCATGTATCTATTGCTGTGATTATCTGCCTAACCTTCTGTTTTGATTAATTCACCAGTAACAGGTCCTTTTCCTCCAGACTGTGTTCGATGTCCCTTTTTTGTTTGCTCATAGGCATTTTATCAAAGGCTATTTATCGTGGAACTGCTCTGCGATGCACTCATCATGGCAACATGGTAGGAGTACTGAGGGACATAATCTTTACTGTTCTGCTGATGAGACACTAATAATAAATGACACGAGTTGGACGCAAAAATAACTCTCACTAAAGCCAATAGGGTGATGGGCCGTAATTGACAAACATAAAGTCCTGCAGATGTTCTCAGGGAGATGTGACCATTTTAGTTGAGGTGACCACAGGACATTTACATTCACATTTTTAAGGCTGAAGGTAAAATTTGAACTAGTGGAAATAGGAAGGTTGGCGTGAGCAAAGGCACAGGTTGGAAAGATCTCAGGACATTTTGGGGGTGACCAGTGGTTCAGGCTGACGAAGGCTCGGTGACCTGTGCAGAGTTACGTGACTTACCCGGCCTTCCTCGGTACAGCTGCGCCCATCGGCTCCAGCCCTAATCCTGCCGCTCTTTGCCTTCATGTTGGTGCTCCTGGGCTGGGAAACCGATTGTTATTAATACTGTCTTCACCTGGGATATGCTTTGTCCCCTCCCTGTCTAGTTTGGCTTAAATTTTCTTCTATAAAAATGCAGTTCAGGTGTCCACAACTCAGGGAAGTTGTCTTAGTTTCCTATCGTTCTCATGACAAATCACCACAAACTTAGTGGCTTAAAACAACATGAATTATTATCTTACAGCTCTATAGGTTAGAAGTCTGACACGATCTCCCGGGTTCAAATCAAGGGGTTAGCAAGGATAAGGTCTAGGGGAGAATCTGTGTTCTTGTCTTTTCCAGTGTCTAGAGGCTTCCCACGCCATATCACCAGAGGCTCTCTTCATCTTTGCCAGCAATGACAGGTCCTTCTGACGTTCTATCACCCTGACCCCCTCTCCTGCCTACCTCTCTCACTTTTAAGGACCCAGAGAATTATGTTGGGTCTACTTGCATAATCTGGGCTAATCTCTTTAAAGTCAGCTGATTAGCAACCTTAATTCCATCTGCAGCCTTAATTTCCCTCGGCCATAGGGCCTGATATAGGCACAACTTTGGGGGATTGGAACATACACACCTTAGGGAGGGGCCACTGTTCTGTCTACCCCAAAAACCTCCCTTCCCTTTTCCATCAATGTCAGGTAGAGCTTTTGCTCTCATAATATCTTACATAAAGCACACCTCAAGCTTTATACTCACCATACATATAGGTTTTAACTTTTTTTATTGAAATTTAAAATACAAAACATTTAATGATCAGTTTTTCTATCATTTCTTCCATGCCACTTTTTGAGGGAGGATGCTGTCTCTTTTATCTCATACTTGTTTTTGTGTCCCCTATATGTGGCACATGGTAGTTACACAATAAAGAGAGATGGGTGGGGGGAAGGATGGAGGAATTCCTCGCCTGAAAAAATGATATGGAATTTATTAAATGATCAAAATATTTCTTAATTACCAATTTTCAAAATTTTGAGAAAGGAGATAGCCAAGCCTTAGTATTTACAAGAGAATTCCTTATGTGCTCCAGGCAGTGGAATTCTGAACCTATTGATAATAGAACGGGAGCAGAGTGGAAAGGAGACTCATGGATATGTCTGCAACAGTTCACTTTTTTACCTTTTTCCTCTTGGCAAGAAAGGAATGAGAAAGTAGGTAAGAAAATAGCCTGATGCCATGGAGAAGCTGAATTCAGCTGAGCTAAACGCGGGAGTCTCGGATGCGCTGGGCAAGCACAGGTGTGCAACTTCACAAGACAATCCTGCGGTGACATCCAGGCATCAGAAAACCAGCTGCCGGCAGGGTGAGATGATAAGAAAGCGACATTTGCTTTCGAGATCTGCGTTCCGCTTCTGATCTCCTTCCTGGAGCCTGCAGTCTCACCACCAATCACACGGCCTTCTCGATACCTGATCCAAAATAACTGTCTTGAGTATTGCTGCCTCATTTAGAAGTTGATCCACTTAGGTGACTAAAATAACCCATGCGAAGGTGCAAAAGGAGCGGAGTCATTCCATGAAATGATTTTCGAGCTATTCTCAGTCCCTTACCTCTCAGAGGCTCTGGGGAACAGGCTTTCCCCCTCCCCCTCCACAGTCAGCCTGGATGAACCTGGGGCAGAATCCGCCTCCCACCCCCAAATTTCTTAGTCCCAGAATTCATTAGCTAACACTTACCCCTGAATATCTGAAACTTGGGACCTCTCAAAGGTTCAAAATGACCCCAGATCTAAATGTTTAAAATGATTCCTTTGATGACTAGTTCTCCGTCTGCTCCTCCTTTTCCCTACCTGTTTCGTGATTGTGGTGTCCTTCTTAGCTCCTATTTCTAATAATAGCAGTCGTTTTGTGAGCACCTGTCTTGTGTCCAGGCATTTCATAGCCATTATTTCTACCTCAAAATTCTTGCAAATAAATTTTTTTTCTTCCAAAACTGAAGAAACTTCCCCAAGGGTGCATAGCTAATAAGCAACTGATGTTAGGTAGATCAGACTCCAAAACTGATATTACTTTTCCAATTATTCCCACGTGTGGGTGTGGTGAGGGAGGGAGGGAGCGAGGTGGGTGGGGCAAAGGGGAGAAGTTAATTCTGACAGGTAAACAGCAGCTTGGGAACTGCAGTCACGAGTTCTTTGAAATGGGAGCTTGTGTGGTTCCTGTTAGGAGTGTGTTTGAAGCATCGTAAGATGTTTACAAGGATAGCTTGGGAGACCCCTGGGACGAATGTTGTTGGACTTGTCCGAGAATTTCTTCTCTTCTTCCTCCATTTGGATGATGGAAAGAATTAATATATCTATAGGCAGCTGGGAGGATTCAGTTTAGTTGGTGCCAACGTGGTTGGCAGAGTCCAAACCATGCCCGTCAGGGATGATCCCAGGGCAGCCTCCTCTCCGCCAGGCGCTGGGACCATGCTGGCCTTGGCCACGTGTGCTGCTGCTGCACTTCTCAGTTGGTTTGTTCTGGTGTGTCTCGGCCCTGATGTCCGCGGTCGACACCAGAAGGTGCTGCGTGGATCTTTTTCATTATTGTCGCCATGTTTGGGGAAATTGATGAGGATGTAGTGGTCGAAACTACTTCTCCATGGAGGGCTCTTCCATGGGCACATGGACTGGTAGCACAGTACCAGGGCCTCATGCCACAGAAAAGTCAGGGACTGTGGATCTTCTGAGGCTGCGAACACCTTTCAGCACAGGCTTGTTGACCTTCAAAGATGGCTTTGCCTTTGATTTTGCAGAGGAGGGGTGTGGTGTCAGGGGTTTCCTGCTTTGCTTTCAACACCATCTTTATAAAAAGGATTTCTCAGTCCCAGATGTTTTATATCTTTTAGGAGCAGTTGCCCTGAACACAATCAACAGAAATGAAGTATATAAAAGGTTGACATCACTTTTGTGATGTTCTGAAGCAGAACAAACTCTTAAAAAATAAATATATATAAGCCTTCAAGATGTAGCAACTTGGGAGCCCAGCAAGAAAGCAAATTGTTTACAAGAAGAGCTCCTCAGTAGAATTTGTCCTAGCATTTACCCTTTCTATAGGAGACTCACTGGGTCACTAATTGCTAAAGAGTCAGGAATGCAAACTAGATTGATTGGCATCTAATTCCTGGGAAGATGACAAAAATGCTTATCAATAACCTTTTACAAAGCAAGGAGAACAAATGAAACGGGGATTTGACAAATTAGCCTTGAGATTAGTGCACAGTGGGATCACTTTAGGCATTTAGTTTTGCCTCTTGCCCAGATAAAACCCTACTGGGAGTTACTGCTGCTTTCGCATTTGCAGGGTGGAGTCATAAAAGAAATGCAATGACATTACAGAATTCACAGCCTTTGCTTTCAAAGCAGCAGTTTGAAAAATAAATTTGTGTGTTAAACATTAAGATGAAGTTTAATACCTGCTTGTTAGAAGCCTTTGAAGAGAGAAAATACGATACTTTGTTCTGGAATAGATCACTTGCTTGAATTTGACATTACTTTTATCACATTTCCTTTGAAAGATGTTTCTGACTTAACACTTGACCTCTTTGGGAAGATAAAAGTCCTCTATTCTATTGACAAAAATGTGTGTTTGTGTAAATGAAATACATTCTGTAATCACAAAAATACGGTTTAATGATTTCAAGATTATATGATTTAAAATAAATTTCAAAAATTCAAGCTTGATACTCCACATTTGTAAACATGTTTACATGTATATCCTGTAGGTATGGCACATAGAAAATATCTTTGCATAATAAGTTGTATTGTAATTTCATTGCCTTAAAATTTTCAGAATAAAACAGAAACCACCTTGAATGTATATTCATGTTCTATTTGTTTGGGGCAAGGAAACTACAGAACAAAATCAGCATATTTGTATCATTACTTTTCTTATCTGAATGCAAAACATTAAAATTGTTCTACCCACGTGAAACACCTAGGAAGATATATATTTTAAAAATACTGTTGCCTGGATTCTTCGCCCACAAATCCTAATATAAATCAGTCTGTTGTGTGGTACTGGGTGTCAAGATGTTTGAAAGCATCCCAGGTGATTCTAATGAAGCAGCAAAGTTGAGAACCAGTGTGTTAGAGCTATACGTTTTATTTGCAATAATGTAATGTTTCTCAAACTTAGTAATCATTACTTGTAGTTACTTATACTTCTATACTAAATCCTTAACCAGCAGGTCTCAAATTGGAGCATGCAACTAGAGTCACTCGGTGAGCTTGCTGGGCTGCACTCTAATTCAGTAAGTGAGGGTGTGACCTGAGAGTTTGCATAATAAGTTCACAGGTGATGCTGATACATCTGTTCCAGGGACCACACTTTGAGAACCACTGTCTGAAACAGAGCTAATCGCAGAATTGCCTGAGGACTCTTGTTAGAAACACTATCCAAAGTGAGTCCTCCCCCTACCAAGGAGGTCCTGACTTGGTAGAAGTGGAGCACGTTTGTATTTTCAACTGGCATCTCCCGCGATTCTGATGTTCGATAGGTTTAGAAAATACTACAGTAGTGTACTGTAATTAAATCCACATAGTTGACAAAGGCATGGAGTTCGAAGCAGTCTAAAATCAAGTATCGAATCAGTGATATCCGAAGGCAAGGTGAGGAACCTTTCTACCATCTTATTGATCAAAGGCACATATTAGAGTAATAATTCCTTGAAGTTATCAATATTAAGTGAGTCATGATTCCTGGCAGTCAGGTGCACGTGGGCTTTTAATGACAGAATTATTCTTGAGAGTGGGACCTAGGCCTATTTTTCTCCTTCTCCTCAGTCACTAACAAGGGCTTAGGGCATAGTAGGGGCTTTGTAAGTATCACACACAACAGAATTCAGTGGTTTTCATATTGTGCTTTGTAATATAACAGCTTGTCTTTGCAAAACACTCACATCTTATTAGCAACCTGCATATATGCTGGTTTAACCAATTCTCAGATTCAGGATTTCATGTTATGTTCATTTGCAAGGGGGAAAGGAGGCCAGCCTGTCATTGCGTGGTGGCTGAGACAGAGTCCCCGCTGGAGCCAGTCCTTTCCCAGGAGCCTGAGAGGATTTCCCTCTGTCTGAAGTGATGTGCTCTCCTTGTCCATGTTCTAAGCTGCCAGGAGACTCTCTCTCTATAGTACAAGTCATACTGATATGTTTAGGAGGATTTTATTTTAATGAAAAATGCCTTATATCAATGTATACAAGCTACAGTATACTTAGTATACTCATCCACTAGTTTTTTTTTTTTTTTTGAGACAGAGTCTCACTTTCTTGTCCAGGCTAGAGTGCTGTGGCATCAGCCTAGCTCACAGCAACCTCAAACTCCTGGGCTCAAGCGATCCTCCTGCCTCAGCCTCCCAGGTAGCTGGGACTACAGGCACGCGCCACCATGCCCGGCTAATTTTTTCTGTTTTTCGTTGTTTGGCCAATTTTTTTTCTATTTTTAGTAGAGACGGGGTCTCACTCTTGCTCAGACTGGTCTCCAACTCCTGAGCTCAAACGATCTGCCCTCCTCGGCCTCCCAGAGTGCTAGGATTACAGGCGTGAGCCACTGCGCCCGGCCTAGATTTTTTAAAGAATTGATATATATTAGGAAAAATGTGGAGCTAGCATATAAAATCTAGGATATTTTACTATTATTTTACCAATACTTTATCAATATGTTATCAATTACACCAATATTTTTCCTGAGACTGAGGTGGACATTTAAGTTTTTAAAAGTGATCTACTTTAAGGAATTATATTAAGAAGTAATAATGTAGGTGTTACTCCCATGCAACAGAAATTATGTAAATGTTTATGTTTGGAGAACATTGCTTTGTATGACAAACAGTAATATTTTATTTAGATATCATAGTCTTTAATATTACTTAGAATGTGGTGGGTTGTCAAATAATTTAGTTCTGTGATCAACAGTTATTTGCAGAAGAAAATTCATATTTCCCAATATTTTCGTGAATGGGGTGTGTGCGCGTGAGGTTTGTATTAAAAAAAGCTTTACAAAATGGCCATGAGTCATTACAAATCTTTTTATGAAAAGGATTTCCATGAAAACAAAGCAAGTTTGCTTTTCTTCTTTCTTTTTAAGGGAAGAAGTTTCTTTTTATAATCAAGACAATATATTCTTTTAAAGTGGTATTTCTTGACATTTATAGTGGTGACAAGGTCATAATTTCCATGGTAATAAGATGCCTTTTAATAATGCATAACCTCTAATTTAGAAAGCAGCACAATATCTCAGGAGCTGTGTTCATGGTGGGTATTTTCTATCAAGGTCTTGGAGACGCCGAGCAGGTCACATTTTGACTTAGCAGTTCCAGTGGCCTTAGTCTATGCGTGTGCCATCATCCAAGCCTGTTCAAACTGTGTTTGAGTAGAACGAGATGCTGCTTCAAGCCAAGAATTCTGAATTTCTCTGCTTTTATTTCAGGGAATGGTTAGCTGCAAATAAAGGCTCTCCGTGCATTCTCGTGAGTTTTTAGTGGTCATAGCTGAGAATGAGGAGGAGGTGATAGGATTGGATTTTGATTTTGGAAACGCTTTTGGATTTTTTCCAGCTTTTGAATAATGTCTCATACAGAGGTATTGCCGCTGCTATGAGAGGAGAAAGATTTTATCCACATAGGTATATATAAAAGCTGGTTAGAAAGTAATGCATACCTATAGTAAAAATTGTACAATTTTTACTATATGTATGCATATAGTATGCATTCTACCATATTCTGTTAAATAATTCTTTAAAAATGGGGTTTTAATATTTGGCAGGTAGGAAAAACAATGTTTTCACAGGGATTTTAAAAAGTTGTTTAAATCTATTGTTGCCTTCGTATGGATAAAGCCACTGAGATATTATTAACCTATCTTAAACACATACATGAGTTATAAAATGTGTGACTTGGAAGTGCCCAGCACAATGATTGACACACCATAGGATTTAATTAATCTGTATTTATTAAATAACTAAGAAAAAGTTATAACAGAATTGATACATATTATTTGTGAAGTTGTGACATGTTAGACATATTTTAGAGAAGCACCTCCCCTGATGTAAGAGGAATGCAGGTGTGACCTCGAGGTGGACAGAGCAGATAAAGCCAGTCCCTGTTCACGTTTTTCTGTGCTTCTGGGATTTAAGGGATTGGGCTATACACGATCTTCATTACTGTACCACACCTCTTTCTTATATCTCTGACAGATTTCAATTATACGATAAATTTTGCAAAATTGCTCTTGTCTCTCCCACCTATGGTTGTACTTTCATGTTTGCTGGCTTTAAAACATGACTCATGAGACGAAAACTACGGTGCCAAGTGTCTGCCTCCATATGTCAGAGTTTACATTCTCAGTTAATTACTGATATTGTGCAGCCCGGAATAGAGAATACCACAAAGAAACACACAAGCTTCATCAGAATTTACAACTGTTTGTGTGTGTTTGGCTTATGGATTTGTTAAATATTTTCAGTTGATTCCATTGGAAGTCATTTAGTTTGGTGTTTCATTTTTGTAGAACACTCATAGGATAGGAGTGTTCATTATATTACTTTTTTTTTTTGCAATTGTCATTTTGTGTTTCTTATTTATTGCTTTAGAGAGATATCCCAGCCTTTATGTTTCTTTGTGTTTCTTCATTGACTTTGTTTTGTGTCGTAGGCAGATCATCATTGCCTTGCCAGAAATGGAAGACGAGATTGTCTCGAAGCCACATTGCCTTTACTTTTCCTCCTTGCTGGGTTTGGCCTTGCACAGCTGCCTGTCCTTTGCTGAAGCAGTGATGGTTAACTCAATGGCATGCAGCTGCTAAGCCTCTTTTGATGTTTCCTACTTCACATGGTAACTATCTTTCTTATTTCTGTTTTGAGAAATGTAAGCAATATCTGCCATTAAAGCAGTGCTGTGTAACATGATTTATATTTGGAGTATTGTTATCACCTATCTGGAAATAACCACAAGTTCTTTTAATTAAATTAGTCACTAACTTCCAGGAAATAGCCAAAGGTCATGATTATCATTGCAATTCTAAAAGCATATATA
>NW_012136636.1:3141818-3188976 GCF_000956105.1 Propithecus coquereli | reverse complement strand
TGGATTTAAACACACTGCATGTCTCCTTCCACTGATGTTCCTTACTGTTGCTCAAACTGCCATCTCGTTGGCCAGTGGGAGTCACTGCGAGTGGGTCCTGTGCCCTTTAGACATTATCCCAGTAATTGGATGACTTCCTTGTTCTCTCATTTGAAATATGCTCAAGGCTCATCTTGAACATTCCAAGGATCTCTGTTTCCTTTTAGTTAAGAAACAGTACTTGGAAGCCACAATCTGAATATTAAGGATGCTCATTGCCACTGGATAGGTGACTGTGTCTGTGCCTTTTCAGAGGACTGGGCTAGGAAATAATTCTGAAAATAAAACACATTATAAATACATACTGATAGCTCCAATTCAAATTCCAGTCTTCAGGGTTTTTGCTTAAACTTCTTAACATATGTTAATATCTCTGTTCTTACATACTGAAAATCTAGATTTTCAAAGATGTCAGAAAAGATGGCACTGGAATATCACATAATTACTCATTTGTTTTATCACATAATATGCAAACAACAGTCTTAGAGGAGTAACAACAACATACCACCACCATTTGTGATTCCTTTTCTGGATATCGAGCCATAATAATTCATTATGGAGGCTCTATTATTTGCACTCTCTCTTGCTCTTATACTCAAATTTTCTGTTATTGAGCAAAAACTGAACTTTATTCTGTCAGTTATCTTAAAATTAATGCCTTTATAATAAACTTTGTTATATAGTCAGTGCCCTAAAAGGGGAAATACTCTGAAGATAAGTTCATTCATTCATTCATTCATACAGATGAGTTGTCTCTGGCAAAGGGGAACTTAATTCAAGACGTTACTATTTATTGGTGGAGGCTTGATTTAAACCCAAGTTTGCCTGACTTGAGAGTTCCCTTTCTTTCACTATAGCACAAGGCAATCTGAAGAGATGATGTTTCATATATTTCAGTCTTGGAAGTATTCCCAAAAGGCAAATATTTTTAGGATATTTTAGGATTCATATACTTTATCATCCTTACCACACTTTCGAGAGTAAAAAGGCATTCTAAAAGCATGTATATATATATTTATATACACATACATACACATATATATGATCTCACATATACGTGTATGCACACATATACATATGAAGAGATATTATTAAAGGAAAAACAAGTCAGTTATCTTTTGGGGTTTAAGTTAATTTGATTTACATATTGCTCTGGGTAATGGTGTAAAACCAAGGAGAGCAATATTTGTTCTTCATGTTCTGTGGATTTATTTTCATTCTCCTTGTTATGGATAGAACATACTAAGCACGTAAGACATTGGCACATAGTAGGGAAAAGCAATAAATTGCTAAAAAGCTAATTGTTGATATTGGCTTTAGCACCTTTGACCTTAGACTGATTATTTTTAATTACTTAGTTTTTCTGTTAAACATAATTATGTATAAATATTTTACAGGAATATTAAACTTTTCTGGGAGAATCATTCTTTGAGAACACTCTGAAGATTAAAAGTGCTGTTCGACAAGTGTCTGCATTGATCTTGACCATGGTTTTAAGCCCTTATACAAGGAACACATGTAAACAGAAATTTAAATATTCCTTCTAGGTATTCTGGAAAAAAAAGGTACTATTTCAAATTTGCAAAGCAGAAAAAGTGCTCTAACTTTCTGATAGTCTGCAGTTTGAAACTTACATTTTAAATCCATTCTGAAATCCCCTGTAGGCAGAGCTGTGTCTGGGTATTCTTCAGCAGATACTGGGGGCGTTCTTCTCTCTTATCCTTGCCATAACCAGACCCACTCATAATTTACATCAAATTAGCCTGTTTGGTACAGCTGTCTCTTCTAATGCCAACTAGGGCAGGCCATAAACGCAAGTGAATTCATTAGGGCCTGGACAAGAGAAGATCAAGGAGGGGAAATCTCTGCTATCTTACCTGGACTGAAAGCTTTACATGTTCTTGGGTTCTTTTGCACACTTCTGCATGCCTTCACCATTCACAGTTGGGAATATGAATTTCTTTAACATCACAGGTCATGGGGACAGCTCAACATGAAGGTCATTCACAGGCAGCATTTCAACTTCATCACATCTATCTGCATAACAAAATACTGAGGGAGCTGAACATATTTCTATAGGGTTTGGTTCTATTATTTCAACTTGCACCACCATCACATTTAAAATGTTAGGAACTTCTTTCATATAATTTCAAGATATCAACATCACAGAACTATTTCTGTGGTCCTTCCTTTATGGGTAGTACTTTCCTAGGGCTCAGAAACTGGTCTCTATGGAGACCATATCCAGAAATGATTTATCTTAGCATACCACATTTTTAGAGCCAGACTTTTCCAGCTAAATGCATAGTTATTTCATATATCCAGCAATAAAAAAATGTTGCTGAAATGGTATTTCCAATTAGGTAAAAATATTGTAATTGTCGAAGCGATTAAGCTTGTATTTATTAATATGTTGTTGCCACATATCAGCATCAAAATAACTGTTAATTCAGTTGGGGAAAAAAAATCATCCCATTAGCAATTTGGGTTAAGATAGAACAAAACTGTCCTGGGATTACCCAGGAAGAAAAGGTATTCTGTAGATAGAAGCTGAACCCAAAACAATTATTCCAATGCATTTGACCCTAAATATGATAGTTTACTTCTCAATTATTCTGACATAATTGAAAGTAATAATTTTCATTTTGTAGGAAAAATAAGAAATAAGAGCAACATCAGCCTGTTAGTAACCCCAGAGTAGATTTCTTAGATGGCCTGACTTACATGTAAAGTCAATTTCTGCCCTTGAATCTAAGAATTATATTTCTTAGTGTTAAGAACAGAATGTTAGTTACAGAAAAAAATGATAGCTTAGATCTCCAAGGGACACTGAAATAATGAAAGAGGAGTTATTTTTATATGTCTAGGAGTATGAAAAATACAATAATGCAAAGAGAGTAGAGAGGACTTAGAGTTTGTTATGTGACTTTTAAAAAAATGTCATTTTCTCCTTTTTTTTTTTTTTACTTCTTTCAACATATTGATTATATCTTTGGGTGGCTGTTATTTTGGTAGAAATGGCAGTTTTAGTGCCTCTTCTGTGCCTGTTCCTGATTGACTGTTGCTCTCACTTCTTGGGGTTTTGCTGGAGTCTCTGCCATACGGTGGGGGGAGCTGGACAGAATCTTGGTTGAAATTGCATTGACTCTGCTCTAGGAAATAATAAAAGGGTTCATCTAATTGCTACTATGCAATTATAGGACTGCCCATCTGGCCTAAAATATATAGCAAGTTTTCATTTTGCCATGAGGCAGACTCCTGAGGGGAATTAGTTTCCTGATGAAATTATATCCCCGGTTCTTGGTGTAGGTTTTAAAGCAACCCCGAAGTGAATCTAAGACACCATCCTCTGAAATAGAGCCTCTGAGATCACCGGAATTAGGTCAGCTTTCCTAGGTTCGTTTTGAAAGATCAGTTACAAAATTGAGATTTGTGGGCCTGGAAAAGTCCATTTTGTTCATTTCCATAACTTTAGGAAAATCCATTTGATTCATTGTCCTGAATAAATGCTCACGTCACCTGCGTGTGCAACGGCAGAGCAGGAGTGATATATTTTCCTAGAAAGAAGAACACAGACTCTCTACCTGGCTGGTTTTCTTTCATGAATTGTATATTGATTTATATTTTAATGAAACTTTGGCCGGTCTACTAAATGTAAGTTTCTCGGAGATGAGATGTTAATCTGTATTTAATACATGTATCATAAGGTTAAATCTGGCATGAAAGGCAATAGAGATTACCACAGTTCTTTGGTTCGGTGCTTTACAGGAGAGAACAGAGCACAAATCTAATTTTACAAGGAAATTGCTGAAAGAATTGATGTAATACAATGAATATACTAGAACAAGGTATTTAAAATTTGCATGCTCAGGTGGGTAATAAGCACTTAGAAATTATCTCAGGCCACTGAAAAAGGCACATTTGCTAAAAGAATACTGCTGGCTTTTGATAGCCATGAGTCAGGTTATTAACTTTGCCTTTTTTCAATTTGATTTTTTACTATTAAGGTGACTTTACTTCAAGCATATTTTATTTTGAATGATCCAAAGTGTATGCATTCATGAATTTGAATATAATAATTATGTATGTACATCTATATATATATGAGAGGGCACCACGAGCAGATATAAAGTGGAATGTTGCTGGAATGCTGGTGTTGGGGGAAATGGCACCCCAATCATAGTCTGTGGGTATTTCAATGAGAAGAATGTTCTATAGTGTGGACAGACAGAACATGAGCTGACATGCAATTTAATCACGTGTATGTATATATGTGAATGTGTGTTTATAGGAAAATAAATGCAAACATACCATTTTATTATAACATTAATTAGAAAGGGTGTGCATTGCCATCCTTGGAATTTCTTTCTGTATTTTAAAAGGGCATGGGCCCTGCTCTGCCCACTTTTTAAATACACCTGCACTTGGGCCATTTGTTGTAGTGATTTAGATCCTACAGGAAGCAAGGTAACCCATGACCCCGGTGAACCCTGGGGATTGCAGGGGGACACAGAGAGAAACAAAATCATGAACCGAGTTTCCAATGAGGCAATCTGTGATGGCCTGTGTGAAGGGGTTGTACTGTGAATTTCTGGATGAACCAAACCGCAAGAGAGATCAGGTTGATTAGATATTATAGACAATTGCTTACATATCTGTGACTGTCTCTGATTGAGCAGTCTGGAGTTTGCAGTGAGCATTAACATTGCATTTATGTTTGTGATGTCTGGGTGTCACATTTTAAAAATAGCATAAGCTCTAAAAGAACATTTCAAGAAGGATGTGCTATTTTAAAATCAATATGTTAGATAGCATTGGAAGGACACATTAAATATCAAGAAATACAACAGATCCATTCTTAACAACTTATGGAAATTTCAATGATTAATACATAGGAAGGGATGCTTTTCTCTCATCCCTCCCCCCCCCACCACCAAAGGTCACCAATATGAGACCTTTTTAATAATTATATTATATTTCCTAGAACCATCTCAGGTGATTAAATAGAAATTACTATGGTTTGAATGCTTCTTTCCCTCCAAAATGCATGTTGAAACTTAATTCTCAATGCAATAGTATTAAGAATAGGGCTTTAGGAGGGCAAAGCCCTCATGAATAGAATTAGTCCCCTTATAAAAGCTGCCTGGTGATTTGGCCCTTCTGCCATGTGAAGATAGCAGACGATGCCATCTATGAGGAATGGGCCCTCACCACACATGGAATCTGCCAGCACCTTGATCTTGGACTTCCCAGACTCCAGAACTGTGAGCAATAAATTTCTGTTGTTTATAAATTACCCAGTCTAAGGTGTTTTGTTAAAGCATCAGGAATGGACTAAGACAGAAAATTGTACAATTTTTCTTGGTGATCCCGACATTTTGCACCACAAAGGGAGTGGATACAGTGATTTTATTTAGTAGGTGAGTCCTTTAAGTGCTAAGGCTAAAATTCTGCTTGAGAATTAGAACGTCCTGGCCTCTGTGAGTCCTGAATGTGGAGTTACTGGTCAGAGCCTGTCCCCAAAGTGAGTCACTTGGAAATGAAAAATGCCAAGCTGTCCAGTTCCCTCTATCACAGCCTGCGGAAAAGCCTGCCTTTCTAAAGCAATACATGTTCTTTTGTGGACCCTCATGCATTAGCTCCTTCAACCATTGTTGCCATGACTTGAGGCCCTGAACCAGAGTTGTCAAGAGAGTACCATGAGGGCCTTACAGTCTATAGTCTCAGAAGAGGCAGAGCATATGTCAGGAGTAGCTCATGGTGATGAATTTTAAGGGTTGACCAATTCTCAAGGCAGGTGTGTTCTGAAGGAATATTTGACTGACCTATAGGAAAGTTTAGCATCTTTCAGGCACCAGGGATGACTTGCAAAATGATTTTGATACAGCAGTTGCACCAGATACAATGTCCAAGTTAGAAAAAATAGAGATGGACAGGAGTTCATGGCTGGGAGCTGGTGCTGTGTGTAGGTGGTGGCCTAGGTCTATGGGTTAAAGGTGCCAGGAAAACTGCCAACTTCCTCCTCTCTCCCATTTTTCCCACCAGTTAGATGTTCACTCTTTGGAATTAAGAAATCAGGCAGGATGAGTTTGCCTCTAGGCTGTCTCAATAACAACCACTGCAGGTTATCAGACAGTATAGCTGTGAAAAGCAAGTCTTAATGTGTTGGGGACAGTTTGGAGTGGAGGGCACAGAATGAGTCCTGCTTAGGCAGACAGGCCCGGGGGGCCTTCAGGGTATAGCAGGCTGGTGGGTCATTGGGAAGATGCTAAGAAGCTTTGCAGTGACATGAACTACTCTCTGTGAGTGTCTCCAAGGGAGAGGAAAGGCTGGTGCACATTCTGGGTTGAACTGTGTCTCCCTAACTTCATATATTGAAGTCCTAACTCCCAATATTTTAGGATGTTACTTGATTTGGAAATAGCGTTCTTGCAAGATGTAACTAGTTACGATGAGGTCACATTGGAGTAGGCTGAGTCTCTAATCCAACATATCTGGTGTCTTCATAAAAAGGGGACATTTGGACATAGACATACATGGGAAATGCCATGTGAACATCAAGACAGAGATAGGAGTGAAACTTCTTCAAGCCAGAGAAGGGCAAATATTGCCAGCAAACCACTAGGAGCTGGGAGCAAGGCATGGTGCAGGGTCTCTTTCTGGCCTCCGAGTGAACCAGCCCTGCAGACTCTTCATCTCTAGAACTGTAAGAGAACACATTTGTGTTAAGCCACCCAGCCTGTGCTACTTTGTTATGGCGGCCCTAGGAAAATAATACACTATAGATAACACACATTATACAAATTCAAGGTTATGGAGTTTTTCCAAAAAAGACTTAGGTTCAACTAGGGTGCTCACATAGCAGAAATACTCTCCAGGGATTAGGGGGATGGGGGGTAAACCTGCAACTAAAGGACACGGGCAGCATTGTAGGGGGGAAGGGCATGCCCCTAACCCTTGCTTGGGTGAGGCAAAGACATAAAGTGTAACGTTAACGTTTGTACCCTCATAATACCCTGAAAAAAAAAAAAAAGCTCAGAGCAAATTCTAATATATGAAAAGTACTTTCAATACTATATTTTTTATTGAAATGCATAAATATTTTAACCTAATATTCTCTGTCTTTTTGCCTATATTCAGACTAACTTAATTTGATATTTTTTTAAAAAACAAAATGTATCAAATAAGGTGTTTCTATTTCTGATTCATTTGCCATATTTAGATGCTGCAAAATTTTAGGACTTCTCAATTGATTCTATTCCAATATGGAATATAAATTTGCACAATTATAAGGAGGAATTTCATCAAATGATTTTTCTCAAAAGCTGAGATATTTCAAGTTAAATCTTATGCATGATTTGAACTCTCATCATTTAACTTGTTCAGGTCTCCTCTTATATTTCTTGAGACAGATTTCAAAGTCTTCTGTTTGCAAGCTTTGTTTTCAATCATTACAGCTCAAAGAGCTAAAATCCTGAAGTTTTGATGATATAGTCATCAAATACCTTGATTAAAGATTTCCAACTCTTAAAAAAAAAAAAAAAAGGAAGACTTAGGTTCAAATTTTGCTTTCCTCTTACGAGCTGTGTTTCCCATCTGTGAAATGAAGATGACAACGTGTCCACTTTCGGGGGCCATTACAAGAACGAGATGAGATTGTCTAGCTCAAGTACTCTTAGGTACTAGCAAAAAAAGTATTTAACAAATGCTGGTGCTATTATTATAGGTTTTGCTGGGTAATTAATATTGAATGTGTGGGTACAGAGCTCTAAACTTGGTACAGATTGAGCAAGAGCTATCTGAATTTCATGAGGCTGGACGTGCGTATAAAGGAGAGGCCTAGCCAGGCATGGTGGCTCGCGCCTGTAGTCCCAGCTACTGGGGAGGCAAGAGTCCAGAGGATCGCCTGAGGACAGGAGTTCGAGGTTGCAGTGAGCTGTGATCTCACCACTGCACTCCAGCCTGGCCGACAGGGTGAGACCCCATCTCTAAAATAATAAAATTAAAAGAAAAATAAAAGAAGAGGGCCCAATGGGGTGACTACTTTAAAACTGAATTTGCAAATCAATCATTTAATGGTGGTAAGTTCACTATGTGTTTTGAGTAGTATTTGCTTGTATTTCAGCATCAAGTGTTGCTTTCAGCCCCTCTCACCAGTTAAAATGCACAACAGCTGCTTTTCATGTTTTGAGAGATGTACGCGGACCATCACGGGATGCAGCCCAGGAACAACGTGCCCAGGCACAGGCTGCAGTGAGTGGCACAACCACCCCCTATACCAACCTCCCTATGGCGAGTTTAAATCCCACCACCTCTTCAGATCAGCTCAAGCTGGTTTGGCAAGAGCCCCTTTGCTGTTGAACATGAACATCGTAATGGGAAATAAATGTTCTATAAGACATTGTGGGTAACACACAATATGAGCCCCATATTCATGTGCATCTATAAAAACATAGCTGCCCTTTTTCCATTAATTAATCTAAAGATCTTTGTCTTTCTTTGTGTGAAGAAGAGAAAGAAGGAGTAGGAAAAGGAGAGGAGGAAAGGAAGAAGAAAGGGCAGAGGGTGAGGAGGAGGAGGAAATCAAGCTTGTTTTAGTTTGAAAACAAGAGGACAGGCAAGAATGAGAATCTCTAGCAGGGGTGGGGTGAAATCTTCTTATTTCAAGATTGTTCTTTTTTACGCATCAAAGGAGGCAAGAGAAGCTTTGTCTTTCTCTGCTGCATGCCTTTTCATAAAACGATTTGTTCTGTAAAATTTGGATTCAGTCAGAAGGACGCACTTCAGGACTTAGGCAGCCAAACGTGGCCTTAAGGCCGCAGGTTCCTCACCCTTGACGGGGGTTCCAGTCATCTCTCGTGGGGTTTGAAAGGAACTGAAGTTAGAGAGGATATGTCGTAACCTGTCTTGACACGCAATCAGATAAAGCCAGAGCCACCTCCAGCCTGCAGGTACGTTGCCGAAATGTCCTGCAGGTCAGTGGGGATTAATAAGAAAACCTGTCAGCAGGGCCAGGTTGTGATTTTGATCTGAGAGGAGGTGAGGGTTAAAGGGGGCAGAAGGTTAAAATCACACTGCTTACCTGAATGTCCCTTAAACCTACAATAGGAGAAAGATGTGCTGACGACTCAAGAAATGAACCTCCTCTGTACTCCTACAAAATAATTCTATAACACGATGACAGGATTTCGAATGGGGACGTCTGCACGAAGGGAGAGGGCGCCGCCAACTTCGTTCCTTCTGCCGACAGCTCACTTGCATTAATGGCAACCTCGTCTTTACTGGCACTGGGTTCATCTTAAGACGCCAGCAAGAACATGTCTAAAGTGTGGCTGGCCATCCTAGGTGCTTTTAAATCAGCAGCTAAATTAGCAGAATTGTTATGAAGTAGTGGAAAGAGCAGATAAAAATATTCAAATACTCTGATGCGTATCATTTTTTCCCACTTGATTTTAGAGAAGATCATGGGAAAGGAAATTTGTGGATGAAGCTACGGTTCAGGGAAGCAGATGACCTTTGAGCTGAGGTAAGGTGGCTCTGTGTACATTGTGGAAAACAGTTCACAGATCGCCGTCTGCGGCTCTGCCCAACGATAAGAATTCGAACATTCAAGAAAAGTTCTTGTTCAATGAAAATAGCTGGAGCAAAAATGCTCAGGACTTCCTTCTTTTATGAAATATTATAAAGAAACAAGTCACAAAGCATCTTTAGTATGCTACATTTAATATCCCGTATTTGTTTGTCCAGTGATTCTTTCAAAGTTTTAAGCCTGAATGAAAAACGCAGCAGTTTGTCAACGTCCCCTCTTCTCCTCATCTTTTCTTTTGTGATTCAACTCATTTTCTTCAGGAAATTGCTTTGTATTGGTTTTCAAACATTTTGTTGCGTTTGCCCTGTCAGTAACCAGAATGGAGTTGTTTTCCCGAAACATGAATTCTTGTCTACACCTGCCTGAGAAGCTGTCTTAGCCAGGGCTCCTCTGACTTCACCTCAAGCTCAACCCTAGGGCAATTTCTGAGCCTTGCCTGGTTTTTCAGATACTTCTTTCTTCCTTGACAGCCATTTCTTGAGTATCTACAGTGGGGAACATCACTTTGTTTGTCATTCCTACTCATCCAGGCGCTGGTTGTGCTGGGGGACCTGGCGGATGGCAGAATCCTGACGGAGACATGCTTCTTAGCCCTTTGGAAGGTGGCTCAGGCGGCACTCTTTCCCCTGTGGAAAGGCTATGCTAAAGGTTCCTAGCAGGACTGATAATAATGACACAAGCGAGTTCAGTAGGTCTAGTGCATGAACAATTTGTGTTAAAGGAGACAGCCTGGGAGCAAGGAAAGGCTTCCCCCCATGTAGATGTGAGAGGACACGAGCTTAGGGACGACAGAAGAGCCTTGAGTTATTGAAATAACAGTGTTAAAGAATCTCAAATCGCAGGCATGCATAAATATGTGGCAATGTGCAGGGACCCAAGAGCAGATGCAAAGGGACATTTATAATTGCACTGGATTGTTCCTTCACTGTGGAGGAAAGAATGTTTAAATAATAAAAAAAAAAGCTCTTGAGACTCTTTCTTGGCTCTTTAATTATTGGAGTCTTTGTAAAAGTGTAGAAGCTTGCCTTCTCTGACAATGTTAAATTTATAAATTTCACTGCTGGGAAACTTTTCTTAAGGATTTTTCTCAGCCTTTAAAAAAGATAGCAGTGGGGATCTTAATGTGTTAGCATTCGCCTTTAAAATCAAATTAAGCAAGTGCATGCGCATCTTAGCATAAAGATCTAATGAGTATTTTCATGAATCAAGAGAGAAGAGGATTGAAGGGGCTGGATAAAAAGGACCTTTATGCCCTTTATTGGGATGACCATATAATTTATCTTCCAAACCTGTCCATCTTTTAAAACATTTTATTTTAAAATAATTTCAAACTTAGAGAACATACATGAGTACGAAGAACTTGTGTATTTCCTTTACTGTGTAAGATGGATAATGTTCCCCAAAGGTGCTCAGGTTCTAATCCCTAGAACCTGTGAATGTCCCTTACACAACAAAAGGGACTGTGCAGATGCGATTGTGCTAAAAATCTTGAGATGGGGGATGACCCTGGGTTTCCAGGGTGGGCTCTAAGTGTAGTTACAAGTGTCCTTACAGGAGAGGAGCAGAGGGGCATTTGATGGCAGAAGAGGAGAGGGCCACGTGACAGCAGAGGCTGAGATTGGAGGGATGCACTTTGAAGACGAAGGAAGAGGCCACAAGCCAAGGAATGTGGGGGCTCCCAGATTCTGGAAAAGCAAGAAAATAGATTCTCCCCTCGGAGCCTCCAGAAGGCCCCGGGCCTGCTGACCCTTGCTTTAGGCCACTGAAGCTGACTTCAGACCTCTGACCTCTGGAAACATATGCTAATGCATTGGTGTTGCTTTAAACCACTACATATGTGTTAATTTGTTACAGCAACAATAGGAAACTAATAAACCCAGATTCACCGATTTTTAACATTTTGCAACATTTATTAAGTCTCTCTCTCTCTCTCGTGTGTCTCTATGTGTGCATTTTATTATCTTTATCATCATAAAACTATTATCATTAACGATTTAAGAGTAGTAAGCCAGGACCTTTTCCACAGTGAAAGGAGAAATGACAGTAATTATAAATTAGGACTGTCCTGGGAAAACCAGGATTTTGTCACCCTGTAGCACTTGTTTTTGATTTCTATTACCATGGCCAGCCGAGTCCTTGTCCCAGCTTTGTGACCTTGTGCTTCCAAGTTGTGCTAGTGCTGGCTTTGTGCATCCTCCTTCTTTCAATCTGCAAACGCACAATCCCCTTGGCCTGTGTTAAGTAAGTCCCCACATAACTCCAGGCTCTGGCCAGGCTGCATGCTCCTGCCTGATCTTGTGTTATTTCATCTTGGTGCTCTGGTTTTCTGAACAGTCTAGCTCCTTCTCCCTGCGGTTCTCCATGCACGCCTGTCCCTGCACATACCTGGCTGATGTCTACTCCCCCATTGAGCCTTAACCTGGGTTTCTTTCCTGCAGGGAAACCCTCTCCTGCACCCATGTTTCCTAGCCCCACTGACACACTGGTGTCGCTTCCCCTGTTTTATGCATTCATATCACTTTTTCTGTGTAACACTGATCACAATCACTTAATCATTTGTGTATATAACATGCTGCTGAGATGGAATTTTAAAAAAATCACCTATCTCCTGAAAATCTGGGAGTGGGCATCAGGCCACTGTGAAACAGATTTTTCTAATCCTGGGAAAAACATCATTTGACTTCCTTCCCTTGGCCATGTGGAAGTAACGCAAGTAACCCCCTGACTGGGTAAGTGAGGGGGAGCTGACTCCTGAATCATCTTTTCATGTTTTTCCCTCTGTCTTCACAAGGGCTGTTCTTCCCTTTGGAATCTACAATATTGGGGAAGGAGAAAGGGATTTTTATAAGGAACACAAGGACATCTTGGGAGAGAAGAAACAGAGACCTCTGCCTAATGGCCAGTCCCTCTTTTCAAAGTGAGAGATGCTGGAGGGGCCCCAGGCAGCCCTCACCGGTTCTGCAGGCAGGAGAGAAAACCCAGCCCTCCCTCCCCCCAGGAAGGTGGGAGGTACTGAGCTGGCTTAATTTAAAAAAAACTGTCACCATTTTGCCTGAAGCTGGAGCCAGGCATGGGCCCAACCATCTGGATCTGGATTCATGCTTTGGGGAACAACAACTGGTGTGGCGAGATGGATAATGCCTGAGTGTGAAATAAGAGAGATTCGGTAACCCTGGGGTCCCCAGCCGGGGGCTCACCGCACAGCAGGGGCGACAGCGCTGGGCTTTGTGGTTAAAAGCACGTGCGGATGCTCACATGTTTAGTTGGAAATGATGTGAGTGTTACAACGCATTTGCACCCTGGTCTAGTAGAACGGATCATGCCAGAGAGATGTGATCATGCCAGAGAGATCTTCAGGGCAGTGGCCGACTTTACCTGTCAGGGGTACCTCCTAATCTTAGCACTGGCTGGGATGGTGCTTTTGTTAAATGAATGAATGAATGAAATGACATTCAGCAAATTAAAAATATCCACTCAAACACCAGCTTCTCCATAGAATTTCACAACTAACCTCCCTCTTTCCATTTTGGTTCAGTAAACATGCGGGAATCTGTGTGTGTGTATATATAAACACTGTATACATGTATAATATCTATTTCCAGTGTTATTTCAAAATCTTGTATGTTTTATTTTACCATTTTTCTTCTGACCTACTTCTCTAATAGACTCCCAGTTCCTCGATGGGACCATGATATTTTTGTTTTTCTTTAATAGCACTGCTTCACAACATTTTCAAGTAAAAATCTCTTCTTTTAATGTGAAAATAAAAAGTCGTGGATCACACCTCCCTCCCTGATGACGGAAACCATATTCTTTCTCGGTGTCCTTTAAGGAAATAGATGTAAGCTCTGACGTTCCAAGGGGGTCATGGTTCACTGTTTGGGAAGCACGTTTCTGAGGAACACTTTGTAAAATTCTCTACGTCGGGACTGGCCTTCCTGTGAGAGGACTTGGCAACAGCTCTGGGTTGTAGTGTTGGGTGCTTGGGAAACTCTACCCCCAGCGCCTTACTTTTAGTGGGAGAAAACTTCACTCCATAATTGGAAAAAAAAAAATCCCTAGCTTAAATTCACTCTGTCGTAGAAGATTGCTGTGCCCTTCCGGCATGACAAGAGTCGCTAGCTAGTGGACACAGGGATGACCCCTTGTGAGCAAAATATTGAAGCCCAGGGAGGGATGAAATGGGCTGAGAAAGGGAACTCGGAGGTGCCGGAGATGAAGTTCACCAAGTTCACAGTTCTGCGCACGGCAAGGGCTGTTCCTTCCACGCTGCATGCTTTGAAACCATATTGGGCTGACTGACATGGAAGTTTGCATCAAATAGGCTGATTTAACAAGAACTGACCTTGATCTTTTTCCGGACCACAATGGAAATTTTCAATAGGAAAAAGTCTGCTTAATAAATACACTTTGTAAACATTAAACTGAATTCACCAAAAGTTTCTTTTACTTTTATGCAGCTTTGTACAATAAGTTCCATCTGGGAAAAGCCACATTTTCTGGAGGTGGGAGTGAATTTCTTCTATTTTATTCCCAGGGAAGTCTGTGAAATCACCAATCTCTAAACACTAAGCTTCACGAAGTGACTGGGGGACATGGGGGAGGCCCATAAGGAATTGGTAGCAACTTCCGCATGATTATTCAATTTTTAATACTGCGAACCAACTTTTTAGCCAGAGAATGCCCACTCGAAAGTATATGACGCTGCCGTGTATTAATTACCTGAAGCTAATGTCCACATCTTGCAAGAGCATTTCCTTCTCCACGTGTCTTCAGGAAATCACAGCCGTGGGGGCGGGTCACAGACCAGAAGCACAGCAGACGTCAGAAGCATCCTAGGGAAGCACCCAGGAAGTCTAGCCTCTTCCATGGAGAAACCCCAAGTAAAAAAAAAAAAATCCCAAAGCATTAGTTGTAAGTGAAGCTCCAAAGACTAGGTGTTATTTCTTGGTTCTTATTTGCACTGTATATTGGTAAAGAGATTCCTTTTTGAGTCTCAGCGATTACAAGTAATTCTCTTTGTTTTCCCAGTGACAGAAAAATATTCACATCCATATCCAAACTCACAGATTGGATCCAGAAATTTACTGGAGCTGGAGGAAAATGCTCCATGGTAATAGCCAAGCCTCCAACTGTGGAAAAGCCAAAACTCTCTTTTGCATATGAAGGCGACTGTTTTGTGTTGTTGGAGGTAGTTGTGCTGTGCCTGTCCATGCAGCCTTCTTGTAAAGTGAGGTGTTTCTTCTCTACGTGGGCAAGCAGGACCTCTGGCCCCCTCACAGCTCTCAACATTGCTGCCCCTCAAGCCCAGGGCACTCCTTTCAGCCCTGGGAGACTTAAGAGGTGGATATTCTAGAGGAAATGTGCTGTTCACATAAGAATCCCAGATCGCTGAAGTCTGTCAAAGTCACAGGAGTTGTTTCCCAAACACAGGTAACCTTGAGGATACACAGGTATCCTCAAGTGACAGAGCCCAGGACTTGCCTGTGATCCAGAGTTGGCCACCCCTACACTGACCAGACCTTAGGACTCTGACCCTCAGGGTGACCGAACAACTTGGTCCTTGTTCAGGGAGCATGACCCACGCAGACCCACTGGAGTTTTGCACCTCAGGTTCCCTAAGCCCATGTTGTGTGGCTGGGGGTTCCTTTCTCTTCAAAACTTTTTAAAAAAATCTCTCTGTGTGTTTTATCTATTGTTGCATAGTGGTTTAAAGTGATGTGATATCTCAGGATTCTATGGGTCAGGAACTCGGGCAGGATCAGAGATTCTGCCCCACGTGTTGTCAGCTTGGTCCATGTTCACTGCTCTCAGCTGACTGTTGGGCTGAGCTGGAGGGTCCAAGGCTTTACTCACACGTCTGGCTCCCCAGGGGCCATCTCTCTCCACGTGGCCATCTCTCTCCACGTGGCCATCTCTCTCCACGTGGCCATCTCTCTCCACATGGCCGTCTCTCTCCACGTGGCTATCTCTCTCCATGTGGCCATGTCTCTCCACATGGCTATCTCTCTCCATGTGGCCAGCTCGCCAGGGAGAACTGCTAGGAGTCAGACACCTCGAGTGGTGATTGGCTTCTAAGAAGGACGACACAGAGACTTAAAGGTGAGGCTTGGAACAGGCACAACATCGCTTCTGCCACATTTCACTGCTCAAAGCAAGGTACAAGGCCAGTCAACATACAAGGGGGGAGGAAAAGAACCCAGCCCTGGATGTGAGGAACAGTATGATGTGCACACAGAGAATTGACGGCTACCGGCTTGGTCGATCGTCCACCCCACTGTGTATTTGTGCAGCAATACACCTCGACGCCCAGGGTATACTGAGCTCATTTCTATTCCCTGCAAACATACAGCGCCAGTCTACCACATCCACTTCCTCAGCTCACAGTCCTTCCTCATGACCAGCCCTATTCACTGCTGCCCTAATATGTGCAAGGATTTCGGGGGATCTACTGGCCAGAAGGAGGTGGTGCTCTACTTGGGGGTCCATGAGTACAAAGACTAAAGAAAGTCATGAGCTAGCATTGGAACAAGGAAGTCTAAAGGTAGGGAAGGCATGAACAAAAGATAATAATTTGAGAAGAAATTAAAAAAAAAAATGGAAAGCTAGTGAGAGGTGAGAGGTTTTGAAGAGAAAGCTAGGAGGACGTCCCAATGTGTTTCTCTTATATGCATTAGGGAAGCCTCTTCTCGAATTCCTTTTCAAAAGACTGAATTACTTCATGGATGCTGGAGCTAGGACTCCTTTCTTTTGAGGCTGATCAATACAAGTTTCATAGACTCCATCAGTCACTGACCGATTCTCACATTCAACAAATGGTACAGAGTGCCTTCTGAGGTTGGTCGGGCGCGGCTCTTGGCAGCGGGGACACCGTGTGAATACTGCAAGATGGACAAGGTCCACTGTCACGGAGGTTGCACTGGCAGCTCTGAAGGAGGGCACTTCTCTCCTGTGTTATGGACTTGGCTGACTCAATGGAAACTCCACATGCCTCGTCTTTCTTCTTCTCCCCTCCCTGTTTCCTGCAACATCCCAGACGCACAAACCCACAGCCCACAGGGGCCCTGTGCCACCCACCAGGGGGAGATGGAAACGGCTGTGACAGCACACGCCCCCAGCCCCTCCCCTCTCACCCAGGGCCCACTTGTCACCAGCTACTTCCAGCTGAAGTGCATGGAGCCTCTCAGCAGGTAGGTTATGCTGGCTTTGTCTGAGGGTGAAGCCTTTTTGGTTTATTTTGTTTTTATTTTGAAGACCAGCTCCCGTCTGGTGGCCATATGTAGCCACCCGGGCTTCCCATAAACCACCATAAGGACAAGACAGGGCTCCTAATATCGTTTTAGTTTTTTGTAGACGGGCTAATTTGAATTTAAGATATGTTTTATTCAGCATGTTAAGAGGGGACTCTCAAGTAGGGTTAATCTACTATTATATTTTTCTGCCGCTCATACACCCGGAGGGAGAGTCTTTCTGCTTCTGAACCTTTCAGCACCTCTCTGTCCCTGAGGCCCTAATTTGGGGGCAGGACTTGGCTCCTTCCACCCGGTCTATCAATCATTTTTGCTCCTTATGCAAACACAGACAGTTTTGTCATTATTCTAAAAATAAGTGCTTTCAAGGAGGCTGGTAACCAGTTTATCTCGTTCTTTTCTATAGCTGTTTTTACTTGTAGCGGCAATCACAGGACGTGCCCACTATTCTTCAGTGCGGCAATACGGTTCTCTCGCTGAAATAAACAACTCACCTTTTGGCCTTGTAGTTTACTCACTGGGGAGCATGATTATTTTTTTTATTGCCTTGTAAAATAGCTTGCCTGTCACATTATAGCTTAATTGGGAACACAAAATAATAAATAATTTAAAATAAGGAATATTGCCATCTATATGGGGAACTGAATAAAACACAGCCCTGGATTAGGTCCCTCTGGCGTCACTCAGGGTTTCTAGAACACAGGGCTTTAAGTATCAGTGTCAAAGATGCCTTTGAAACTTTTCTGAAGTTGTTCCTGCCTCCCATTTCTCAATCAAAATGGTTCAAATTCTTTTGTTTTTCCCTAAGCAGATTGAAGCTTTCTTGTCATCAGATGTGTTCAGCAGAAAGGATATAAATATTTCTTGCTGTACCTCCACTGACTCGTCTGTAAAAAGGATGATAATAATAGTACCGACATGTCAGGACTTCTGAAAGGACTTAGACAAGGGAATTCATGCCAAGTGCTGGACAGAGGGCACGGCACAGAGCAGACTCCATAAATGTTAAGAGTAGAGAAAGTCCAGTGCTTTTTTGCAAACTTAAACATTTTGATACAAATAGACCCATTGCCCTTCCCTGAAAGGATGGCTTTGGCCATTCGCAGCGTTCACCTCTGGGGACAGGAAGAGAGGGTCTGGGGTGGATGTCGGGCCCTGGCCTTTGTTTATGCTGGGATGGTGAATTTTATGTGCCCAGCTGTTTGGTCAAACACTAGTCTAGATGTTGCTGTGAAGGTATTTTTTAGATGTGATTAACAATTACAATCAGTTGACTTTAAGTAAAGCAGATGACTCTTTGTAATCTAGGCCTCATCCAATCAGTTGAAGCCCTCAGCAAACACTGAGGTTTCCAGGAGAAGAAGGAATTTTGCCCCAAGACTGCAACATAAAAATCCTGCCTGAGCATTTTTATGCTGCCAACTCCTACCTGGATTTCCAGCCTGCTGGCTTCTCTGCAGATGTCGGGCTTGCCAGCCCCCACAGCCCCATGAGCCAATTCTTTAAAATAAATCTCTTTCTCTATATTTAGGTATACATCCTGTTGGTTTTGTTGTGCTGGAGAATCCCGACCAATGCACCACCCTTTTGTTCTATTTGAGTTTATTTTTAACCATCTACATGTATTCTTTTCCTAGCAGGAGATATTGGATTTCAGGGTACACATGGATGGAGGCAGCCTCTTTGATGCTTCTTTCTTCAATTCCTGGGCCATGCAGTCATGGGGGCTGCCGGTCACAGAGACACTTCAGAAGTCACTGGAGTGTGTCATTTTGTGGCTTCCGTGTGGGCATGTGCTAACTAGACTCCAATTCCAAAAGCTGCTGTTGGCTTCGAAATAATGTCAGTTGTCAAAGTTTAAAATGCCTTTTAGTGATAATCTGGGACCTATCATATATCATCAGGAAACCATTAAATTGCTGTAGAGGAATATGTGATATTGTCTATACAAGCACTTAATCTTTTGAAGTGCAGGGATGATTTTGGGGTATCCCAAGTGACTATTTATATTTGGGTAATGGGGTGAGAATAAAGCTTCCTGAGTGGCTGTCTGACCCTGGCAAGTCCCCTAACTTCTCTGGGCCTCATTTCTTCTTGAAAATGAGAAAGGCGGAAGTAAATGGTCTTTTAAATTTGTCAAGTTCCACCAATTGTGAATATTGTGGGTGAATATCACACTGCCTGGTTTAGCTGCTGCCAGATACCTCTGCAGCTGAAAGCAACTCTTTTCCCTGTAAGCTCAGACTCCCAGGACTTGTGTGTGGACGGGAATGGGATGATGGTTTCAGCTCCTGGTTTGACTGTTTCTGCCAAGCCTGTGGAGGGGCTGAGGTGGTTTGACCAGAAATGGTTAGTTAGTACAACGTTAAGTGGGAAACCAGAAAGAGCCCTGTGGTTGAGGGACTCAGGAAAATGCCAAAAAGTTGGACATGAGCAAAGCACAAATTAAGAGGAGAGTTTCATGTAAGAAAAATATGGATTTCTATACATCGAATGCCAGCATTATGCGTAATTTGTGGTCCGTACCTTGATCTGATGAAACTTTGCTGACTGACGCCATTGTGCTGCAGTTCCATGGCAAGGCGCTCACCTGTGTTCTGCGGCTGTTTTGTTCTAGGCACATGCATGCATCGTCTTTACAACCAACCCAGTGTTTGCAAGCGATGCTACTGATGGTCAGATTGTTAAGTAGCTTTCCTAGGATCAGAACATTAACCTGATAAGTGGCCAAGTTAAGATTCTAACTATGTTCTTTGAGACTCCAAAATCCATAGATGATCCATTACACACCTGTATTATGAATGATTAAAAAAATGAATGAATGAATGTGTGCATACTCTGACTGGCTTGTTTGATAATGTACAGCAATAAATGACGTCATTCTTTGCATAACACATATCAAAATAATTTTCAGAACTGTACTTATGAGGATGCGGAGGTGCCCTGGACCCATGTGAGACTGTGCAGGTTCTCCAAGGTCAGGAAGCACGCAGAACCAATGCTGTCTTTTTGAGTCTGAGAATTCGAGTCTTGACGAGCCAACAAAGGGTGGAAAGGGGTGTTGTCAGAGACATCACAGGGCCACCCATACATAAATGTTCACTGCTCTAAATTCTTTGTCCTGGGAATTGGTGGTGAAAATCTTCCCCCTTTAGCGTCAAGCTGACACTGGGTAGATGAGATAAGCCACATAAACTTGCGTCACTCGATCTGTCTCAAGGTTAATCATGCATGTTTGTTTTTATGAATAGTTATTTGGAAAAAAAATTCATGACCACAGGGCCTGACTCAGGAGCAGGTAGACAGTGGCCAGGGTGTTGCAGACAGAGGGGCCTCGTAGCTGGGACATTGGGAACAAACAAAGCCTACCCCACCCCCCAACACACATATTCTCCTCTTCTACTGAGAAAGCCTCTCTATGAGAAATAGAGGAGGGACATTGTCTCTGGAGGGTCCTTGCTAAATTGCGTGTTTTACCTGGAACAGCACAGGTTTGTGGGGATTGAGTTGGGCCGTGTCTTAGTCCCCATTTTGTGCTGCTCTAGCAGAACACCTGAGACTGGGTAATGTACAGTGAACAGATGTTTATTGGCTTACTGTTTTGAAGGCTGGGAAGTCCAATATCAAGGTGTTGGCATCAGGCAATACCAAGCGCCTCCTTGCTGCATCATCCCATGGCGGGAGGCGAGAGTGTGAAAGAGAGAGCACGAGGGGGCCAAACACACCCTTTCATGCTGGCCCCAACCCCCCTGTGAGGGTGGAGCCTTCACAGCCTAATCACCTCTTAAAAGTCCCACCTCCGAGTCCTGTTACAGTGGCAATTTGATTTCAGCATGAGTTTGGGAGGGGGCAAGCATTCAAACCAAGCAGGCACCTTCCATTCTAGCCTTTATGATAGCACGGATTATTTTATCAAATTATACTGTGGAATCACGGAGAGAAGGGCCCTAGTGACTGATTGATGGGCTCAATGTTGGAGCAGGAGACCTGGGTGTCTGGCAGCAGCTCAGGATGGCACTGGGCTGCGTCTAGTGCTGAGGGCAGGAGCTGTGCAGGGTAGACCAGTGTATGGGCGGATCCTTGTGTCTTTCCAAACAGAAAATGTAGACATTTGATACTTTGAATATTTTGTGGGGGAGAGGCAACACTGGGCAAAATATGTTCAAAACTTGAACTTAATACCGATTAGAAACATAACGATCCTGTTTTGAAGAATTTCAATTGAAATAAATCAGGTTTTAAACAAATTTCTAGAAATACATTTTCTAAATGAAATATGGATTGGACGTAATACAGAAATGGCAACCACACGCCTCCTCGCCTTCCATCTGCTTGGTTTCTCCATAGCGAGTGTGGTGGAGGAAGCTTGGAGGAAGAGTCTTGGGTCAGGAGACCCCCACTCATGCGAGGTGTGGTCTTGGGTAAATGTCACTGCTCTGAGCCCCTAAGCCCCATCCGTGAAGTGAGGAGATTGAACTGGGTGATTTTTCAGTTTCTTTCCAGATCTGACATTCTGTGATTCTTCCGTGACTTACTAATTTGTTTGCTTTCTCTCCTGCCTCCTATTTCAACAGGAAAAGTGGAAGAGGAAAAGCAGAAAGGAAGTGGGAAAAAAAAGAGACCCAACTATTTAATAGGCATCGATCAAATACCAAGCACCATAGAACCATTATGTCATTTAATCCTAATAATAACGTGGGGAACACATAGTGCTATTGTCGCCATTTTCCACATGTGAACTAAGAGGTTAAACATCCACCCAAGTTTACACAATTAGTAAACAGTTGTCTGTTTGGGCAGCTATGACAGAATACTTTAGAACAGATAAACAGCATAAACCTACTTCTTGCAGTTCCGGAGGCTGGAAGTGCGAGCTCAGAGTGCCAGCATGGCTGGGTCCTGGTGAGGCCATTCTCTGGTTTGCAGATGGCCAGTTCTCGCTGTGTCCTCACCTGGTGGGAGGGGCGAGGGGTCTCTCTGGGGCCTCCTCTATAAGGGCACTCATCTCTTTATAAGAACTTTGCCCTTAGGATCTACTCACCTTCCAAAGGCCACTTAATGGCATCACATTGGGTATTAGGTTTCAACATGTGAATTCTGGGAAGACATAAACATTCAGTCTGCAGCAGTAGTCAAGCTGGTCATTCAGACCCAAGTTTGGGTGACAGTAGATGCACGTGTTTCCATGCTCAGTCTCCCCCATGCCACACCATCTTCCAAGAGAAGCGTAGAAAGGAATAAAGTTAGATAGTGAGGGTGGGAGGGAAGAAGAGATGTTGAAAGATCAGAGACACACATGACGCAGACTAACCACAGTGATTATGGGATGCCTCACAGATGCCCCCGTACTGACCTCTGTTCTCACCGCTGCACAGGGATGCGGCGACACACTCTCTGCCGGCAATGGCAGCTACCCAGGGGCAATTCTCAACAGAGAGAGGCATGATGCTGGACCTGGCAGAATCCACCAGGAAGACGTGTCACACCCTCTTGGTACCTCTGGTGTCCTTGTTGGAGAAGGTTTGGAGACGGAGCAAGGGAGACAGCCTGGGTCAGGAAATGGGGAAGAACCAAAGACAAATGCTTGTGTCTCCACTCTGCTCTTTAATATGTCTCTGAAATGAACACTGTCAGAGCTATTCTAAGAAGCAAACTGATGCTGTGAGGTGTTAGATCCACCAGACCAATCGTGTGCACATTGCACTTCCATCACTTCACGCTGTGATCTCTCATGTGCCTTGACAACCTGGGTTAGAGCAGACGAGTCCCCTTGGCTAGGGCATTTCTGCAGGGCCGTAGGATTTCTGCAGGGGGTGGTACTGGCGAGTCAGACCTGGTGTCTGTCCTGTTCAGTCCATAATGAGCTGATTTCCCAGTAGGGTAGGGACACGTACTGGACGTGGAGTCTTAAATAGGTGATGAACCTGACCACAAACTCTCAGGGCACCTTCTTTCAGGGTAGGGGGGTTAATGCCAATATGTTTCCTCAGTCCTAATTTGGGTCATATATTTTTAATTATCTCTCAATTATCCCTATAGGTTCAGCAGGATATATTATCTTCCATTCCCTACCTTTGACTAGAAAGCACCCATGTGCTGCTTAGCCTTCTCACTAAGAAACAAGAAACCCCAAAAACCCTTTTTGGTGCTCTCCAAACCTTGCCTACCCGTTTCTCCACTCTAGCACGCAATTTCCTCACCTTCTCTCCTGACATTTGTCACTTGAGTCCTAGATAATGGCCTTACAGACAGGCAAGTGTCAGATGTGGGGCTCCTCAATGAATTCGTGTTTGCCTTTTGTTGGTTTCTGAAAAGAGGGAGACAGAGAGACTCTGCAGCAACAGGGCGAAGGCTGCATCCCCGGCCAGCGGTGTCCCCTGCCTGATCCAGGCTGCACCTGGAGGGCCCTGCGTCAGGGATCCCTTAGTAAAAGGCAGCACCTCAGGGCTGACTCCTGGGGCTGGAGCTGAATGGAATCTGGGGGGGTTACTGCTCTCGGAATCCCCCTCCCTGCTTGAGTTCAGGCCTCCCTCTTCTCCTCCTCACATCTCCTTGGAAATGCAGTACCTGTGGAAAGGGCGACTCCCTCTGCTACCTGCTTAGGGACAGTGGAGGTAGACACGGGGTCCTGGTAGGGAGAGGTGGGTGGTGGGTCAGGCCTGCCAGGAAGGAGGAAGAGTGAAAAGGAAGGAGGAAAGGGCCAAGGAGGAACTTCACCAACATCATCCATTTTGGTAAAAACGGGCATGCTCTGCCACACAGAAACATTCGGGAAGTATGTTGGCTTAGGGGACTTGGAGGCCACTAGTCACATGAATGAGGCTCTGTCTGAGCCAACTCCTGCTTGGCTTTTTAGGAATCATGTCCTAGGGTTAATACAGACCAGAGTTTCTCAACCTCAGTGCCACTGGCATTCCGGGCTAGGTAATACTTTGTTGTGGGGCTCTCCCCGGCATTGTGGGACATGTGGTGGTACCCCTGGCCTCTACCCAGAAGATGTCATGAGCATCCCCTCCTACTGTGGCAACCCAAAGCATCTCCCGACATTGCCAGATGTCTCCTGAAGGCAAAACTGACCAGGCTGAGAAGCACTGACCAAGACCTAGAGCTTCCTCTCTAAAACATGTGGTTGGGCTTTTCTTTTTCAAGGGTGTGCCCCAAAGCAATTGTAGCCATCCAAGCCAGTCATCGAATACACAAGGAGAGATGAATTGCTTTCAGACAAAAGCCATATCAGATGCTGTTGACTGTGGCAGTCACTTGGGAGATTCCCAGGGATTCTGGGAGCAGCCTTCTCTTACCACAGAAAAGCCATCACAGATCTGGCCAGAAGGGACCCTCAGAAGCAGAACCTACAGGTGAGGTGATGAAAGGACCTCAAGTCCCTGGCCACGGCCCAGAGACAACACTCACAGAGTGGCCAACAGTCCTGGTTTGCCTGGGACTTTTTTGTATATGTGCTGGAAGCCCTTCATTGCTGTGTAAGCACCGGACACCCCTTGGGTTAGGGGCAGGCAGGGACAGTAATTAATGTGTAGGTTCTTTGGCTGCCATTCAAATGGCTTTGGCTGCTTGGTTGTCATGTTGAGTTTGAGACATAGATGCTTCTCCAGTTTCCAGCAAGTGAGGCGGGGGCTTTGATCAGCTTCTCGCCGGACCTTACAGAGGGGCAGACATGCCAGGCTTGTTGCCACAATTGCTTCTCCCCTTTGGGAGATGAGAGAGTTGCTAAGAGGTAGATCAGGTAAGCTTCCAAATGAGAGAGTGGGGCCTGTTCTCCAGCTCTTGCTGAGACAACGCCTGGTTCTTACTCATGCAGAGACCCAGGGTGGCTCCCATGAGTACATAGGCCCACGTGCTGGAGCCGGTCGTGGGATGGGTGCAGAATGCCAAGTTTGTGTGTGTGGCCAACAGTGGAAGTGTGCTTTGCCACCTGCCACCGGTGAGGACGTGAATCCTTGTTGCCCTCAGTCTTGTTGAAGCTGCTGTTGTGAGGTCCCTTGGGGCTTGGGAACTGCTGCAGGCTCTTCAAATCTGGGGACCGGCTCTGTTTCCCTGCCTGCTGTGTGTGACCCAGAACGTTTCCTCTAGAGCTCAGCTGGACTCTTCATACCGCGGGGAGCATCTTTGCCGCTCAGATCTTCCCTATTCTGTTTGCAGTTTTTGTTTGTTTTGAATATAAGCTTTTCTAGATTCTTTACGTTTTAAAGGAAAAAGTATTCTCTTTCTTGAAGGAGAAACGATTAATTTTTTCCTCCTTAAATTATGTAGATTGAGATATGTCTGCACTTGGTTAGTCTCACGCCTCCCAAGATGTCATTACTTACAGGACAGCCCAGGATTTTCAAGAATAGTAACATGGTAATTTGTCTTTCAAATACCGTTTTACTTATAGCAGCAATAACAGGAAACGTGTACTATTTTTCAGTGTTATAATCTGATTCACCCTTTGATACAAACAGCTTTATCTCATCTCATTGTTTATATCACATTCCTATTCCTCTGGAAAGAACAATATTTTTTCCCCTGAAAAGTAATATATTCTTGTCTAAGGATGGCTTAAATAAGGAACAGATGGTCCTTTTGTGAGTGTGTGTCCCCTACCCCTGCTCATTCTCAGCATTTGATCAGATATTAAAATCAGTATTTTTTGAACACGAATTCACCCAAACTTACAGGTTTGTTACCAACTTGGCTTCTATTATTTACATGCTGGTGGTGTTGCTTGGATAGTTTTAGAATATAGGCAATGGAATAAATGTATCTGTGCTTGTCAAATGGAACGTGCTTGAGTGAATCTCTTTCCTGGTTCATAGTTACCCAGGATAGTCGTGGAAAAGACGGACCAGAATGCTCAGTGTGTGCTAACATGATCTTGGCCGTGAAATAGAGTTGACTGTACACCAGGCTCTCACCGTGCAACTTATTTATAACATAGTTCTAATGTTCAGATTTGTTCTGGGACCAGTACTGAATCTTTCTTGTCAAAAAGAAGTTTCATTCTTTGTCTTGGTTCAGGTGAAAGGCGTATGATTAGAAGCCGGGTGATTTCCTTTGCCATCTTGCTGGCGGGATGAGTTAAGGCCAAAACGCACAACCACCTCAAGGCTGTTTTCCTGCCTACGGAATGCAGATGCCTAACTACTTGCAAGGGCTATTGAGAGGGAATCTTTATGAAAATGTTTTAACAATTCAAAAGCACCTAAGGTATCATTTTTTTAATACTACAATCAACCTAAATATGTTGCATAATAATAGACTCTTGTCTATCACACTGTGGTTAATAGGTTAGCTTGTCAACAAATGACATTCTTTCAAGATATCTTCTTTTTTGGTAGTGAGAACTTCAAGGAAAGAAACCCAAATTCGCATCAGATCACTACTGCAAACTTCTGTGAAAACTGTCACTCGGGATCAGGGAGTCGAGCTGATCCATTCCTGCACGTGGGCATCTGGGTCCTTTGAATTCGGTAGGTGCTTAAATGTATTTTGATCAAAAATATTATTGTTGCAGATAAGCTGTTCTAAATTTGGTTTACAAAAATCTTTAAATTTTGCAGGTGTTACAGTTTTGTGCTCTCCATTTATCTATTTCTAGAATCATTGCAATTATCTTTTTTTTCCCTGCTAGAGAGTTTAGGACGTGATCCCTCATGTTGACATCTCTTCTGCTTGCTTGTTTTTGTGGTCTTCAAATGACATATTTTTCACATATCATTATAAAGTCTATATGTGATTATTATAAAAAATTTGAAAAATACAGATGTACAAAAAATAAATAGCCACCCATTATCCCACGGCTGCCACAGGGACAGATCTCCAATATTCACTGTAATGTATAAAGAAGCAAGGCACGTAATATTCATAGATAGCAACTGCATATAGAAAATATGAATATTATATGTATTTGAGTGCTTGTGTATCTATACATGTAAATCTATGTATATGAATGAATAATAAAAAGATAGAAAGGATACATTTAAATGCACAGATTAGGTTTGGAAAGTAGACAGGAGAAATTCAGAGGAGACAGGAATGCTTGTGGGCAGGAATATTTGGGAGCTGCTGGAAACGGAATGGAATGGATGAAGGTGGAAGGTGTTCTGAAGTCATCACGGCCTTGGTGCCAGGTGAGAGAGCGGCTGCTGGAGAAGAGAGAACCTCGGGTGACAGCTACAAAGCGTTAAGCCTAAGCGACTGTTAGAAATGATGGTGCTTTTGCCAGAAGTAGGGAAGACAGAAACTTTTCTGTATAAAAAACTTATTATATTTTTTACTGGAAAAGATCTAAATGTCAGGAGTTGGTACGTAGTTTAGATTGTCAAGATTTTAGACTGCTGCTCTTGGAAGTGTGATATAAAATGCTGTAATGTGGTGTGTTGCTGCAAATTAGGTTTATTGATTTGGTATTGTCAGGAAATGTAACACCTCAAAAATAGGCAGACGAGTGAAAAAGATAGCCCACTGGCAGGTGTTGGTGCTGCTGTGTGGTTTTCTGGCACCAAGACACAACAAGCCAGTGGCGTTGATGCTGGTACAAATTATACTGAAAGCAACATTCTCTTTTCCCACTGAATGGGAAATACGTGTTCACCTGTGATCGCCACCCAGCTCTGCACGTTTGTAATGCGAGTGGAGCTCTTAATGGCAAGTGGGAGAGAACAGACGACCCTCTCCATTTTGTTCTGTCAATGGGGTTTCACAGGTATACAATACGATCTTTGATTTATTTTTGACTCAGGAGAAAGAGGATAATAACCAGAGGCTGGATTTGAGAGCTGAAAACAAAAGGGCAGAGCAGGGAGGGCGAGTCAGGAATGACCAAGAAGGGAGGTCTGGAAATCTCCTTACTGGCTGCCTGGAGGGCTTATGGCCCCATAGAGTCCTCAGACAACACAGCTGTCCTTTAACGGCAGGAGGTGTGTTTGAGAATCTGGTGAGAGTTTTTGTTTTTCAGTGAACTTATGTTGTTTGTGGCTGTTGATGTGTTTCTATCATTTATTTAGCTGGGACAGTGTTGCGAAATGGTTTTTGCTGATTAATATGAAATAGAAATACTATGAAATAGACACAAATGTAACATATTAACTCTAAAGTGTAGCTTTGAAATATCTTTGAAAGACCACAAGTTAGAACAGTTAGTTATGATCACAGCAAGAACTAATATTTTTTACAATAAGAAGAACTAATACATTTATTACTGTTATCTTTGCCTAGACATAGCTACTGGCCCTTTATGAATTATATTTTAAAATTGTTAAGATGCAAATTGATTTCCTATCTTTTGGTATTAAAATCAAGAGAGTATTTCTGGCATTGTGAGAAGTAGGCAAGGAATATGTGTCCATTTTTAAAGTGAAATTTGCCTGTTTTCTTAGTATTTAGCATTATTTTATTAGTTACCAAAAAGCGTGTGGTTTTGTTATTAACCGGTTCTGCTATTTCATTTACACACGATGGTAACATTCCGAAATCTTACCTAAAATAAGCCATAACTGACAACCTTAAGACCACATTATGGACATTGGATAAGAAACAAAAGTTGTGTTGAGCCCTCAGTTCTCAATGGTGCTGTGACCCATTAGGTGGGTTTCCTTTCCTCTAAGCCTGAGGATTGGCACATCTTCAGCCTGACTTAGAGAGATTCTCTTCGCACAGCTATTTCGCTTCAAAGCCCATTCTTAGCAGAGCTTCTGTCATCCTGAATTATTCTCCTAAGAGACAACGCTCTCTCTTTGCAGGTCTTTTTTTTTTTTTTTTGCATCTATATTGAGTTGACTCTCAATTGGTAGCTTCAGAAAATACCAAATCATTCTCTTTTGCTGAAATTGGATCATGAGCACCGATTTTCTGCATAAAAACAGCTGTGCGTGTGCGTGAGTTTGTGGTGCACACTCTGCAGGCTGAGCCACTTGCCACCGTTAGCAGGGACGGAGCTGCCCACTCTCCTTATTTTAGAAATTGTCCTCCCATTGTTCATCTTCGCCGACCCGGGAGAGGCAGGAAGAACCTACATCTCAGGGCAGCCCTTGGAAAAAGACAGGCTAAGTGGTTTGGCACAGAGAGGAAATGAGTTCTCTGAACGACGGTTCTCACACACACCCTCCTGTGAGCCTCAGAGTCCTTCCTTTGCCTTGAAGGAAAAGACCCTTTGGTTTCGGGTGCCAACCAGAAGAGGTAGCCAGAGACCCGTACGACAGCCTCGTTTATTTCCTGCTGACCAGTCCATTTGCTGCTCTGGCCAAAGATATTCTCAGTATTTACTGATACTGATACTTTCGAATTCAGACAACCCAGTAACATGTAGAAAAGCATCTTAAATAAAAAACATCTCAAATGTGACACACACCAACAGTTACAGAAAGTGGAGAGTATTTTTTTCCCCCGTGTTTCAAGGTTGTCATCTGCCATTTGCTCAACTCTTTGAAAGATACTCAGATCTGGCTCCATGCACATTTCAATCTGCTATCATTGTCTAATCATTGTCTATTTATGGAAAAACATTTAGTGTGAGAGGATTAATATACATTTGTTTTAATTACATATTAAATCATTTAAATGTACACAGGATTAATATCTAGACTCTAAATGGGTATTCTTAAAAGATGAACTAAAATTATTCCAATTAATCCAGGGGTCTAACCCAGAATTATCACAGCTAATGGAATGTGCTCGGTATTCATAGTAACTTATCAGTAGCTAGAGCCACCGTTGAATTCACTAATAGCTTTAGTTTTAAGCTACAAATTAAATGGGTTCAAACTTATTAGGTAAACAGCCTTTTCTTTTATTCATATTTCTTTATTGTTGATCACTATTTTTTCTTCCTAAGGATCAAAATAATAGCATCACTCATTCGCAATGTTTTCCCTCCTTTAAACAAACAATTTTCTAATATTACCTCAAACAACTTTAATTTCTTTGCTCTTAGCATTCTTTTCCAAATAAACGCAGAGAAGTCCTCTGCTTCCCTAAGTGTTGAGAAGTGACTATGTAATTCCTTAGAATGTTCTCTTTGGCCATCACAGGCCTCGCATCTTACTGTTAATCTTTCCTAAGAAAAACAAGCGTTTCCTCTTGAAAGCTTGGGACTTTAAAAATAACAACTACAAAGTGTTTTTATGTGATAAATGCTCATCGTAAATTATTTTTTTTCCCGAATCCTACTGTGTCTCTTCTTGAAGAATGAGAGAAGGGGGAGAAGTTTGTACTGTGGTCCACCCATCCAGGACACAATCGTTTGCACTAAATTAACACTTCCTGGGGAGATTTTTACTAATTCTCTACTAGGCGGCCCAGTTACTATGGCTATTCTCAAAAAAAACAAACCTCCCATGGGAAGTACACCCCCTGCTAGGCTGAAGCAGAAAGAAAAAGCTAAACTCTGTTTAAAATCTGGACCCTTTGACCTGTGAACTTTAAGTTCCTTTCTTGTAGGGCTCTTTAAAGCCATAATGGCGGATGTGACTTCCACCGCTATGAGTGAACACAAGCAGATGCAGGCTGGCTTTCAAGAAGCAGGAATTTGATTATGCTACTGTCAAGAAATGAAACAAAACAAAAACCCAAAACCCCCCTTACTATGTAAAAGAAGTGCATGTATGATGTAAAAGAAGTTTCGTATGATGGTGATCAATGATTCCATATGCCCATCCAAATTATCCTGTTCTCTGATGAATGATGACCTTACCAAGGATCTTCTCACAATTAAAAGCTCACTGAAAACAAGAGGCGGGCTAATAATATACAAAGACCCGCATATGTATATACCATACACATACACACACATACATAGTACATACACCTACGCAGAGACACACACACACACCCCAAATGTCCATATGTAAACTAAGCTTTGTTTTTCGCACCTGCTATCCTTGGCTGTTCCAGAGGCTGTGGAATTCTACGCCAAGTGATGAAATGGTCTCCAACTGGTAAAAAGTCTATTTGCTGGGCTTTTTAGAGCAGAGGAGAAGATCGTACATGAGATAGTGTGCAAGTGGAATGAGTATGCATTCTGTTTACTTGGCCTATTGATATGATAATCTAATAATTACATCAGCTTAAATTGTGGAAATATCCACTTTCTCACCTACTCTGGAGGCCTTCAGCTGAGCCAGGGTGAAGTCTGAGACTCCCTGGGAGGAGCTGGAAGCCCTTCTGGACCAAATAACATTCAAACTCTAAGATAAATAAATAATTATATATATAAGCTACCAACACAACTCGTTTATGTTGTGCTCCGGGTCCTGGGGACGATTGTACCCGTGTCAGGGGAATTGAGGATTTGCTAGATGTGCTCATTGCAAGAGGGCACAAACCACGGAAGTGGGTGTTCACAGTTGTTCTTGGAAAACATAACTGAGTAACAAAAATACATTTTAATCACAAGACATCAAAATGTGAAGCCATAAAAGAATTGATTAATTAGACTCAACAAAAAATTTAAATTTTGTCAAAAACCCACCACAATGTCAAAATACAAAAGATAAACTGGAAAGAAACATTGAAACATGATGGGGAACAATTACTATTTATGACATGCAAAGAGGCTTTGAAAGTGTATGATAAAACAGTCCTACAGAAAAATGGACAAATGATATGTGCAGACTTGTAATAAAATAAGAAATAAAAAATGCACAATATTAAATATGCTAAACCTCATGAAATCCAAGTCAGTACAAATGACATATTTTGAGTTGAAAATAAAAATATTAATCTACAAATTTGATCATTTTCTTTTGGGGCTTTGGGGAAACAGACACTCTTGTGTCCTGTTGATAGGTATGCAAATTAGTATAGGACTTTTGCAGAGTAATTTGAAGAGTAATCTAATATGAGCTGTTCCAGTTGTAGGAATGATTTATATAAAGTCTTATACAACTGCATAAACAGGAATATATAATATATTGCAAGTTGCAGTAATTGTCTGTAATGGTAAAAAGTTAGAATCAATTCAAATATTTATTATTGCATAATTACACTAAAAATGTATATTGGGATACTATACAGTCATTTGCATAAGATATAGATTTCTATATATCGACATTTTTTAAAAAAATTAAGATAAAACTTTTAAATTGACTTTCAGAGCAGTAAAGGTCCCATTTTTCTTTAAGAATATATTTTCATATACTGTATCTGTCAAACAATTTTGGAGAAAATATCCTCAGACTTGTATTGTATACCTTGAAAGTGAGAGGTAGGTATGGTAAAGACTAAGGGAGATTTCTACTCTGTGTTAAACTTTATATTTCTTTTTCTTGCCAAGAACACATTACTTTTCTAATCAGAAGAAAAGCCATGAAAAATAAAAGGAAGACAAGATGGATCTTATGGAAAAATCCAAGTTATCTGTAAGCACGCTACTCATTTTGTGTATATTGACCAACATCCAATTGCAATCTTCATCCCTTTCTCTGAGTTCTGCTGACCCGGAAGAATAGCTGAATAAGAGGAGAACATGGGGAAACTTTAGGCTACTCCTGGTCTTTTTTCTTTCCTCTCAATTTTTGGAAGAGGAGTCTCATTTTGCTCAACCTAGTGGCTGAGTTTCTCTGCTAATCTGTTGATTATTCTGATAAAGGCAGAGTCACAGACTCTAAAAAGGAAATGTGGCCAAGGCTATCGTTTGGTGTTTGGGAGAATTCCAGTCGATGACTGGCCATGCTGGCCAATGTTCAGCCCAGCCCGGAGACCACTGGTCGTTCACCTGGTCTCGGAGTAGCTAGTTGGAGTGAGACTTGCTAGGCGAGTGTCACAGGCCCTGGGTTCCCTTCTTGTCCCAGCTCTTTCCCCAACAGGCTTTTGGGAGTCACGTGTTCTTCTCACCTCATTCTGCTCTGCATCAGATCCTGGGCTCATTTTAAAAATTTCTTCAAAAAATTTATTATTATTTTGCTAGCTATTAAAAATAATCATTTAAATCTCTTCCCAGTAAGGTGTAAAGGAATATTAATAGCTTAAAATGTTACTCCTCTCAAGGAAGAATGTGCACAGAGCTAAACTGAATGAGTCAATTATTAAGAATACTTTTAAGGCAAATCTATTAATTTCTACTGGTGAAATGCTGGACTCATTGAATGAACAGCAGATTGTATTTGCGGGCTGGGAAGAAATGGTGGGAAAGATGGGAGAGCTGCCTCTGAAATGAGTATTTTAAATGCTCAAGTCTCACAGCAGCATCTTTGCTTGGGCATCACAGTGTGTGCTTCTCCCAGTGCGTGCTATGGCTCCTTTCAACAGGGATTTATGGCTGATTTTTTAACTTTTACTTTTCAGTTAATATATTGTAAAATAGACCTTTCAGTTTTTGGTCTGCAGATTTTAGAACATGTGTGGATTTGTGTAATCATCACCATAATCAGGATATGGAACACTATCCCCCTCGCAAAATTCTCCCACACTACAGATTTGTGGTTACATGCCCTAACCACGGGCAGTCACTAATCATTCAGGTGGCACCACTGTACAGTTTTGTCCTTTTGAGAATGTCATATCGTGTAATAACACAGTATGCAATCTTTTGAGACTGGCTTCTTTTATTCAGCCCAATGACTTTGAGCTTCATCTAAGTCATGTGTATCAACAGTTTGTTCCTTCTTATTGCCCAGTAGTGCTCCATTGTATGGATCTACAAAAGTCTGTTACCTACTGGAGAATATTTGGGTGGCTTTCAGTTGTTGGTGATTGTGGTTAGACCTACTGTAAGCATTGGTGTCCACATTTCTGTTTGAAAAGAAATTTTAAATTTCTCCAGGATAAATACCCAGGAGTGGAATTTCTAGATCCTATGGTAAGAGTATGATTAATTTTATATGAAATTTGATCTTTGTAAATGGTATTGCACTTTGAAATTTTGGTTTCCAGTTGTTCATTCAGTATACAGAAATACAGTTGATTTTTTGTGTGTTGACCTTGTATTCTGCAATCTTGCAAAATTCACTTGTTAGCTCTTAGGAGGCTTTCTTTTTTCTTTGGTTCCTTGGAATTTTTTTGAAGACAATCATATCATCTGCAAATGGGGGTAGTTTTATTTCTCCCCTTTTAAGCTGTGCGGCTTGCATTTCTTTTCTTACCTTACTGGGCTGAGTAAGACTTCTGCGATGATGTTGAATGGCACATCCTTGCCCTGTTCTCAGTCTTAGGGAGAAAGGATCTGGTCTTTCATCATTAAGTACAATGTTAGCTAAAGTTTTGGGTTTTTAAAAATTTTTGTGTGTGTGTTTTGTTTTGATAGGTGTCCTTTTTCAGACCTTCCTTTCCATTCCTGGTCTGCTAGGAGTTTTTTTTTTTCCTTTTTAAATTGTAAATGGATGTGGAGTTTTGTCAAGTACAATCATCCCTTGGTATCCTCAGGGTATTAGTTCCAGGACCCCCTCGAGCACCAAAATCCAAAGATGTGCAAGTCCCACAGTTGGCCCCATGGAACCTAAGGATAGGAAAAGTTGAAAATTCAGCCTCCGTGATTAGAGTTCTGCATTCTGTGAATACTGTATTTCCCTTTGGATACAAAGAGTTGGCTGCATTTTTTTCCTTCATCAGTTGACATGATCATGTTCTTATTCTTCTTTAGACTGTTAATTTGGTGGATTGCATTGATTTTCTTTCTTTTACTTTCTTTTCTTTTTTTTTTTTTAACATTTGATTGCTTTTTCAAATATTGAACCAACCTTGTATTCCTGGGATAAACCCCACTTGGTTGTGGTAATATTTTTTTTATATATTGTTTTATTTTATTGGCTAATATTTTGCCCCTTTGTTCTTGAGGCATATTGTAGTTTTCTTTCCTTGTACTGCTTTTGTCTGGTTTTGGTGTCAGGGTAATGTTGGCCTGTTGGATTGTTTCCAAATTTGCCTATTAGCAATAGCCCTACTATGAACTGTTTTGTATGCGTCTTTTGGGCACGTATGTGTGGAGTTACAGAGTGAATTTGAAAAATTCTATGCTATAGAAACTCGAAAAATTCTATGCTACAGAAACTCCATCACTGCACTGCATGTGGCGGATCCTGTTGGATGCCGGCCAACGCCTAGTCTATCTTTCTTCCTTTGGAAGAAAACCACACTCTTATTCAGGAGGCTAACATGCCCACTAAAAACACTTATAAATCCACACTCCTTTTAGCTGGAGGTGACCTATGACCAGTTCTGAGACCTCAATGAGATTTAGGTAGAAGTCCTTGGAGTAAAAGCTTTTGTGATACTGATTAATGTGACAGACTCAACGATCAGAAGCCTTTTCCCTTTTCCCCTTCCAGCTGGAACATATTCCAATGCCTGGGAGTGGATGACAGCCTCTCTCTAAGAATGAGGCAGGAAAGTGCCTGGCTCACTGGTCAGCAGAGGGGCCAGCTGGGCTGCCCACCCCTGGACTTGATGCTATGTAAGAAAATAACTTGCTATTTGTTTCCACTCCTGCAATCAGATTCTGCTCCATAAGACCACATGCAACGTCCTGGAGACACCATGCACACTCTGACTTTTTTCTTTCTTTGAATATCTTTTAGGAGAGTATTCTATAGCAGAGAGTAATTTAACTAGACAGGAGCTTCAAGGTCATCTTGTTCCTGATAATTTCTCTCACAAACACATTAATATTAACTTGCTCAAAGTAAAAAGTGGAAGTTGGACAGAGAACCTACGTGTGCTGATGCTATGTTACCTTTCCAAACACCAGGTGATTTGTTTACATTCATCTCCTGGAATCTTAGTACACTTATTTATAACATATAGAAAAAAAATCTATCCTAATTTCTCATAGAGTTAATGCAAACATATGTAAGGTACCATTTTTCTCATTTTCAAAAGCCTTTATTTTTAGTGGAAAATCAATAAATACATTGTGACTTGAATTGATATTAATTACCCTCATTGAACCACAGTAAATTTAGTAAAACACGCTGGGTTTCAACTTAAAGAGATTGACTGAAATCGTATTGTGTGGCAAGCACTGTGCTTAGCTCAGGGGACATAAACACCAACCAGACAGACGAAGGCCCTGCCTGCCTTCACGGGTGCCACAGTCCAGAGGAAAAGACAGATGTGCATCATTACACTGACCAATTACTTAATTGCGATTGTGGGAAATTATAAAATGATTTTACAATATTGTTTTTTGAAGACTCTTGTGCAAAGCTTACGGGCATGCATAGACCCACAGGGTACTGTGGGTCACCGGGGTCTAAAGCTACTTCTGGAAAACATTTTACAGATACTGAGAATTTAGTGGAGAAGTGATTCTAGGAAAATCCGGATGTACCACAAACACTACAGAAATCATGCTTCCAACATCAGAAAGGATCCATACCTTCTCAGAGAAATTCCTCATAAATTAACATTTTCTTAGGTTTACTCCCAAATAGTTGTGAAAAGCAGCAATGTCTGGGTTGACCTGATTTCTATTTTTTTCCTCCACATTCTGTATGTTTCTTCATGATTTTTTGCAATGTGGGTCCTAGCTGCAAACTCCAATGTTCTATTTGCTGAAAGTGGTCTTTTTTCTTTCTCAAGGACTAGAATTAAAATGTACATGATCAGGGTGATGAGATTAAAGAATTTAATGAATTTACAGAAGTATTCTATTAAGGAATAGAGATCATTCTTATAAACCATGAATTAATTTTTGTGAATTAGGTCCAAAGAGCTTAAGTAAAACAGCTAATATTTCATAAGTAATTTCAGCCCTCTTTAATAGTACAAGTCTCTGGTGTGTAATATTTAGGTAATGATTATCATAAAATAGACATCTTTTGAGGGCAATTACGTGTTCTCAATACTTCTTTATGAGAGAGCTGGGAGGAGGATGTCATTACATTTGACAGTATATTTATCTCACCTAATATTCATGATATTCTGATGGAAATGCAGTTATCTTACTATATAGGAGTGTATTTCTGGAAGCACTGAATCCTCATTGTGTCACTAAACCTGTTCAGTCATGAAAGATGGCACAACTTGGCACCCAAAATCTGGGCTGTTTCTAGCCATGTGAAATCGGTCAATGGCTTCGTTTATGAAAACAAAGCATTGCATCTGTGGAGTAAATTGTCTTGCGGGTAGACCCAGCCAAGGGACAAGGGACAACTAACGGAGATGAGCTGCAGAGGCTGTGTCCACAAAGTGACAAATGCCCCTGAAGATAAAGGTGAGGATTTGTGGTCTGTTTTTTTTTTAAGGAAATTGAAATTGAAGCAGGCCCCCAGGAGGGGTGGTAGGCTGCATATCTCTACACCTACATTTTTTGACTCTTGTTTTGGAACTAATTTAACATGGAGGGTAAGACAGAAACTTGTATTGCTCTAATGTTTTCAGGTTTTCACAACTGTTTTGAAATATTTTATTCGAGATCTCCCAATATTTTGATGGGACAAAGAAGGGCAATTGTTCCTTATTTACAGAGAAAAAACTGAGGCTTAGAGGATAATCCAGTTAGTGCATAAGAAAAACAGGACCCAGAATCCAGAACCCAAAACAGGCCTCCAAAATCCAGAATCTGCCATCAGATGACAGGACCATGTCTGACACGTCCTCTAGACTGGAGGGATCGACTCCCATCCGGAGTCCTGGGCTACTCATGTCTCAAAGCCTAAGAGGGCTGCATGTAAGTTATTGGGTTTCTGCTAATAACCTATTAAGTCAATCATCCAGGTATGAAAAAAATAGGAGTGGAAGAAAAGAAGTAAGTGAATTTTGTTTTATTAATTTGTTTGTTTTTGTTTTTTACAATTTAGGAAATAAGGCATATAGAATCTTGCAAGCTAAATATTTGATTTTCCAGCCTCTCTTGTAGTTAGGCAAAGCCTTGAGATACAGTTCTGGGTCAATGAGATGCAGGAGAAAGTCTCTGGGGGGAACATTTCCTCCCTGATAAACAGTAGAACCCCTAAGGAAAGAAAGCCCTTTATCTTTCATCTTTCTTCTTAGCTAGCATTTGGACTTGATGGCTGGAGGTACAGCAGCCATTTTGTGATTCTGAAGCAACTATCATTAGGAAAAGGTCTAGGGAGTTAGAGAGACACTAGCCAAGCTGCTGAATGAAGGCACCTGGCCACTGACCTCTGCTTGTCTAAACCTACTTGTTGAGGTTATTGTTAGTTAGGTATTTTTATTTATTTGAGACAGGGTCTCACTGTAGCCCAGGCTGGAGCACAGTGGTGCAATCATAGCTCACTGCAATCTCCAGCCATGGGCTCAAGCAATCTTCCCACAACAGCTTCCCTCAGTAACTGGGGCTACAGGCACATGACACCGCGCTTAGCTAATTTTTAAAATTTTTTGTAGAGATAGGGTCTCCCTGTGTTGTCCAGGCTGGTCTCGAACTCCTGGCCTTAAGTGGTCCTCCTAGCTCAGCCTCCCAAAGTGCTGGGATTACAGGCCTGCGCCACCGTGGCTGGCCAGATACTCTGTTCTTAACTGATATGTGTGTACAAAGTCATTTCCCAAACATCTATCTTTTTAATGATAAAGACAGGCCAGATAAGACAGAGGACATATTAATTAAATAAACTGCTTACTTTTCTAAGAGTCACTTTGTTTAAGTACTCTCTTAACTCTAAAAAATTTTCCAAAATTCAATTCTTTTTTCCTCTGTTTTAGACTGAAACAGATTTACTTATTTCTTTAGCAGTAGTTGCCCTGTGAATACATTGCTGTCAATTGGTGCTGATATACCTCATTCAGTGTTCGAACCAAAAACCACATCTACTACCAGAGAGGAAGAATGGAGGCTTTCTGACCTAAGGTCACCAAGATTAAATCACACATTTACCATTCCTTATGTACATTGATATATATAAATATAAAATATAAGAGGGCTGTCAGGAAAGTATCCAGCCACGTAATATTATATCTTATATTAACAGTGGCTGGATACTTTCCGGACAGACCTCGTATATGTATATATATGCACGTTTTATTCTGTAACAGTTCTCCACAGGTCTCAGGAGCCTGGTATTAGTAATGAGGTCCCATGAATAGCAAAGACTCAGGTTCAGAAACTTGTGCCCCCACAGAGGCGGTACAGTATCCCAAACTCCTCCCTCCCCAAATTTCAACGTCATATTTCCTGGACTTGCTGGGGGTATTTCACAGGGGACCCGGAGCAGTCCTTTCGCCCCTGTAACCTCACTTTTTCTTGATTGTAATATGCAAATACCTGTGATGTACTAAAGTTCTACCTGCACACTGACATGCAGGGCTGGCGCTACCGCCTCCTGTGAGCACCTGTTCCTGCTTCCCGGGGGCCTGCGGGGCCACCACCGGGCTGAACTCCAGGCACAAGTGGAGAGATCCTTTGTTACCTATACTCTAACACTGAGTCTAGACCCAGGTTGGCATCAATGTATCATTTAAAACAATAAACATATGCAGATAATAGATAGTGAATCAGATATAGTTTAGAATAAGTTTTTAAACAGTGGCATAAAATGACGGTAGCTCACACCGACCACTGTTTTGTCCCAGGAGCTCTGCTCTCTTCCTCCCTACGGACTGGCACTCCTTCTGGTCTGCAGGGGCGGAGGAGACAGACCTGTCCCCGCTTGGGGGTGTGTGCTGCCTGCTGTAAGCCAATCAGGTGGGCCGCTCACCTCACCTGTGCTAGGTGACAGCCTCCACCTGAGGCTGACCTTTGGCGAAGGAGACCAGGGGAAGTCTGGGACACTGGGTGTATTTGACACAAGGGGCAGATCCGTTTTAACTCCCCCCCACACACACTGGACAAATTTTTTGTGTTATAATTATATAATAATCACTTATTATTTTATTGATTTGTTCTTTAGTTTGAAGAGGCTAATGATTTTTAAAAGTTTTTATTTTAAAGGGAATATTCAATTTCTGTAAAATAGTTCATGTAGGAACTAAAGATTGCATTTATCAGACAAGAATATTACACCTGAGTTTGTCCTATTTCACTGTTATAGATATTAAACTCTCTTTCTCCCAGCTGTTGCTGTAGCCTGACAGAACTGAAGTATCTCTGTCTCTGTCATCAACACAGTTGCTGTGCTATGATTATTTGCTTCAAAGCCACTGTTTAAATGCTGGAATATTTCATACATCAGGGATTGGGAACATAGCTGTGGCTGAAGCGAACTCAAACAATTTCAAATTTTTAGGAATTTCCTCCTAAAATCGCCATGTGGTCCTGATTCCAGGTGTACCGGGGCCAGCCATAACCAGGCTTTCTCTGATACTCTGTTTATTAAATGTTAAGTAATAGAATGTGCTAATTTGAAGCTTACAACATATATTACTAAAATTCCTTAGTTATTAGAGTCGTAGCTTAGCGCTTGTAGAACAAAAGATGTTTTCTGGGAGGAGTGTGACCATCACTGATACTGTTTGCCTTTGCCAGCACGCAGTGATGACCAAAGTGGCTGTCGGTTTCTTGAAAGTCTGCTCGGTTTTCCTGTCGCTTCACGTTCGCTACAAACAACTCGCCCTCGTATTCCCTGCACGGGGTGGACAGTCCCCACCACACAGTCCTCACCCGGCACTGCTGCAGGGCCACCTCGAGGTCCTGGGGACAGTGAGCCTGAGGTCACGGCCATCGCGTGCAGGGGACAGAGAGAAGGAGCTCCCGCACCACCCGCCGCTGTCATCTTCCAGGTCCAGCTCTTGCCATGCCCTGCTGGCACCATGCTCTCCCCTCGCCCCTTCAGGCGTGGGGTGATGATGCCCCCATTTTGTTAACCCTCGGGAGTTCCAGCATCCCTGGATGCAGCCCTGAACCCTGCCTACACCTTCCAAACATCTCTCTACTAAACCTGCTTCAGATGGATCTTTTGTTACCGAGCCTTCTGTTGCTGCAACTTTGCCTGATGTACTAGGTCAACTATTTTTTGGTTGTTTCAATGATTCCTTTTGCAGTATGTCCTATCTTATTCAAAGACCCTAATTAGAATATCAATATTTTTCTAAGTCTCTATGAATTTTAACATGATGTCAACATCCTTGAGAATTTTTCTTTTCTCTGACTTCATACTAAATTCCCCCTGACAACGTGTTATCAAATCGCGCTATGGGTCTTCTGCTCAGCTAATCACCGAAAATTGCCCTCTTCTGCAGCCTGCTTCGGAGGTAATTTCCCCTCGGACTTCAGGTCTATAACCCAATTCAGACAGTCCTTCCTCATTCTTAAAACCTGGAGGCCACTTTTGTTTATTCATTTCTCCCCAAGGCCTCAGGGACGTGACAATCCTTCTCTCCCCTTGACTGCCTTCTTCATATCTGAATTCCTCTCCCTCCGTGTCTGCAGCGGAGGAGGAGATAAGTCTCCCCTTCTGTGCTCAGAGGTCTCTCCTACAAGCACAGAGAGGTCTGTCCTTGCTGTGGGTAACTGCGGGAGAGTAGATGGGGATTAACAGGAGTAATAAACAAGAAGGAGTTTAAAGAGACAAGACATCCTAGAAAGCATTAGTCATAGTTTTTTTGTCTTCTTCCAAATAAAAATAGCTTTGTTTGTAGCTGCTTTTCTTGACTCTCTTTCTACACTTTCTCATGGGACTATGAGTCTTGACTGGGAGTGAGGTTCACTTGGGGCGATCGGGTTGGACCCTGAATCAAACTGTGCAGGCCGTGGCCAAAGGTCCAGCAGAGTGACCCACTGGCCGGGGCTGGTGGGAGTCTCAGCCTTTCGGAAAACATCTCCCTGTATTGTTAGTCATGCTCTTGGCCCTACAACACTGTAGATGGGAAAAGTGCTTCTCTTTCTGGTCTCCTAATTTTTCTTTCCTGGGCTTTAGTTCATCTCAGACTGAAATCTAGAACTATCGGCTTTCTGAAAGCCGTATTAGTGGCTTGGGCTGCCGTAACAAAATAGTACAGACTCTGTGGCTTAAACAACAGAAATTTGTTTGCTCACAGTTCTGGAGGCTGGAAGTGGAGGATCGAGATGTCGGCAGGGTTGATTTCTCTTAAGGCCTCTTTCCTTGGCTTGCAGATGGTGCCTTCTCTCTGTGTCTCCTTCTCTGTGTCCTCACGTGGCCTTTTCTCCAGGCATGTGAATCCCTGGTGTCTCTTCCTCTTCTTCTAAGGACACCAGTCCTATCGGACTAAGACTTTAATTACCTCTGTAAAAGCCCTGTATCCAAATAGACACATTGGGGCTTGGGCTTCAACATATGAATTGGGGGGAAAGGGGTACAATTCAGTCCACGACACAAGCCTATTTCTGACGTGTCTGCTGATTGTGCTTTAGTAACGATAAATGCCACAATCTCAGATGCATACGCCACAAAGTGTGTTTTTCCTTCACTCTGTGTTCCATGCGGTTCTGGATAACTCGTCAGGGCAGCTGTCTTCCCGTGGTGACCCATCAGTTTAGGCTGACTCAGTTTCAGGAGGTACCGAGACAGCACCACACCCCTCAGCCAGGCCGGGAGGGGAGAGCAGGAGGGAGACACGCAGGCGCAGGCGCTTCCGAGCTTCGGCCCAGGATGGAGCACATGATCGCTTGCACTCTCTCCACGGGCCATGACTGATCCTGTGGTCCTGCCTATTTGCAGAAGACTGGAAAGTGAGATCATGAGTGTCTTAAAGAAATAACTGAATACTGGTGTAATATACTGGACGATAATGTCTATCATGACACATTGAGCAAGATGAGGAAGGGAATTGCAGTATCAATCGTTCGTTGGGTATCGAGTGGCATGCACTGTGCTAAAAAAGTACATGCTATTAATATATTCAGTGTTTAGCACTAAAAATTTTTTAAAAATTATTTTCATTTATTCCTTACAACCCTATGGTGAGGAACTATTAGCCCTAAATTTTGGAGACACAAATTGTCCCAGGAGCAACAGTAAGGATGCCAGAGCTTAATGATGCACACCAAATCGAGTGCCTAGAGATTTTGAGCTGGCTGCAGTCACCTCGGGAAGGAAGCTCAGGCTCTGAAAAGGAGGAGGAGGAGGAGGGAATGGCTGATGGGGACCTGGGGACCCAGAACTGTCTGCAACTGAGCAGATGGCCAGTGAGAAATTCCATGGGGCAGGGTGGGGAATGGTGAGTGCATTTCTAGTTTGCCTTCAATTTTATGTCTTTCCCTGCTTGTGTGGTAATTACCTTCTGTTATCCCAGGTCTTCAACAAAAGTCCTTTCTAGTACACAGAGAAGCCTTGTGTGAGTTTTGTGGAAAGAAGGGGGTGTGGCCAGCAGTCACGCAATGGAGCCAGACCTGGGAGCAACTCATTGGACTGACTCACAACTGATGAAAAACAAAGAAATGAAGAGAAAGCAAACAGAAAAACATTTATTTTCCAAACAAACTAGAAAGGTGGCCCTTGTTAGGATTGTGTACCCGTGCACACATGCATGTGTTTACCTCTTTCTGTTCTGTGGGATGCAGGCTCCAACCATTCTATCTGCTACCAGCAGACTGGAGGGGCTTTGTGTCTTCGGGCAGCATGCTCAGACTGTAACACTACAAATACCATCATGCCCAGGGGATGAAGATTGTCATTCTGTCCAGCAAATTCTTCTCACTGAGATAGATGGATAAATAGCTGTTAATAAGTCCCCTCTATTCCCAGTGTCTTAGTTCACTTTCGCTGCTGTAACGGAATACCTGAGACTGGGTGATTTATAATGAACTGAAATTTATTTCTCATGGCTGGAGCCCGAGAAGTCCAAGATGGAGGAGCCGGCATCTGGTGAGGGCCTCCTTGCCGCGTTATCCTCATCCCATGTCGGAAGGTGAAGTGGGGAGAGAGAGAAAGAGAGAGGCCAGAATAAACTCCCCCTTTTATAACAAACCCACTCCCTCAATGAGACTTTGGGACAATGACATTCATCCATTTGTCTGCCCTCACAGCCTAGTCACCTGTCATTGGGCCTCACCTCCCAACACTGTTCCGTCAGGGAATAAGTTTCTAACACACACATTCTGGAAGACATATTCAAACCACAACACACAGTTTCTTTCCTGCCACAGGCTAATCTTAAATAATGTGGAAATCCTCCCGTCTTCCCAGTCACCAGGTTCCCATCTCCTCAGTCTTGTTCTGGGTCAGTGTCTGCCGCTTTGATCTGCCCCACTGCTGCCGTGACACTTCTTGCTAGGTGGTAGCTACTAGCTGTAATTTCAGCTATCAGTGCATTTTGTTTTAAAGAAGCAATTTTCCTTACAGCAGAACGAGCCATTTCAATAGCAAATTAAAGGGAAATTCAATTAATTTCATTCTAATAAAGTAGATAATATGGTCCATATCAGCGGTTTTTTTAAAAAACCATTTTGGCAGCAAATGTCCTTTTTTTTTTTCAACAAAACTTTTACTTGGAACTTTAATATGGAAAACGTAGAAAATAGGAGCTGTCCTGAGCACTTTTCCTTTTTCCTTTCCAACTTGGGATGGCAGCTGGGAGTGGAGCACACATCCAAAGAGGCAGCCCCTTAATCCCCTCTGCAGAACCCTGGCTTCCAAGTAAGAGCCGCTGGAAATTCCTGCCCTGCTTTGCTTGTTAATGTTCTAGCAGCAGATTGGACAGTGTGGACCATACTGATCAAGGGTAATGAGAGGTCAGTGTTAGAGAGATGGATAATAATCCATCATTGAATAGAATGATGAGGTTAAGAGCATTCTTAGTAAGGTTGTGTCTACAAAGTAATAAGCTGTCAAAGTAGAACTGATTGAGGAGGGGCAAGTGGAAGGAATCTCATTTTGCTGGGGTTAGACCGGTAAAGTGAAGTAGGATATTGAAACACGTTTTCCCTTTTATAGGCTATCAAACTGAAGAAGTTTTGGGATCTGAGTTATTTATCTCCTGGTACTAATAATTAGTTTATTGGTGAAGGAAAAGAATTAGCAGTTACTCTAATCTCCAATCTGAATAAAAAATACTAAGAAATGCTAAGTTCTTGAAGGCGTGTATGTGGAGTGCAACACTTTCAATAGCACCTTTCATTATTAACATGTATTTTTAAGACTATTATTTTAACAAAAATGAATAGACTATATTTTTAGAGCAGTTTTGGGTTTATAGAAAAATCGAATGGAAAGTGCAGAGGTCCCACATACACTCGTTCACCCCCACCCCCATTGCCCCTTTTATTAATATCTGGCATTAGTGTGGCACTCTCGTTACGATTAGTGAGCCAATATTGATCCGTTAGTATTAGCACAAATACATAGTTTACATTAGTGCTCACTCTTTGCATGGTACATTCTAGGGGTTTGGGCAAATATATAACATCATGTATCCACCAGTACAGTATCATACAGAAGAGTTTCACTGTCCTAAAAACCCCTGCATTTCACCTATTCTTCCTTCATCCTACCCACCTTGAGCCCTGGGAAAATGATTTTTTTTAATTGCATAGTTTTGCTTTTTCCAGAATGTCATATAGTTGGAGTCATATAGTATGTAGGCTTCTCAGATTGGCTTCTTTCACTCAACAATGTGCATTTAAAGTTTCTCCATGTATTTTTGTGGCTTTATAGCTCATTTCTTTTTATTGCTAAGTAATATTTCATTGCATGGACATACCGCAGCTTGTTCATCCACTTATCTACCGCAGGGTGCCTTGGTTGCTCCCACATTTTGGCAATTATGAATGCAACTGCTATAAACATTGCTGTTCAAGTTTTGTGTGGACATAAGTTTTCAGCTCATCTGGATAAATACTAAGGAACATGATTGCTGAATCGTATGGTAAGAGTATGTTTAGTTTTGTAAGAAACCACCAAACTGTCTTCCCAAGTGGTTATTAATTTTTCTATTTTTCTTTTTTTTTTGTACTTATAGCCCTGATCTCAGTCTTTTTGGTAGTCAAGAGCCTGTAATATTCATAAGTCTTCTAATAGTTCTCTTACCTATACAGGTTGATTCTCCTTTATTCAAAATGCTTGGGACCAGAAGTGTTTTGGATTTGGGAATTTTTTGGATTTTGGAATATTTGCATTATACTTATCTGTTCAGCATCCCTCATTTGAAAATCCAAAATCTGAAATGTTCCAATGAGCATTTCCTTTGAGAATCAGTGCTCAAAAAATTTCAGATTTTGGAGCATTTTGGATTTCAAATTTATGAATTAGGGATACTTAACTTGTGGGATGAAGATTGTCATTCTGTCCAGCAAATTCTTCTCACTGAGATAGATGGATAAATAGCTGTTAATAAGTCCCCTCTATTCCCAGTGTCTTAGTTCACTTTCGCTGCTGTAACGGAATACCTGAGACTGGGTGATTTATAATGAACTGAAATTTATTTCTCATGGCTGGAGCCCGAGAAGTCCAAGATGGAGGAGCCGGCATCTGGTGAGGGCCTCCTTGCCGCGTTATCCTCATCCCATGTCGGAAGGTGAAGTGGGGAGAGAGAGAAAGAGAGAGGCCAGAATAAACTCCCCCTTTTATAACAAACCCACTCCCTCAATGAGACTTTGGGACAATGACATTCATCCATTTGTCTGCCCTCACAGCCTAGTCACCTGTCATTGGGCCTCACCTCCCAACACTGTTCCGTCAGGGAATAAGTTTCTAACACACACATTCTGGAAGACATATTCAAACCACAACACACAGTTTCTTTCCTGCCACAGGCTAATCTTAAATAATGTGGAAATCCTCCCGTCTTTCCAGTCACCAGGTTCCCATCTCCTCAGCCTTGTTCTGGGTCAGTGTCTGCCGCTTTGATCTGCCCCACTGCTGCCGTGACACTTCTTGCTAGGTGGTAGCTACTAGCTGTAATTTCAGCTATCAGTGCATTTTGTTTTAAAGAAGCAATTTTCCTTACAGCAGAACGAGCCATTTCAATAGCAAATTAAAGGGAAATTCAATTAATTTCATTCCAATAAAGTAGATAATATGGTCCATATCAGCGGTTTTTTTAAAAAAACATTTTGGCAGCAAATGTCCTTTTTTTTTTTTCAACAAAACTTTTACTTGGAACTTTAATATGGAAAACGTAGAAAATAGGAGCTGTCCTGAGCACTTTTCCTTTTTCCTTTCCAACTTGGGATGGCAGCTGGGAGTGGAGCACACATCCAAAGAGGCAGCCCCTTAATCCCCTCTGCAGAACCCTGGCTTCCAAGTAAGAGCCGCTGGAAATTCCTGCCCTGCTTTGCTTGTTAATGTTCTAGCAGCAGATTGGACAGTGTGGACCATACTGATCAAGGGTAATGAGAGGTCAGTGTTAGAGAGATGGATAATAATCCATCATTGAATAGAATGATGAGGTTAAGAGCATTCTTAGTAAGGTTGTGTCTACAAAGTAATAAGCTGTCAAAGTAGAACTGATTGAGGAGGGGCAAGTGGAAGGAATCTCATTTTGCTGGGGTTAG